>NC_046662.1:39048886-39096267 GCF_010883055.1 Belonocnema kinseyi | reverse complement strand
TTATATTATCATTAATAATTTTAATTTCATTTTCTATCAAAGAGTTGAATCTTCAATAAAATACATCAATTTTGAACAAAATAGTTGAGTTTTCAATTTAGAAAGATAAATTTTGAACCGAAAATAGAAAAATTTAATTTTCAGTTTAAAAAATTAATTATTAACCAAGGAAATTAATTTTAAAAATTGAATATTTAATACAAAAACATTCATTTTTAATCAAATAGTTGAATTTTCAACTGAAACAGGTACATTTTGAACTAAAAATAAAAGAATTGAATTTTGAATTTAAAATTTAATTTTCAACCAAGAAAAAAATTAATTTTCAATCAAATAGTAAGATGAATTTGCAACCAAGAATATTAAGCTCCTGCCATAAGAAATTAACCTTTTAATAAATATCAATTTTCAACTAAACAGTTGAATTTTGAACTCGAAAAGATCAATTTTGAACTAAAAATGAAATACTTAATTTTCAGTTAAAATAATTAATTTTCGACCGTGAAGAAATGAATATTCAATCAAATAGTTAAATTTTCAAATTAAAAAATTAGTTTCAAGTTAAAAAAATGATTAAATTTTCTAACGAAGAGATGAATTTTCGACCAAGGAGATTAAATTTAAAAAAAAAGGTGAATCTTTAATAAAATACATCAACTTTCAACCAAAGAGTTAAATTTTCAACAACAAGAAAATAAATTTTAAACTAAAATTATTAATTTTCAACAAAATTACTAATTTTCAACAAAAATTAAATGAATTTTCAATCAAATAGTTAAGTTTCGAACCAAAAATAAATAATAAAATTTGCAGTGAAATCAATTTTCAACCATTAAAAATTGAATATTCAGACAAATAGTTAAATTTTAAACAAAAAAGGATAAATTTCTAGTAAAAAAAATTATTAAATTTTCTAACAAAGAGATGAATTTTTAACCAGGGAAATTAAATTAAACAAAAAAGATGAGTCTTCAATAAAGTATATAAAGCAATTAAGTATCAACAAGAAAAAATGAATTTCCAATAAAAAAAAGTTAAATTTTCATCTAAAAAAATATAAATTTCAAGTTAAAAAAAATTATTAATTTTTTTTCATAGAATTTTCTACCGAAGAGATGAATTTCCAACGAAATCTAATTGAATTTTTAATCAAATAGTTTAAATTTGGAATCAACTAGCTGCGTTTTCAACTCAAAAAGATAAATTTTGAAGCAAAAATGAAATACTTAAATTTTCAGTTGAAACAATGAATTTTCAAAAATTGAAAAATTAATATTCAATTAAATTTTTAAATAAAAAGGATAAATTTCAAGTCAGAAAATTATTGAATTTTTTAACAAAGAGATGAATTTTTAACCAAGGAAATTAAATTTGAAAAAAAGATGAGTCTTTAATAAAATACATAAACTTTCAACCAAATAGTTGAATTTTCAACTCAAAAAGATAAATTTTGAACAAAAATTCACTAATAAAAATTTCAATTAGAAAATAATGTTAACCCATGAAAAAAATTAATTTTCAATAAAACAGTTAAATCTTCAACCGAAGAGATGAATTTTCAACCAAGAAGATTAAGTTTCTTCCATAAAAAAAAAAGAATCTTCAACCAAAAATATAAGTTTTCAGCTCAAAAAGTTAAATTTAGAAACAAAAATGAAATACTTAAATTTCCAGTTAAAAAAATTAATTTTCAATAAAATAGTTAAATTTTCAACCAAATGATATAAATTTCAAGTTAAGAAAAATTATTAATTAAAAAAAAAATTGTCGATCGAAGAGATGAATTTTCAACCAAAGAAATTAATTTTTTTTTAAATATGGATCTTTAATCAAATACATCGACTTAAATCAAATAGTTTTTTTTCAACTGATAAAGACACACTTTGAACCAAAAATAGAGTAATTGAATGTTCGGTTAAAAAAATTAAATTTGAACCATGAAATAAAAGAATGTTCAATAAAATAGATAAATTTTTAACCGGAGATATTAGTTTTTAATTAAGAAGATTAAGTTTCTACTGTGAAAAATGAATCATAAAAAAAAAGAATTTTCAACAAAAAAACTAAATTTTTAACTCAAAAAGATCGATTTTGAACCAAAAATGAAATATGTGAATTTTAGGTGAAAAAAAATTCATTTTCAACCATAACATTTTTAGCAAAAAAAAAAAAGAATTTTCTACAAAAAAGTAATATAATAATATCAATTTTCTGCCAAAATAATGAAATTTTAAACCCCAAAAAGAAGAATTTTCAACAAAAGAGATGAATTTTTTGTTAAAAAAGATACATTACAAAGGAAAAATGGAATAATTAAAATATTTAATTGATACAAAGAAACGATTTTTCATCAAAATAGTTAAATTTTCATCCAAAGAAATAATTTGTAACTAAATTAATTAATCTCGAACAAACAAAAAATTTAATCAAATAATTTAACTTTGAACTAAATAAGGAAGTTTTTACCAAAAAAGCCAAATTTTCAACAAAGTGAATGAAGTTTATGTAAAAAAAGATAATGTTTCATCAAAAATTGGTATATTTAATTTTTCATTAAGCAATTGCCAAATCATTAGGAAATTGCACAACCAAGAAGATAAATTTTCAAGCAAATATTGGAATTTTCAATTAAAAACTAAATTTTCAACCGAAAATGGAATATTTCAATTATGATGTAAAACAATTAATTTTCAACTTAAAAAAAAAACAATTTTCAACTAAGTAATTTAATTTTTAATAAAAAAAATGATATAGCAAATAACAACTAATAAAAATAAATGTTTAAGAAAGTAAGAAAACTTCAACTTCAGTTTATTGCCAAACTGTCTGTCCTGCAGTAAGACAGTAAGCCAGTAAGGGACAGTAAGTAATTAATAAAATCAATCTTATTTTTTCAGCTTTTGAAATCAAAATTCGTTTATATCAGAAATTTCATGAAAATTTTATACAAAAAATGGAAATAAAGAATTGATTTTTAAATAGGTTCTGTTACGTTTGAGAATAAACTATTTAAAATTCGCGGGCTTTCGATTACAGCGCTCTTGTGGCGTATATGTCAAATATAAATTGACGAACACAACATAAATAGTGGGACCAGTGGAACCTTGCAAAAAATTATTATCCAATTATTATTATTGCTGAAAATTATAAAAATATTTGCGTAATTAAAGCAAGGCATGAAAAAAGTTTTAGAAAATTAGATTCTTAAAGTCCATTTAAAGTCAAATTCAGTGTGAAATCAATCATGGCATCTGGAAGTGAGGAAATAAATCCGGGCCCAGATCCAATGGATTCTGAATCCTTGTCCGAATTATTTGATAAGGCATTTGATTTGTTTAATTCTATAAATAAAACGCAGGAACCAACAAATAGTCACCAAGTTCAGGTATGTTATTATTTTAATTTACTAACTAAATCCTCATTTTTCGAGAAACGTCTTTTATAAAGTTAAATATAACCTACAAATCGATAACCGGTTTTTGGGGTTAGGAAAATATTTGTTTTCTTTTCCCAAAATAGTTTGTTTAATCGTCTTGAATCAGTATTTTGATTCAAATCCAACGAATTTTAATAGCTTTATTACTGTGAAATGTGCAAAAACGATTTCAGTCTCTAATTAAATGGTAATAACTGAATAATTCGTCAGTAAATAAATTACCGCATGAATTTGAATGCAAGCATTTAAATAATAGAAAATATACAGAATTCATACTCTTTCCTCTATTTCATTATTTTCCCCTCTTTTTGTGAAACCTCCCGTGGTGAGAAAAGAACAAAATACATAAATTTTCAACTAAATTAATTAATTTCTAACCAAATACTTGATTTTTCGACCAAGAAGATTAATTTTCTATGAATATAAAGATTTGTCAACAAATTACATAAACTTTCAACTGAATAGTTGTTTTTTTTTAACTAAAAAGACAAAATTTCAACGAAAAATGAAATTTTCACTACAAAAAAATTTATTCTGATTACATAAAAAATTAATCATTTACGAAGTAGTTGCATTTTCGACCAGATTATTGAATTTTCAAGCGAATAAGATGAATTTTCTATATGAAAAAGTTAAATTTTATTTTTAATTTTCTACTAAAAAATAAGAATTCTCAACAAAATGTATACATCTTTAACTAAATAGTTGCACTTTTAATTAACAAGATTTTTTTATCAAAAAAGACGAGATTTGAAGAAAAAAATGTATAAATTTCTAACGAAATTATTAATTTTGTACCAAAAAAGAAAAAATGTCAACAAATGACACATTTTCAACTGATTACTTAATTTTTTAAACTAAAAAGATCAACTTTTAAACAAAAATGAAACAGTTAAATTTTCATTGAAAAAAACTAATTTTTAATGTAAAAAAAGCGAATCATTTACAAAATAGTTACATTTTCAATCAAATAATTACATTTTTAATCAAAAAGATCAATTTTCTATCAAAAAAGACGAATTCTCAACAAAATACATACATTTTTAACTATATTAATTAATTTTCTAACCATATACTTTAAGTTTCAACGAAGAAGATTAATTTTCTACAAAAAAAGAAATTTTTTCAACAAATTACATAAATTTTCAACTGAATAGTTGATTTTTTAAACTAAAACGGCCAAATTTCAACTAAAAATGGAACACTTAAAATTTTATTGAAAAAGATTAATTTTGAATACATAAAAAACTAATCATTTACGAAGTAGTTGCATTTTCTAACAAATTATTGAATTTTCAATCTAAAAAGAAGAATTTTCTCTATACAAAGTTCAATTTGTTTTCAAATTTTCTACTAGAAAAGAATTTTCAATAAAATGTATAAATTTTTAACTAAATATTTACATTTTTAACCAAACAGATAAATTTTCTACCAAAAAATACGAAATTTGAAAAAAAAAACATAAATTTCTAAACAAATACTTGAATTTTTAATCAAGAAGATTAATTTTGTCCCAAAAAAGAAAAATTATCAACAAATTACATAAATTTTCAACTGAATAGTTAATTTATTAAACTAAACAGATCAGCTTTTAAACAAAAATGAAACAGTTAAATTTTCATTGAAATAAATAAATTTTAAATATATAAAAAAACGAATCATTTAAAAAATAGTTAAATTTTCAAAGAAATAATTAGATTTTTAATCAAAAAGATAAATTTCTACTAAAAAAGATGAATTCTCAACAAAATATATACATTTTTAACTAAATAGTTGCATTTTGAACTAAAAAGATTTTTTTACTAAAAAATGCGAATTTATAACAGATTACATAAATTTTTAACCCTAATATTTGAATTTGTAATCAAGAAGATTAATTTTGTATCAAAAAAGTAAAAATGGCAACAAATTACGTAAATTTTCAATGGGATAGTTAATTTTTTTCAAATGAATTTTTAATTGATTTTTTTCAAGAAATAATTTTAGTTCATTTTTAAAATTAAAACGATCAACTTTTAAACAAAATTAAGAGAGTTAAATTTTCATTAAAAAATTTTTTCATATATAAAGAAGCGAATGATGTACAATATTGTTTAATTTTCAATCAAATATTTACATTTTTAATTTTTAAAAAATCAATTTTTTACCAAGGAGATTAATTCTCTACTAAAAAAGACTGCAATTTTCAACAAATAAAATTAATTTTCTACCCAAAAAGCAAAATTTTCAACGGAATAGTTGATTTTTTAAACTAAACAGATAATTTGTTTACCAAAAACGAAGCAGTTAAATTTCAACAGAAGAAAATTAATCATCTACAAAATAGTTGAATTTTATAACATATAATTAAATTTTCAAGAAAAAAAAATTTCTATACATAACAGTTGAATTTTCAATCAAATAATTACATTATTAACCAAAAAGATCAATTTTTTACCAAGAAGATTGATTCTCTACTAAAAAATACGAATTCTCAACAAAATGCATAACATTTTTAAAGAAATAGTCTCAATTTGAACAAAGAACATTTTTTTACTAAAAAGACGAATTTAAAAAAAATATATCTAAATTTCTAACCAATTACTTGAATTTTCAACCATGAAGATTGATTTTCTGCCAAAAAAGAAAAATTTTCGATACAAAACAATAAAATATTTACATTTTTAACCAAGAAGATCAATTTTCTACTAAAAAAAGACGAATTCTCCACAAAATACATGAATTTCTAATTAAATACTTGAATTTTCAACCACGAAGATTAATTTTTTACCCAAAAAGAACAATTTTCAAGAAATGACATAAATTTTCAACCGCATAGTTGATTTTTTAAACTAAACAGATAATTTTTTAACCAAAAATGAAGCAGTTAAATTTCAAAAGAAAAAAAATTAATCATCTACAAAATACTTGAATTTTCTAACACATAATTGAATTTTCAAGAAAAAAATTTGTTTTTATATATAACAGTTGAATTTTTAATCAAATAATTACATTTTTAACTAAAAAGATAAATTTTCTATCAAGAAGATTGATTTTCTAATAAAAAAGATGAATTTTCAACAAAATACTTAAATTTTTTAACGAAATAGTCGCAATTTGAACAAAGAAGATTTTTTTACCAAAAAGACGAAATTTAACAAATTGCATACATTTCTAACCAATTACTTGAATTTTCTACCAAAAAAGAACAATTTTCTATAGAAAACAGTTAAATTTTCAATCAAATAATTACATTTTTAATCAAAAAGATCAATTTTCTACGAAGAAGATTAATTTTCTACTAAAAAAGACGAATTCTCAACAAAATGTATAAATCTTTAACTATATAGTTGCATTTTTAATCAAGAAGATTAATTTTTTACCCAAAAAGAACAATTTTCAAGAAATTACATAAATTTTCAACCGCATAGTTGATTTTTTAAACTAAACAGATAAACTTTGAACCAAAAATGAAACAGTTAAATTTTTACTGAAAAAAAATTAATTTTAGAATATAAAATACGAATCATTTACAAAATACTTGATTTTTTTAACAAAGTATTGAATTAAAAAAAAATTTGTTCGAAAAAGTTGAATTTTCCCGTAAATGAAGACTAAAATGGTTATAAACGAAAATAAATTTTTGTTTTTTATATTTCAGTATAATTTTCAATGCGCGTGGTTGGGTAAAACTTATTTGACTGTTCGAAGATTAATGTTTTGCTAAAAGAGACGAATTCTTAACAAACTATATAAATTTTTGATTGAAAAGTGGAATTTTAAAACGAGAAGGTATTTTTCTAAAAAAAAAATATTTAAACTGGAAATCGTAATTTTCCATTTCTGGTTAGAAATCTATCTATTTTATTTAAAAACTTAACTATTTCTTCGGAAATTGATCTTTTTTTATTTAAAAATTTCACTACTTATTAGAAAATACATCTTTGCAGATTAAAAATTCTACTATTTTGTTAAAAAATTAAGTGTGGTTTGTTGAAGAATAATTTTTTGTATTTGAAAATTCGATCATTTGATTTAAAATGCAACTATTTGGTTGATAACTAATTTTTTTTATGGAATTAAAAATCATTCCTTTGGATTGAACATTCATATTGTTTGGTAAAAAATTTCTTTTTTAAAAAGTAAACTTTTGTTAAACATTCGACTTTGGCCTAAAGCTTCAACGATTTGGTTTGAAAATGCAACTGTTTTTGGTCGTAGATTAATATTTTTTGTTTAAAAATTCGATAATTTGGTTGAAAATTCGTATTGTTGGTTTAAAATGAAGTTTTTAATTTACAAATTTAACTTGACCGTTTTTTGTTGAAAATTGAACTATTTCTTTGAAAAATTATCTTTTTTATTTGCAAATTCAACTATTTGGTTTAAATTTTATCAATTTTCTTTGAAAATGCAAATGTTAGGTTGATAATTAATGTTGCTGTTTCTAAATATTCAACTATGTCTTTTTAAAAATATATCTCTTGTTGAAAATACGATATATTTCGGTTTGAAATCTTATAAATTTCATGTTAAATTTAACATAGTACCTATATAAGTTAATTTTATTTAAACAAATTTATTTTTTTTTATCAATTTGCGTGCGAATTCATTCTATTGCCCCTGGTTGAAGAGAATTTCGAGCTGTAAATTTGTCAATTATTTATTCTGCTCCTAGTAATAAAATGTATATTTTAGTCTGATGTGAAACGAGCAATGCGTATGTTTGAAAATTCGACAAAATTGGTATCCCTCGTGGACATGTTCAGCGAAAATGAAGCTTTTGAAGAAGTTCCGACCGAAAATTTGAAATACTTCCTACTCCCAGCTCTTTTAGGCACACTCACAACAAAAATTTGTGGCGCGGAAGATCGAATGCATATCGTAGACGTGGCCGAAATCTACTTTGTCGATTTTTTGAGAAGAATGAAAAAATACGGTTTAACAGATATACATATTCCAGAGGTAAATCGCGACGAAAGAGAAGAAACTGCGATTGAAAGGGTCAAATCTAACGCCGAAATGATCACTGATATGGTTCGTATCCACTTTTAATTAACAGAATATAATTAATTTACTATTTTACGAATTCTTTACTTTAATTCAAAGAGTTTCTACTCATCTGGAAAATTTGAAAATCAATTTTGTTGGAGTTATTATTAAAATCAGGATTTTTTTTTCGAGCGTGCCCTAATTTGTTTTAATAATTGTACTATTAATTTAAATAACAATGTTTTTTTTTTTCATTTTTGAAGGCAAAGTTTGGTATTTTTACTGGATTTATTGAAAATATTAATTTTCATAATATTAATACAAATGTTTGTACTTATAAAGACTGAAAAAATATTATAATTAATAAAGTAGTGAATTTATTGCGTACTTATTGCAATTTAAACAAAGGATTTTGATTTTCTTTTATCAATTTAGCTGATTATACTTGAACCATTCTCTGATGGATTTCTATGAATTTAAAAATATTTCACATTATTTTAGAGGATTACAAAAATTTCCACAAAAATTAACATATTTTAGATTTCTTAGGGAATTTTTGAAAACAATTAAAATTATAATTCGTTTGAAAACATCTTTGTTCCAATGCAGAATTTAATAAAATTGGAAAATTTCCTGTTCCAAGTCATGATTATAATTCTTTTAAAATATTCCCTGTTCAAATCTAGAATTTTAATTTATTTCGATAATTCTACATTTCAACCTAGAACTATAATCCTTTGGAAAATTCCTTATTGGAATCTTAATGACGACTTGGAAAGGGAAATTTTTCAATTAAAATTATATTCTGATTTGGGACAAGAAATCTTCAAATTTTAACACATTATGAGCTAGAATTGGAACATGTTATTTTTCAAGAGAATTATTATTTTGACTTTGAATAGGGAATTTTTGAATATAAATCAATTCTTAGTTGGTTAACGAAATTAAAATTTTTGATTAGAACAGGTTTTTTCAAACGAAGTAGAATTTCGAGTTGAAACGTAGAATTTTCGAAAAGGATTAAAATTCTTGATTAGAAAAGGGAACCTTTCGAAAGATTTCTGACTTGAAATAGGGAATTTTTAAACTCGAATAAATTTTGATTTGGAGCAGGATATTTCCAAATTTTAACTAATTCAGAACTAAAACTTAAAATTTTCGAAAGGAATTAAAATTCTGCATTGGAACAGGGGGTTTTAAAATTAGAATAAATTTTTATTTGGAACAGCGAATTTTTCAATTCAAATAAATTCTGAGCTAAAACTGGACATTTTCGAAAAAAATTAAAATTCTGGATTGGAACAGGGAATTTTTAAATTAAAATAAATTTCGTGTTGGAACAGAGAATTATGAAATTTAAATAAGTTCTGCTATGAAACAATGTATCTTTCAAAATAACTATAATTTCGACTTAAAAAAGGGAATTTTTAAATTAACATAAATTCTGAGTTATTTTCTAAAAAAATGAAATTCTGGATTGGGAAAAGAAATTTTCAATTTTTGATCAATTCTGAGATAGAACTGGAAGCTTTCGAAATGAATTAAAATTTTGGAATTGAACAACGAATTGTTCAAAAGAATTATAATTCTGGATTGGAATAGGGATTTTTTCAAAAGAATTATAATTCGGACTTGAAATAAGGAATTTTTAAATTTAAATGAATGTTAATTTGAAACAGGGAATTTTCAAATTTAAAAAAATTCTGAGCTAAAACTTTACATTTTTGAAAAGAATTAAAATTCAAGATTGGAAAAGGGGATTTTTAAATTTAAATAAATATTCACTTGGAACAGGGAATTTTTTAGTTTAAACACATTCTGAGTTGGAACGGGACAGTTTCTACAAGATCTAAAATTCTAGATTGGAAAAGGGAATTTTTAAATTTAAATAAATTCTGATTTGGAACAGGGAATTTTTCAAAAGAATTATAATTCAGACTTGAAAGAAGGAATGTTTAAAATAAAATCAATGTTAATTTGAAACAGGGAATTTTCAAATTTTAACAAATTCTGAGCTAAAACTTTACATTTTTGAAAAGAATTAAAATTCAAGATTGGAAAAGGGGATTTTTAAATTCGAATAAATAATGATTTGGAACAGGGTATTTCCAAATTTTAACAAATCCAGAACTAGAACTTGGAATTTTCGAAAAGAATTAAAATTGTTGATTGTAATTCTAATTCCGACTTGGAACAGGGAATTTTTCAATTCAAATAAATTCTGAGTTGGAACTGGACATTTTCTACAAGATCTAAAATTCTGGATTGGAACAGGGAATTTTTCTATTTAAATAAATTCTAATTTGGAACAGAGAATTTTTCAAAGGAATTATAATTCGGACTTGAAACAGGGATTTTTTTAATTTAAATAAATTTTTATTTGAAACAGAGAATTTTCCAATTTTAACCAAATCTGAGCTAAAATTGGATGTTTTCGAAAAGAATTAAAATTCTGGATTGGGACAGGGAATTTTTCAAAAGAATTACCAATTTTGAATGTTGGAACCAGGGAATTTTCAATTTAAATAAATCCCGCGTTGGAACAGGGGTATTAACAAATTTAAATGAATTCTGCTATTAAACAGTGTATTTTTCAGAATAATTATAATTTCCACTTCAAACAGGTAATTCCTTAATTAAAATAAATTGAGTCATCTAAAAAAAATTGAAATTCTGGATTGGGAAAAGGAATTTTCAAATTTTGATCAATTTTGAGGTAGAACTAGAAGTTTTCAAAATGAATTAAAATTCTGGAATTGAACAAGGAATTTTTCAAAAGAATTATAATTCTGGATTGGAACAGGAAATTTTCTAATTTAAATCAATTCTGATTTGGAACAGGGATTTTTTTAATCAAAATAAATTCTGAGTTGGGCCGTGAAATGAACGGGAGTTTTATGTGATCAGGACACCCCAGGAAATAACAGTGAATCTTTTTTTGGACAAATTTTTAGAAAAAAATCTGTCCAAGTCTGTTTTTAACAGTTCTTTTAAATAATTAGTCGAATTATTATCTTTTTCCATTCTTATATCATTCAGTTTACAATTAATAATTAGATCATTTTTCACCTGAAAAATTTTATATTTTAAATAAAATTTTTAGCATTCCTTTCTTTATGTAAAGAATTTAAAAATGCAGTTTAAAGCCTTAAATAATTAAAAATTAGAAGCGTTTTAAATTGGAAATTTTTGATAATAAATATTTTAAATTGATTAACTGTGAATATACATTACAATGGTTTTAAAAAATTGAACAGTACTTCAAGTGAATATTTGATTTTACAAGACGATTTGTTATCAGTTCAAAATTTAAGAATTTACAGATTTTAACCTTAAAAATTACACTGTTTCAATGTGAAAGCTTAGTATTTAAACAAATGTAAACACCCGATTGAAATTTTATAAACTATTTTCATTTAACAAATAATTTGAAAATAATATATTCATAATTAAAGGATTTTATTAAATTTCGAATATTTCTTTAATCTAAAATTTAAAAATTTTAAATTTTTAAATTAAGAAACAGAAAAATGCATCATGTTTATAAATATTTGATTGTTTATTAAAAATTTGTAATTATAAATCAGAAATTCAAAACTAAACAAACAAAGTAAACTTTAAACTTTACAATTTCTTTTGTTCTATTTAAAGAATTTAAATTTTGAAATAAATTTGTGGAACTTGTTCTATAAATAAATATTGCACATCGATTATTACTAGGAAAAATTTGATTAGGTTGAAGAGAAGTTTTAAAAGGTTCAAAATTAATTTAAATTTTGAAATCATTTGAAATAATTTAAACAGAGTGTCTACTTATATCTACATAATCCGGTCATTCATACCAAAATTTTGATGCAAATAATTTGAAACAGAATATAGATTTTTGTAGATTTCAAACAAAAAATTTAGAAGCTTTCAAAAAATTGTGAAAGGCTTCAAAAGAATAAAAAATATATTCTTAAGAATCTCAAAAAAATTCAAAATGATTTTTTATTTTGAGAAATCAAATTTAAGAGAATATTTTTAAAAAGATTTCGAAAATGGTCAAAAATGAATCTGGGAGATTTGAAGGTTTTTTTTTTTAATTTTGCAAGAATTTTTTACAAAATTGTAGGAAAAATTCGAATCATTTTAAAAGAAGTTTAGAGGTTCTGGAAAAATGTTGAACACGATGCAAAATTCGAAAAAATGTAAAACACAATGCAGATTTTCAAGATTTTGAAATAAAATTTTGAAGGTTTTTAAGGATTTTTAAACTATTTAAAATCAAAATAATTTAACTTCTAATTTAAGAAGTGTTTAGTTTATTAAAAAAAAAACTTTTAATCTTTGAGCGTTACAATTTTAATTGTTTTATTTAAAAAGTGTTTAATTTACAAGTGAAATTGCTCAATTTTGACGCATAAATAACAATTGAACATTTCTTATTTGTAGAAAAAATTCGAGTAATTTTAAGAGATATGTAGAAGTTTTGAACAGATTAAAAAATAATTAAAAACTTGGAATTATTTCAAGTAATTTAAGCGAAGTGTGTTCACATTTTTTTCAGAACTTCTAAATATATTTTAAAATTAATGGAAGTTTTCCTACAATTTTTGAAAATCCAGCAAATTAAATAAAATCCTTAAAATCTTCCATGTTCTTCTTTGATCATTTTTTAAATTTCTTAAAATCTTCTCAAGCTTTCTGTTACAATAATTTTTCAAAGTGAAAAATCATTTTTAATTTTTCTAAGAAAAATTTTATTCTTTTGCAGTCTTGCACTATTTTTGCAAAGAATCTAATTTTTTGTTTAAAATTTGCAAAAATCTCAGTTTTATTTTAAATTCGGCTGTAAGTATTTCAAATTATTTCAAGTTCTAAATTTAATTCGAATGTTTTTAAAAGTTCTAAATATCTTTTGATGTTACTCTAATATTTTTACAAATAATAAGTGTTCTATTGTTATTTATAAATTCAAATTTAATTTTTTTAATTTGCAGGATTTTCTAAAAGTTATAGAAAAATTCAATTCATTTTGAAATATATTTAAAAGTTCTGAGAAAAAATTAAAAAATGATTTTGAATTTGGATTTCAAGGATGCCTAGACTATTTGAAGTAAAAGCAATTTAAAATTACTTAAAATAATATAATTTTGAAATTTTTGATAATTCATTGCTTGATTTTTTAATTTAGACTATTGGAAATGTCAACGTGGGTTTATATTTTTGGAACTTTATCTGAATTTTCGAACTCTGTCATTTATAAAAGTTCTAAATTTTGCAGTTTATTTGCATTTGTTGTTTATTGTTTATGACTTTATATGGAAAAATGTTTAGAATATAGTTTGATTTTTTAAATTTCATTGGCCGTGAAAAATGTTTGCGAACCGGGAAAAAACCGGGAATTTTTTTCTTCGATTAGAACAGTCACCCTGGGTTCACTTTCTAACACTAAATGGCCAAAATAAGAACTGTAAACAATTTGTATCCAAAACGGATGTATTTTTAAGAAAATTATTAAATTTTGAATCAAATAATAGAACTTTTGAAGGATAATGTTTAGAAGTAAGTTGTTGCCAATTCAGATTCGAGATTCTTCAACTTGAAATGAGATTGTTTAATTTTAAACGATTTGAATTAGAAATGATACGATTTCAACTTCTTTCTAATAAAATAGTCCATTTAAAAAAAATTTTAGTCTGAAATGTTTCAATTTGGAACTAATTCAAGTTTATTTAAGCTTACAATGCATTGAAACTTACATGAAATAGAGAAATAATTGTTTTTTTGGTTTGTTTGTTAAAAAACGATTTGGACAAAAATGTGTTTTTTTTTCACTCTTTAAGATTAAAATTCTATCTAAAATGATTTGTTTTTTATGAAGATTTATTTGTAGTCTTTAATCATTGTGTTAAACTTCACGAAACAATCGTAAAAACACTTTTATGTCAAAATTAAAATACATCTTTAAAATTGTACCTACTCTTTCTAGTTCCAGTTTTCGGCACTAGGTGGCGAAGTATTGGACCACCATTCCCAATACCTGGAAAAATCCAGACATACTTGGAATTGTCAGGGATATTTTTTTTTTAGGATTTGAATGAACGCACTAATTTTATTTAAAAAAAAAAAAAAAAAACAATTTTGATAATTATTTTCAGGTTAACGCCCGGAATACAAAAATTCAAAGATACACTCAGGTAAAGGAATTAGAGGGTCGTTTGCAAACCTTGAAACAAAGTATGGATGATTTAAACATCGATGATGAGGCGAAAAGGGAATACTTTGAGACCTTGCTCAAAGTTTATATCAATCAAGCTATCGATGAGTTGGCCTCGTTGGCTGCTGAGAGGCCAATTTTGGAACACATGAAGAAAATTGGCCACACCGAAAGTAATGCCTCACACAAGCATAAAAATCGACCTTCTGCGCCACCTCTTCAACCCTATATTATTACGCGGGATGATCTACAAAAGAAAGTTTATGGTGCCGGATATCCCAGCCTTCCCGTTCTAACCGTTCAGGAATTCTATGACCAAAGAGTGAAAGACGGAGAGTAAGTTAATTGACTTATTTGGAATATTTAGAAAATTTTAATCGCCAATTTCGAAATTTTCAACTAAATTACTTTTCATCAAAATGGTTCAATTTTCAACAAAATAGATGAACTTTTAAGCAAATAGTTTAATTTTTAAACAAAAAAATTAATTTTCTACCCAAAAAAAAGACGAATTTTTAACAAAATAGATGATATTTTAACCAATTAGTTACATGTTCAATTAAAAAAGAAATGATTTTCAGTCAAAAATAAAATAGTTAAATTTTTAGTTTTGGAAAAGTAATTATAAACCAAAAAGTTTCATTTTCTACAAGTGATCAATTTCTAATAAAATATATTAGTCAAATTTTTCAGTTTAGGACATTATTTTTCAACCAATTAGATTAATTTTCTACCTGAAAATATGCATTTTCAACAAATTTCATTTTTAACTTACAAAAATAGATGTTCAGTCCCAAAAAGTGCATTTTTTATAAACCTATTCACTTTTATTTGCCAATTACTTGAATTTTTAACCAGAAAGCATAAATTTTTAAGAAAATTGTTGAATTTTCAAATGATGGAATTTTTAACCAACTAATACAATTGTTTAACAAACAAAATTACTTTTCAATGAAGAATATAGTAGACTGTTCGACCAAAAAGAATTAACTTTCAGCCAAAAATAGTTCGATTTTCTTATTGAGTTCTATTAATCAGGCTCGCCCTTTTGTTAAAAACGAAAAAATGTTAAATGTAATACAATATTTTTCTGTATTAAAAAAGAATAATTAGAAAAAGATTGATGAGAATAAGGAATAAAAATCTATCTACTAATAAAAATACATTTAAAACATTGAACAGGGTGGCCGTTTTAATCGACAAAATAAATTCACGGTCATTTCCCGGTTCGCCAACATTTTTCACGGTAAATGAAATTTAAAAAATGGAACTCTAAAGCTAAAAAATTTGGGCGTATAAAATTGAAGGTACTAACATTTTTCAATATAAAAAAATATAAATCCACGTTATAATTTTCAATGCTCTAAATGAAAAAGTCAATCAATGAACTTTAAAATTTTCAAAATTATATAATTTTAAGGAATTTTAAGCTAGAAACATCAAATAGTGAACAATTAAAAAATTTTTAACTAATTTTAAATTAGAAATTAAATTATTATCTTTTTACATAGTTTAAACATCCTTGGAAAGCTTCAAAATTTTATTTCAAAATTTTGAGAAATCTAGAAGTTGTTTTAAATTTAAAATTATTTTGTAAATTTTTTCAAAACTTCTAAATATCTGTCAATATGAATTGAATTTTTTGTAGAATTTTCATAAAATCCTCCAAATTTTAGAAAATTTCTTTACAATTTGGATGTATAAATAACAATTGAACATTTATTGTTTGTAGGCGAATAAAAACATTTTCTTTAGATTCCTAGAAAAATTACAAATAACTTTCATTTTGAAAAATTATTTTAAGAGAATATTAAAAAAATTTTTCAAAGATTTAAACAAAATTTTCAAAAATGATTCTAGAAGATTTTAAGAAAACTTTCTAAAATTTGAATGATAATTTTTAATATTTTTAAAACTCCGTTCAAAGATTAAAGGTTCTTCGAAATTTCAACGATTCCATGTTTTCTATGTCAAACAATTCAGTTAAAGATTCTTTACTTTTAAATATTTTGTTTTAATTTACTTTTCTTAAATAAAAATTGAAACATTGCTATATATTTAATAATTAATCTTTTTTTAATTAAAAATTTCTAATTGAATGGGTTAAAAATGGAATATTTTATACTGAAACAATATTTTAATTTGAAATTGAAACCGTTTGAGTTTTAAAGTTAAAATCTGAAAACTCTTAAATTTTGAACTGATTTAAAATCGTTTTTGTTCACTTTTTATTACTTAAAGTACAGATAAATTTTAAAGAATTATTTATTTATGAAATAAAAATGTTTTTTATCCAAAATTTTCAACCTAAACGGCTTTTATTTTTTATTTGTTCAAGTCATTAAGAAAACATTTTAAAAATCTTTAAATTAAAAATGTAAGCTTAGAAATAAAAATTTTTAATTGAAAATTTTGTAAGTAAAAGAATTTTGAATTACACATTATAAGCTAAATAATAGCATAAATGAAAAGCATAACAATTCCACTGATTATTTAAAAACTGCTGAAATCGAACGTGGACAGATTTTTGTTCTACAAATTTGTCAGATTCCCGGTAAAAAAAATTAACTGTCATTTCCCGGGTTTTCCGGTCCAGCGGTCACCCCGATTAAAACATGAGCATTTTCCGTTTTTTCTTCATTTATTTTTTAATCTTTGATTTTTTTGATTTTTTTTAGTGCAACTATTCTTCAAAGATGGGGAAAAAAAAATTTTAACATAAAAATTACTTGAAAACTTGCTAAAGAAAATCCAGGAGACACCAATATGATATAAAGTTTTTAATAATAAAAGAAATATTCTTTTAATATTAAAAAAATATATTTTCCAGTAGATAACACTTACCCCTTTTCTGATCAAGTGACTAACCCTTTAAACTATTTAATTTTTGGAAATAATTTTTAGGCGTAAATCCAAATATTCAGGGTGGTGATTCAGCGAACATATATTTTAATGCATAACGTTAATTCCCAACATCATTTAACACAACAAAGCAAAAAATGCAAAATTAATTAATTTTGAATCAAATGTCTAAATTTTGTATGAAAAAAATATCAATTTTTAACAAACAATAGAATAGTTAAACTTGTAGCGTGTAAAATTAATTTTGAACAAAAAAAAAACGGGGTTTCAAGACAATAATTCAATTTTCAATCTATATAATGAATCTTAACCAGAATAGATGAATTTTCAACCAAAAAAAAAGTTAACTTTCACTAAGAAGGATAAATTGTTAAGCAAAATTTAAATAATTAAATTTTAAGTTTAAAACATTAATTTTCACAAAAAACTTTCAAAGAAATAGTTACATATTCAACTAGAATAATATTTTTTAGATGAAGGTTTATTAATTTATTAGTTACATTTTCAGTTCAAATAAATAATAATTTTCCACTAAAAAAGAAATCAGTTTTCCACAAATTAGTTCAATTTGCGGGAAAAAATTCATTTTCATCCAAAGAAAAAAGAATTTTTCAATCAAATAACTCATATTCAAGCCAAATAAATAAATTTTTAATTGAAATGATGGATCTTCAACCAAAAAATTAGTTTTTAACTGCAATTTGGTAAAAAAAAAACTCTGTCTATTCTTGTTTAAAAAATCTATTTTTGTTGAAAATTCAACTACTTGTCCGAAAAATGAAGGAATATAATTAAAATGCACTTATTTCTTAAAAATTCATATTTTTGTGTCGAAAATTCAATAGTTTTGTTGACGGTTCGTCATTTTTCTTGAAAATTGAACAATTTGGTAGAAATATATTTTCTTTTATTAACTAATAAACCTTTTTTAGTTGAAAATTCAACAATTTTGTTGAAATTTCTTTTTTTTCTGATCTAAAAAATATTTTTTGGCTGCAATTTCAACAGTTTGGTTGAAATTCCTTTTCTTTCTTGAATAAGAAACTTTTTTGGTTAATAATTTAACTACTTGGCCAAAAACGAAGTAATATCTTAAAAATGCTCTGTTTTTCGTTTCAACATTAATCGTTTACGATTTAAAATGAACTTTTTTTGTTAAAAAATAACTTTTTAGTTCAAAATTCATCTTTTTGCTTGAAAAATTAACAATTTGTTAGAAATCTCTTTTCATTATTGACTAATCAACCTTTCTTTGTAAAAATTCATAAGTTTTGTCGATAATTCTTTTCTTTTTGGAATTACAAATTTTTTTCATTGAAAATTCAACTATTTGGTAGAAATATCTTTTCATTATTGACTAATAAATCTTTTTTAGTTGAAAATTCAACAATTTTGTTGCAATCTCTTTTCATTATTGACTAAAAATTCATATTTTCGGCTCGAAAATTCAACAGTTTTGTTGACATTTCGTCTTTTTTCCTGAAAAATTGGACAATTTGGTAGAAATATCTTTTCTTTATTGACTAATAAACCTTTTTTAGTTGAAAATTCAACAATTTTATTGAAATTTCTTTTTTTCTGGCCTAAAAAATCGTTTTCAGTTGAAAATTTAACAATTTGGTTGGAATTTCTTTTCTGTCTTGTATAAAAAATCTTTTTTGGTTGAAAAATCCACTACTTG
Organism: Belonocnema kinseyi; assembly: GCF_010883055.1. Classification (NCBI taxonomy): domain Eukaryota; kingdom Metazoa; phylum Arthropoda; class Insecta; order Hymenoptera; family Cynipidae; genus Belonocnema; species Belonocnema kinseyi. The sequence goes on along the minus strand of NC_046662.1, from coordinate 39,077,115 downwards.
TCCATAAAATCAATTAACATGTTAAAAGTGGACTTTTTTGGTTTGAACCTTTATCTTTTTTGGTTAAAAATTAACTTTTTTGTTCATAATTTATATTTTTGGGTCGAAAATTCAACTAATAAACCTTTTTTTTTTAATTCAACAATTTTGTTGAAATATCTTTTCTTTCTGGCAAAATAAAATTTTTTTGGTTGACAATTTAACAACTTGGTTGAAATTTCTACTTTCGCTTGCATAAAAAATCTTTTTTGTTTGAAAATTAATACTTTTATGTCGAAAGTTGAACTGTTTCCTTGGAAATTTGTATTTTTTGCTTGAAAATTTAACAATTGTGTTAATAATTTTTTTTTGTATTCTTGACTAAGAAATTATTGTGGTGGATAGTTCAACAATTGGTAGAAATCACTTTTCATTATTGACTAATAAATCTTTTTTTGTTTGAAAATTCAAAAATTTGGTAGAAAACTCTTTTCATTCTAGAAAAAGGTAAAAATAAACCTTGTACCCTATTAACTACTTTAAGTTCTTTTCTTATATAAAATTTGGAAGAGGGAAAAGAGATTCTAATAAATTCCTTTCTCCTAAATACGGATAGTAATTCTTTTTAAAAAATTCTGGGCCATGTCGAAAATTCCCTGTTCCGAGTGAAATAATATTTTTTTAACGAAACTCACTGTCCTAAAATAAAAACAAAAGCCTTCTTCTAAAATTTCCTGTTCTATGTCAGGATAAAAGAGAAGTAAGAGAATAAAATGTGATAAATCCATTTTTTTGAAAAAATTGCGAAAGTTGATTTTTCTGCATGTTTGAAATAATAACAATTCCATGATCAAACTTTAGGTAGTTTTCGTGCCAAAAGTCAGATGTCTGAAAAAAATATTTTTTCTATGATTTCAAGAATCAAAATATTATAACTGTTGTCGTTTCCAATAAAAAACATTCTTTTTATGAAAGATGTTAAAATCCACACAAAAAAACATGAATTTTAATCATATTTTTTGCAATTTATTTTTTTTCTGATCGTCGCTTCTTACCAATTTTTGCCGTCATTTATTAAGATACAATCATTTTGGTTAAATTGGTAAGAGGCGACGATCAGAAAAAAAAAATAAATGGCAAAAAACATGGTTAAAATTAATATTGTCTTGTGTGAATTTTAACACTTTAAATAAAAAGCAATGTTTTTTTATTTAAAATGGCATGATTTATAACATTTTGATTCTTAAAATCATGGAAAAATCTCTTTTTTTCAGTTATTTGACTTTTGACATTTTCAAAATTAATGTTTTTTATGTGAATTTTAACATTTTAAATTAAAAATTCTGTTCTTTTATTTGAAATGATATGATTTATAATATTTTTATTCTCAAAATCATGGAAAAATCTATTTTTTTCCAGATATCTGACTTTTGGAATGTTCAAAATTAATGTTTTCTTTATGTGATTTTTAACATTTTTCATACAAAATTATGTTTTTAATTTGAAATGACATCATTTGTAATATTTTGATTCTTAAAATCATAGGAAAATCTTTTTTTTCAGATATCTGACTTTTGGCATGTTCAAAATTAATGTTTTTTTATGTGATGTTTAACATTTCAAATAAAAAAGAATGCTTTTTTATTTGAAATGACATGATTTATAATATTTTGACTCTAAAAATCATATAAAAATATCTTTTTTCAGATATCTGACTTTTGGCATGTTCAAAATTAATGTTGTTTTTTATAATTTATAATATTTTGATTCTTAAACCATGGTAAAATCTCTTTTTTCAGATATTTGACTTTTGGTATGTTCAAAATTAATGTTGTTTTATGATTTATAATATTTTGATTCTTAAAATCATGGTAAAATCTCTTTTTTTCAGATATCTGACTTTTGGCATGTTCAAAATTAATGATTTTTATTTGAATTTCAACAATTTTCATAAAAAATGTTTTTTATTCGAAATGACATGATTTATAATATTTTTATTCTCAAAATCATTGAAAAATCTATTATTTTTTTCAGATATTTGATTTTTGAAATGTTCAAAATTAATGTTTTTTATATGAATTTTAATATTTTTCATACAAAATAATGTTTTTCATTTGAAATTACATCATTTATAATATTTTTATTCCTAAAATCATAGGAAAATCTATTTTTTTTCAAAAATCTGACTTTTGGCACGATAACTAACTTAATTCAGCGAAAAAAATCTCATAGAGAAAAAAATTTGTAAAGGTTTTTTTTTTATAATGGAAAATAATAAACATTCAATAATAAATTTAGAATTAATTAGAGTAAACTGAGATAATATGAAAAAATATGTGACTGTAGATAAAGTAGAAATCACTTTTCTAAATTGAGTAAAATTATTGAAATAATGAAAATCTGAATTTTTCTGTGATCAGAAGTAAATTCCCGGTTTAAAAAAATTAAACTCTCGGTTTTTTCCCGGTCAGGTCGCCACTCTGATTAGTTAAAAAAAAGGGTAGAACTGCGATCTCTGCGATTTTTATATTTTAATCTTAAGTTTTTAGTAATAAAATTTATTTCAGTTGGCCTGATCCTTCGCAACGTAATCAAGTAAATTCGAGAAGTCTTCAGGATGTGGCGAAAAATGGTGCCAAATCTCAAGAAGATATTGAAGCTCAGGAGAAAGAAGAAAAGGTGGAAGCAGATGACGAAGAATTGTTGAATCGGGCTCGAGCTATGGATGAATATAAAGATGATCATCGACGTGGTTGGGGAAATCGAGCTAATCGCAGCTAAACTGGTTTTAGCTGTTTTCCGAATTGTGTATTATTTTTATTTTTATTATTATTATAATTATATATTGTTAATGTGAATATATCGCCAATTCTTTTATCTGCATAATCGTATATTAATATTATCTAAAGGAATTTTTGCATTTTTTTATATTCAGTATTTTTTTTAAAATTAAATTCAATTGGGAATAACAATTTTCCTAATTTTTAAGGTTTTAAGGAATGAATAAATTATCAGATTTTTTGAAAATTCTTCTGAGTTATATGATTTATTGATTATTAATTATTGGCTGAGACCCTAAGTGGATATGACTCTTAGTGACTATTTTTATTTATTTTTATTTATATAGAATGATTACGAATTTTTGGCATTGTTAATTTTGTTAATCAAAATTTCTAAATCGGTAATTGTATTTCATGGTAAAATTTATTTCTGAGTGTTTCCATTCTTGATAAAAGTACAAATTTAAATTGTAAATGATTTTTGAATATTGGGAAATAATTCGGTTTTAAGATTTTACTACGATGCTATAATTTATAAACTTTTTCACATTTTTAAATATGTGAAAAATTAAATTATGGATTGAAACTTGTATTTTAGAATATATTAATTTATTGTAGATACCGGTGCCGACGAACTTTAAAAAATAAAAAAAAACTTTTAATTATTTTAAAATATGTTTAGGCGCTTTTAAAAGATTTAAAAATAATTTTAAGCTTCAGAAGATGTCCAGAAATTTATGATAAAATAGATTTTTTATGATTTCGAAAAAAGAAGCTTTTTAAGAATTTTCAAAGATTTAAAGGGAATACTGACATTTTCTTCACATTTTTGCAAGAAGTTTGAACAATTTTTTATTTTGAAATATGAATTTTAATAGAAAATTGAAGTAGATATCAGAAATGCTTGAAAAATCATTCAAAATTAAGAAAATTGCATTAAAATCTTCGAGATTTTTTTTGCCACTTTTGGAAAAAAATATATACTCTTTAACGATTAAAAAAAAAATCATTAAAAATTTTTCCAGGAATCTTCGGAAAATTTGTGTATTCTTGTAAAACTTTTTTAAATTCTTAAAAATCCTTTAAACTTTTTTCCGAAACCAATAAAAATCTATATTTTGTTGTCATTTTTTTGGAAATCTTTTTAAATGTTTAATAATTTTTTATTCTAAAAAAAGAGGATTTTAAGAAAAAATTGAAAAATATGTCTTAAAATGTTGAAAAATCTCTCAAAATAAAAAAAAAGTCGCAATAAAATCTTCCAGATTTTTTTTTCACTTTTAGAAACAAATTTATATTTTCTTTAAAGGTTAATTAGAAAAAAAATTAATAATGTTCCCAAGAATTTTAAGAAAATTTTGGTGTTCTTTAAACCTTTCGAAATTCTTAAAAAAAACTTCTACACTTTTTCTCGTAATCTTTAAAATCTCTAATTTTGTTTTAATTTTTAGGAAATATTTTCAAATTTTCAAATCTTCCGAAACTTAGAAGTTTTGAAAAGGATCAAAAATAATTTAAAACTTGTGAAGATGTCAACATTTTTTAATATTTTATTTCGAAAAAATAAACTTTTTAAGAATTTTGAAAGTTTTTAAGAGAATGATGAATTTTCTTAAGATTCCTAGCAAAATTGAAAATGATTTTTATGTTTACAAATTAATTTTAAGAGAATATTTCAGAAGATTTAAAAAGATTCCTAAAATTGTCAAAAAGATTCTGGAAGATTTTAAGACAATTGATTAAAATGTTAAAATAATTAAAAATTTCGAAATATTTCATAAAATTTGAAACAAAAATGTAGTTTTTTTGAAGATTTCGAAAAAAAGTAGAAGCTGTTTAAGATTTTTGAAAAGTTGTAAGAGAATACCAAATTTTTCTTAGATTTCCTGGTAAAATTTGAAATTATTTTTTTTTGTATTAACTTTTAAACAAAATGTTCAAAAAAATCTGAAAATTGAAAAACTCGTATTAAAAATTTTTTAGATTTTTTTTCACTTTTAGAACAAAATTTATATTTTCTTTGAAGATTAATTAGAAAAACATTTCAAATGTTCCCAAGAATTTTAAGAAAACTTTTGTGTTCTCTTGAAACTTTCAAAATTCCTTAAAAAACTTCTAAAGTTTTTCTCGTAATCTTTAAAAATCTCTTATTGTGTTTTTTTTATTTTCTGGAAATATTTTCAAATCTTAGAATCTTTTTGAAAAATAAGCTGTTTAAGAATTTTTAAAGTTTTTAAGAAAATTATGAATTTTCTTGAGATTCCTAGCAAAATTAAAAACGATTTTTATTTTGACAAATTAATTTCAAGAGAATATCTTAATAGATTTCTAAAATTGTCGAAGTAGATTTCGGAAAATTTTAGACAATTGTTTTAATTATGCAAAATTTGTAGAAAAACTCGAATAATTTTAAAAAAATAAATAAAATGTTCAGAACTTTCAATAAGATTTAGAAATAATAAAAATAAAGATTTTTGAAAGGTTTTAAGAGAATATCAAATTTTGCTTAGGTTTCATGGTAAAATTTGAAATTATTTTTTTTTTTATTAATTTTTGAAGAAAATGTTCAAAAATTTCTGAAAATTGAAAAAAAAATTTTAATGCAACTTACTGTAAAATAAAAAAAAATATTAAAAACTTTCTATATATTTTTTGGACACGTCTGAAATCTTCAAAACATGTTTAGAATTATCGTTGAAAATTTTTTGTAAAACTTGAATCGTGTAAGTTCCTGAACGAAAACATTTGAAATTATATAATTTGTGTTTTCGGAATTTATAGTTATTATTCCAATTTTAACGTCTATTTTACAATTATTTTACTTCGTTGGATTTCGATTTATAAAAAGGGGCTGGTAAAAAATTCCAGTTTCGAAATTCGCTAAAAATTTAATTAAAAAAATTAATTTCCAATTAAAATGAAATATTTTGAAGAAAAGAAATTAATTTTCAACGAATAAAATCAATTTTCGACAAACAAAAACGAATTTTCAATAGAATTCAATCTAAAAAAGACCAATTTTCATCCAAAAATAGAATTACATTTTCAGTTAAAAAAATTAATTTTTGACAAACAAAAAATGAATTTTCAATTGAACACAATACATTTTCAACGAAAAATGGAACACTTAAATTTTGAGTTAAAAATTAATTTTTACCAAATTTAAAATGACTTTTCAACAAACTAGAAATTACAAATTAGGAATTCATATGGACAACTCTTCAATTTTAAAGATGCTTAAATGAAAATTCTTCAATTTTTAAAATCAAAAGTTGACTTTTTAATTTAAAATTTTTAAATTCAAGAAATTTCAAATGTAAAGCATAAAAATTACATAATGTTTAATTGTAAAGCTTAAAACTCGCATATTATTTTATTGTAAATTCTAAGAATTGAAATCTTTTGAATCATAAAGACCTAAATTCAAAGTTCTTCAGTTTTAAAGTTATATAACTAAAAATTCTTAATCTTTGATGATATTGAAGACCAAAAGTCGTTTTCAATTAGAAATCTTCCAAATTGAAGAAACTTCGAATATTATTAATCAAAATTATAGAATTTTTAATGGAAAAAAATTAAGCATTGATAATTTTTAATTGCAAGTTTTTAAAATTCTTAAATTTTTAAGATGTATGTTTTCCTAAAATTTGATGATTTTGAAGATCTAGAGTTAAACTTTCAATGCCAAATCTTAAAAATTAAAGAAGTTTTGAATTTAAAGAATCAAAATTACAGAATTTTGAATTGAAAAATGAAAACTTGCATTATTTTTTATTTTACATTTTCAAAATTAAAAACTTTTCATTTTTAAGGATCGACAATTCAAATTTTTCTGATTTGTTAGAATAAAAATTTCAAAATATCCAACCATAAACTTGTATAAATAAAAATGCTTATATTTTGATGATTTTGATGATCTGAAGCTAAGCTTTCAATTCTGAATGTTCCAAATTGAAGCCAATCTAAAGCATCCAAATTACAGAGTTTGAAATTTTAAAACCTAAAACTCACATAATTTTTATTTGAGATTTTTCAATTACAATTAAAATTAAAAATGTTTCAATTATAAATATGTATGAATAAAAATTCATAGGATTTTACAAAATATTAGGAAAAATTCAAGTATTTTTAAGATTTTTAGATTTTGAATATTTCTAATCTATTTAAAATGTCTTGAATTTCTACAAATATTTTTAACTGACTCGAATTTTTCTTAAAATGTTGAAAAATGATTAAAACTGTAAAAACATTGCCTCACAATCTTCTAATTCTTATAAAACTTCTAAAGTTTATTATTTAAATCTTTAAAAATCTAGATTTCTAAAAACATTTAAAGTTTAAAATTTTGTTTGAATCTTTTTAATTCTACTAAATATTTCTTGAATTTACTCTTTTTTTGTCTTTAAAATCTTCTACAGTCTTTTTCGAAATTTTAGGAAATCGTTTGATATGTTTTAGAAACTTTTTAAATTTTCTGTCAAATTTAATTTTTCAAAATAAAAAATCATTAAAAATTTGGAATCAAATATCAAGAAAATTCTTTTTTTAATCTTGTCAGACCTTCTAAGCTTTTTAAACTTGAAAAATTATTCAAATTTTTCCTGTTTTTTTTTTAATTCTGCGAAATTGAAAGAATTGTTTTAAAATTTTTCAGATCCTTTTTTGACCATTTTTTAAATCTTTTGAAATATTTTTAATAATGTCTTAAGATTAAGTTTTCAAAATGAAAAATTATTCAAATTTTTTCTAAATGATTTTATATGGCAAAACTGCAACATTTTTATTTCGAATCTTTTACACTCTTTTCGAAAATTGCAGGAAATAATAAAAATATTTTGTAATATTTCTCAATTTTCTCTTTGAATTCATTTTAAAATATGTTAAAAAATTTTTCCAGAAATCTTAAGAACATTTTTTTTCATTCTCTTGATATCCTGCAAAATTCAGTTTACCTACAAAAAAAATTGAAATCCTAAACAATCAACAAAATTACCTCAATGTCTTCAATATTCTTTCTCCACAATTTCTAAAATCTTCAAAACTTGAAATTATTCTTCTAAAATAAAACCTATACCATTTGAGATTTTCCCAGAAATTATCAAAAAAAAAATTTAGAATTATTAAAAAACTTCTATTTTTTCGAATTCTTCAAAATAAATTTTTGCCCCTAATTTAATTGATTTATTTTTTTTGGATTCGAACAAATTTCCGGGCGATATGCATGGAAAGTCAAAAATAAAAAAATTTAGACTACGCACTAGACATAACTCAAAAAATCACCCTAATCTAAAATAAATCATGATAATTTTTCTCGAAATTATCAAGAGTAATAAAAAACCAAATTTTATCTTTTGAGGTTATGTCATGCAAAAATGTTGAGACAAAAGTTATTTCATAAAAACAAAGATATTAGATAAAACTGTAACAATTAACATAAACTAAAGACTCCAAAATTTTGCAGAGACACTCCATCGTCCCCTCTTCATCTTCATTAAGTCATAGTAAAAACACTTCACACATTGACCGAAACAATAAACAAAACATTTCTAAAGAAAAACCGAAATTTAAATTTCAAATTTAAAAACTCGCGCCCCCTCGTGGCTGGAAACTCAACCTTTGAAGGAATCTAACCTCAATTTCCTACCTTACCGACCTTCTTTTTCCTTAACTCAATCACGATAGAAGATGGCGCCTGGCCCTGAATTAATTAACGTACAGGTGCTATAAAATACAAATTATAAAAAAGTGCAATTTGTCGCCGTGCAACAGGCAGTGAAAAAAAAACGTCTCGAAGTTCTTGTCGCGCGTGAGAGAAAAGAAACTGCAGAGTGCTCGACGAGTGCTAGGGAAAAATCGGGACATGTCTCACATTCATCGGCGAAGAAACCTTCCTCGTGGTATGGGCGCTGTTCCGAATATATTAAAAATTATAGCACGTATTTAACCTCGATAATCTCAGCGAGTGGATATTATATGCCGTTCGTTCAAGTTCGATCGCGCATCAAATGTGTGTTTCTTGCATTGTTGTTGTCTTCGTCCCAAACCTGTTGGTACCTGTTGACCTTCGAGAGGCGTGAGTGATTTTTTTCCCCTGAAACAATGCTCGCGTCATTGATGCCGCGGGAATCAGGAGGGATTATCTTCGTAAATATTCGGACTCCATTCATGAAAGTAAAGCCCAAGTCCCCGAGTGTTATTTCATTTCGGAGTCAGATCTGTCAAATGGCGAGGTTATGTTTCGTAATACTTCGTGACGTGTTTCGGTCTGGACATCAAGGTATTTTACGAACCATTCTCCATGCAATTTTTTCTTTCTTGTTGAGATTGGATAAAATAAAGATTGAAAAATACACGCTCGTTGCGTTCCAGAGTCGCGTGATTGGAAAGAAGTGATTCCAGTGTTTTCGTGCTGTTTCCGAGTCTCCTGTGTTTCGTGATTTTTTATTTTGGTGCTGCCAGACGGATTAAAGATCAAAATAATATATCAGATTTGCAAATTGTTTTTTCTTCAAGAACGTTTGTTTATGGGCTTGTTCTTTGTTTTGATTTTTTGTTTGAGTTGAATTCATGAAGTTGAGTACATTAAAAAAATAATTATTATCAGTGCAGGGACGTTTTTCTTTATAGATACAAAAATTAATGATGTTGATTTTTAGAGAACATAAATGGTAATACGTGAAGAGAAGTTGGAAAAAGATTTCGCAATCAATTGTTTAACATTTTTATCTACGATGCATTGCGAAATGTGTATATAACGTGTTACTGAATGCATAAAATTAAAATCATTATTGGTGTAGTGTCCCTAGTTTGTTTTTACGCAACACTAGTTGCGGTCAGTCATTTGTTTGTTTGTGATGTGCGACAAAAGTAGCAAATATTGGTTTTAAATTAATTATGAAACATGCGATTTTTTTTATCTTGCGCAATTTTTAAATTAAAATATAAAATATTATTGCAGCATTTTTGCAATATGTAGTAATATCTATTATCTAAAATAATAAAAAAATAAGAACAATATTTTTATATTTAATGAAAATTAATTTCATCTTTAGATTTAAAATATATAAATTTAAAAATATATATGGACATTTAAACTTGCATTTTGAATTAAAAAAATAACAATGTTTTATTGTAAATAAATAATAACATTGTGAAGACTCTTTTAAATCTAATGATTTTTTTTTTAAATTCACAATTTTAGATGAAAAGCACTAACATACTATAAACAAAAATGGTGGAAATTTTTAAGTCTTCTTTTAAAACTATTTTTTTTTCCTTTAATTAAGCAATTTCGTTTTAAAATGTTAACTTAAAATTTTTAATAAGTTGTGAACCTTCTTTGAAAAATATAATTTTGTTTAATTCTAAATTTTGTTCCAATTATGTTTTTCTTCTAAAATAGATATTTTTTGTATTAAACGTTAGAATAATCTAAAATGCTTAAAAGCTATAAATCTTAAAACTTTTTTTTAAATTAAGAATTTCAATTTCCGACTAAAAAAAATGTTAAAAGCTCCTAAATCACGTTCAAATAATGTTTTTTATTTTAAAATAACAGATTTTGGTAGAAAACTCTTAACATGGCCGAAAATTGTTAAAATTTGTGAACCTACTTCGAAATCTGATTTATTTAAATTAATGATTTCTTAATAACAATAGCGATTTTAGACGAAAAACATTAATATACTATAAATAAAAACTGTATAAGATTGTAAGTCTTCTTTTAAAACTAATAATTTTTGTTTAATTAAGCGATTTTCGATTAAAATTGTTAACATAACTTCAAATTGTTAATAAGTTGTGAACCTTCTTTGAAAAATTGAATTTGTTTTATTGATGCTAAATTTTATTCCAATTATAATATTTATCTTATAAAATAGCTATTTTTTTATGTAAAACGCTAAAATGCTTAAAAGTTATGAATCTTCTCTAAAATCTATTTTTTTAATTCAGAATTTCAATTTGCGAAAAAAACTAGTAACATTCCACAAATGTTAAAAGATTTTAAATCTCGTTCAAATAATAATGGTTTTTATTTAAAAATAGCAGTTTAAAAAAAAAACACTAACATGGTAGAAAATTATTAAAATTTGTGAATCTACTTCGAAATCTGATGTATTTAAATTAAAAATACAATTTTTTGATGAAATAATAATAATAGTGTAGAAAGTATTATTTTTAATCTAATGATTTTTTAATAACAATAGCAATTTTAGACTAAAAACATTAATATAATAGAAACAAAAATTATATAAGATTGTCAACGTTCTCTTAAAACTAATGTTTTTCGTTTAAAATCACCGATTTTTGATTCCAAATGTTGAGATAACCGAAACTTGTTAAAAAGTTGTGAAACTTAATTAAAATATATAATTTTCTTGTTAAAAGATTCTAATTTTTATTCAAATTATTATGATTTTTGTTTGAAAATACAGATTTTCGCTACTTAACCTAAAATTTGAAATCTAATTTTAAAAAATTCTAATGATATTTTCTGTCGACAAAAAAAAAAACAAACACTGGAATACTCTAAAATACTTAAGATTCTAAATGTTGTTCATATTATAATAATTTTGGTTTTAAAATACCAGTTTCTGAAGAAAAATATTAACATAGCAAAAATTGTAATAACATTATAAATCTTTTTTTTTAACTAATGTTTTACGTTTAAACTCACCGATTTCTGATGAAAAATCTTAACAAAACCTTAAATTATAATGATTTTTGTTTTAAAATACCAATTTTCGATGTATTCTTCGAAATTTAATAATTTCTTATTTAAAATATCAATAATATAAGTTATGAATCTGCTTAAAAATATAATTTTAATAAATTTTGAAGATCACTTTCCGAAGAAAAGTACTCACATAATCCAAAGTTGTTAAAAGATTCTAAGTCTTGTTTAAACCATAATGATTTTTGTTTTAAAATACCAATTTTTTTTTGTAAAACTTTAAGATAACCTAAAATGGTTAAAACTTATGAATCTTCTTTGAAATCGAATTTAAAAAAATTACAAATACCACTTTTGGACGCAAAACACTAAAATAATAAAAAAAATTTTTTAATATTCTAAATCTTGCTCAGATAATATTATGATTTTAATTTTAATGTTTCAAAGACGATTTTTTGTGTAAAACGCTACCAGAAAATTGTTACAAGTTGTGAATATTATTTAAAATATTTGTTTATTTTGTATTAAAAATAAAAATTTCGGAAAAAAGACTATAAGATTATAAAATTCTTAAGATTCTAAATCTTGTTCATATGATAATGATTTTGGTTTTAAAACACAAATTCTTTGTGTAAATGCCAAAATATCCTAAAATTGTTAAAATTTATGAATCTCTTTGAAATCTAATTTAAAAAAATTAAGAACACCACTTTAGGACGAAGAAACGTAAATAATCCAATATTATTAAAAACAATTAAATCTTCTTTAAAGGCAAATGAATTTTGTTTTAAAATTCCAATTTTTGGTATAAAATGCTAACATATCTTAAAATTATTCAAAGTAGTGAATCTTCTTTAAAATCTGATTTTTTAAATTAAACATGCCAATTTTCGACGAAAAAAACTGACATAATCAAAAAATAATTTAATATTTTTAATCTGGTTCAAAGAATAATGATTTTTGTTTTAAATTACCACTTTTTGGAGCACAATGCTATAACGTAACTTAAAATTGTTTTAAAAAATATGAACCTTTTAAATATAATGATTTTTCTTTTTTTTTAAACAACGACTTTCTGGGCAATAATTTAATGTAACTTAAAATTGTTCATAAACTGCAAATCTTTTTCAAACGATAATAATTTTTGTTTTAAATAACGTATTTGTTTAAAATGATAACATGTTCTAAAATTGTTCAAAGTTGTGAATCTTGTTAGTAATCTGATTTTTGAAAACTAAAAATGCCAGTTTTTAAAGAGAAAAACTAACATGATCAAAAATTAGTTAAATATTATAAATTTTGTTCAGATGATAATTATTTCTTTTTTAAATTACAATTTTTCGTAAACGCTATAACGTAACATAAATTTGTTCCGGAAAATAGGGACCTTTAAAATATAATGATTTTTCTTTTTTAAAAAAGCTGATTTCCCGTGAAAAAAGTTAATGTGACTTGAAACTGTTCACACAAAACGATTTTTGTTTTAAATGATCATTTTCAGTGTAAAACGCTCAAATAACTTAAAAATTTTCAAAAATTGTCAATGATGATTGATACAACCTGAACATTACACAAATTTTAAATCTTTTCTTAAACTTTATGATTCTATATAAAAATTCTTTTAAAAATATACTAATTTCCAGCGAAAAGCACCGTTATAATACATGTATTATTTACCATAACGTATTATAAGCTTTCTCAATTCGGATTAGGTTTTCTATGACAATTTAAAATTCACAATCTGTTATTTGTAGTTGAAATTTCCAAGTTTTAAAATTTTGGGAAATGTTTATGTTATTTTTTATTTTTAAAAAGCTATTGAAATAAAAAAAAAATCTTTCATATTTTGTTATCGATTTTATTATTTAATTCAATAGTTTATAAAAATTAAAAAATCATGTTCAAGTACACTTATGCTGAAAATTTTTTTTTCTAATTAGTTAAAAAAAAAATCTTCATGCAATTGGTATTATAGTCTGGCCCTCGACGTGCTGACATCTTGGATTTCTTCCACCCAACCTGAAATACCTAACAGTTGAGCAATTTTACGTTTGAGGCGTTCAAAATTTATTAAAAAATTTTAATTGTTTGTTGGAGAAAAGGGTATATAAAACAAGAACTGTCTAATCTGATTCTTGCTGCAAATCCTTCTGTGTTTGAAAATATTCTACCATAATTTAAATTTTATGATATTTTGTCGGGTATATTTGTAAATTATTTTCAAGAAAAAAGATCTAGGTGAATCACAGAAAAATTCTAATAAAAAAAAATCGATTGCATTTGCAGATTTGCGCAACTCGCAGGCCTGGAATAAAGAGCTTTAAAATAAAAACACTTGCGTAACATGTATGCACAAGACTGAGTCTATTTTTGAACTGAATTTTTAACAAAATGGACAAAGGAAACGCAGCCGGTTTTTGCGACAACGCCACTCCGCAAGAATGCTGGGAGGTCTACAAGAAAGTAATGGAAGAAACGAAAACTTTGGACGATTATCTTGACGAAGAATGTAGTCCACGAAGTTATGACGGTACCTACCATTTTTTCAAACTAAAGTTTTAATATACCAAAAAAAAACAACATTCTCAGAAATCACATTCAGTCCCCTATTCCCCTTTTTCATATTTCCCCCCCTATTTTTCTGAAAATCCCGTGTAATCCCTATAATTGAAAATTTTGTCGCCTTTTTTTTAAGCTTTTAATTAAATTAGAAGTTAAATTTTTTTATTAATCAAAATTCGAATTTTTCACTTCTGAATTCGAAATTCAAGAAAATGAAACAATTAAAATTCCAACCCTTGAAGTTTAAATTGTGTACTTTGATATTTTAACCCCGAAATGAAACAATGATTTTAGATCAAACAGTTGAATTTACAACCAAATTGTTGAATTTTCAAGCTAGAGACGAATTTTCAAGAAAATAATTTAATTTTTAGCAAAATTGATGAATTTTCAAGCTACAAAGATGAATTTGCAACTAAGTGGTCGAATTTTAAAAAAAAATAGGTCTAACTTTAGCAAAAACATTCGAATTTGAAAAAAAGGTAAATCTTCAAGTCAAAAGGACGAATTTTGTTTAGAAGATAATTGATTTTCCAATCGACAAAGATATATTTTTAATCAAGAACTTTTCTATTAAACAAGGGGAATTTTCAATCCAGAGGGATGCATTTTTTTATTCCAAGAGACGCATTTTGAAAAAAAGGCAAATTTTCGAAAAGAAGTATGTTTTTTAAACAAAATAGTTGCATTTTTAACAAAATAATTAAATTTTCAACGAAATTTTATATGCAGAAATAAATTAGTTGAATTTTCAACTAAAATTATGAATCTTCAACAACAAAATTAATTTCAACAAAGTAATTTTTAACAAATAAATCATTTTTTAACCAAATACGAATGCAAAAAATGCATTCTCATTTTGAAAAAAATTAATTTTTTAATTTTCTACTAAAAACTATCAATTTTAAACCAAAATAAACTTAAATTTTCTGTTAAAAAATTGTGTTTCCACTGAAAAACAATCGAATTTTCCGCAAAATAGTTTAATCTTGAACCATAAAATATAATTTTTAACATAGTAGTTCAACTTTCATTTAAGTAATTGAATATTTAAAAAAAAGATGAATTTCAAATGAAAAATTTAATAGTTGAATTTCTAACTAAAAAATCTTCGAATTTCTAACCAAAATTGATGAGTTTTGAACCAAAAATATAATAGACTTTTCAATTAAAAAGAATTAATTTTAATTGAAAAATAGTCGGATTTCCTTAATGGTTTCTATTAATTCAGTTTGAATTTAATTGAAAAAGTAATTTTAAACGATTTAAATTCACGATTCTAATTTTAAAATGTTGAAATTCTATGAAAATAAAATTTTTTACCGATTTTTCAAATACTCAAAAAGTGCCAGAAGTTATTAAATAAGACAAGATTTACAACTGATTTTAATTAAAGTAATTTGTCGATTGAACGCAAATTTAATAAGTTCTAGAATTTCAACAATTTTCAAAAACTACCAACAATATTTAATGAATGTAAAGATTTTTCAAAATTCAAACAAACTTTGTCTTTCTTTTTCACAAATGAAGAAACCCAAGATTTTGTTTTAGACTAAAATAAAACAAAAAAAAATGGTATTTTTTATATGAAAATTAAAACAATTTTTTATTTGAAATTGTTTTTTCCTGAGGGTTCATATTGGCATCAATTAAAATTTCAAAATTACGAAAGTAAGAGTTTTTTGTCAAACATATCTTATTATTGAATTAATCTTTTGCAAAATTATTTAACTATTTAGAAAAATGCTTAGAACTTTCAATACTTAAAAATGCAATGGTATGGATTTAAAAATAGTTTATGTTTTTTTTTTATTATAAAATAAAAATTCAGGGACATAACGCCCACTTTGCGCGCTTCAATTTTATTTGAACAGTTCTTTAAAGGAAATTTAATGAATAATTTAAATTTAATTTATATTAATGGAAATTCAAATGATTTCAACATATTGTAATGCATATTTATGATTTCGAAAGATTTTAGAGGATTTGAAGTAATTTTACCGAATTTCTAGAGAACTTTAGAGAATGAATTTAATTTTACTTCAAGGAATTTTTACTGATTTCAACAATTTAAATAGTCCCGGAAGTTGAGAATTATCACTAAATTACTAGCTTCCGGCACCTCAATTTAAGGAAATATGAAGGACTTGGAAAATTTTCAAGGCATTTGAAAGGTGTTCAGTTATTTCAAAAGATTCCCAAAAATTTCGAGATATTAGGTTTAAAAAAATGTGTAAAATTAAACAATTTCTTCTAAAAAGATTGTTTTTTTCCGTTTTTAAATGTAAAAATAAATTTTTAATCTTTTTCTTTTTTCTTGAAAAAATAATATGGCGTTTTGACCGAAAAAAAACGGGAATTTACTAGAGATGGCAGAAAAAATTTCATTTTTTTAATTATTCTGTCGAATTTAGAAAAGTGATTTCTAATTTATCTACAGTTGCGAAATATATATGTGTGTTTATTAAGTACTGCTTGCTGTTTAAACTCTTTGGTTAAAAATTAATTTCTTTAAAGATTCGTCACTTTTTGAAAATGTAACGACTTTGTTGAAAATCATTTTTTCTTTTTACTAAAACTTTAACTTCTCAGAAGAAAATTTAACTGTTTTGCTAAAAATCCGTTTTTTTTCTTATTAAGAATTAGATTTTTAATGGAAAATTGAACTATTCTATTTTTGGTTGAAAATTGATATTTTTATTTAAAAATTAAACTATCTGTTCGAAAATGTATCTACTTTGTGGAAAATTCGTCTTTTTTGTAGAAAATTAATCTTTATGATTAAAAATTTATCTTTTTAGTAGATAGAAAATTCACCTCTTCCAGTAGAAAATTTAATTATTTTCCCTTTAGCTGCTAAATTTTTGGTCGAACATTGATGTTTATTGTAGAAAATTATTTTTTTTAATTCTTATCTCCTTGTTAAAAATTTTTTTTTCGGTTAAAAATGCAAGTTTTGGAGTGATATATTTGTTATTTTAGTTGAAAATAAAATTATTCAGTTGAAAGTTAAAATCTTTTGTTAAAAATGAAAAAAAAAATGTTAAAAATAAAAATACATTATCTTAATTAAGAGTTCATTTCTTTGGTTGAAAAATAAGCTAATGGTTTGAGAAATTCTTTTTTCTTTGTATGAACAGGATTTTTTTGCAATTATTCCATTGAATATTCCGTAATTTTAGTTAAAAATTCGTCTGTTTGGTTAAAAATTTATTTTTTTTTAAACTGACGACTCAATTATTTCAGTTTTGGTTGACAATTTATATTTTTGAGTAAAAAATTACTTTTTTTTATTGAAAATTCAACTATTTCAGTTGAAGATTTATTGTTTTAGCTGAAAACTCATAATTTAGGTTAAAAATTAATTTTTCTAACTAAAAATTTAACGCCCGTTTTCGGTTAAACATTTTTTTAATTAAAAATTTAACTATTTGTTTAAATAAGTGTCTTCTTTAATTAAAAATTTAAGTGCTTCGTTAAAAGTTCACGTATTTAATTGAAAAATCGATTTTTTGGTAGAAAATCAACTTTTTCTTTGAAACTTAATCATCTTGTTTAAAAATTCTTTTCTTCAAGTATTCACGTTATATATAATTATCATTTTAGTTGAAAATTCATCCTATGATTGGAAATAAAATTACTTGGTTGAAAGTTAATATCTTTTGTGAAAAATTAATTTTGTTTTTGGATTGAAGATTCATTATTTGAATAAAAAATTCATTTATTTAAATGAAAAGGATTTTTTTTTACAGAAAATGTAACTATTCTTTTAAAAATTGGTTTATTTTTTTATTTAAAATTACAATTTTTTGAATTGCAAATGTAACAATTATTCCAGTTGAATTATTCTATACTTTTCATAGCTGAACATTAATTTTTTTACTAAAAATTTAATTATTGAATTTTTGGTTGAAAAATGATCTTTTCAGTTTAAATTTCATCTTTTTCGTTTAAAATGTAACTGTCCCAGTTGAAGATTCATAATTTTAGATGAAATTTCATCAGTAAGATTGAAAATTAATTTTTAAACTAAATATTTTACTATTTGATTGAATATTTGTCTTCTATAATTTAAAATACAAGTATTTCGTTAAATATTCCTGTAGTTTGTCGCAAAATTGTATTTTTGGTAGAAAATTAATTTTTTGTTTGATAATTAATCTTATTGTTTCGAAATTCACCTTCTTAGTTGAAAATTAATATTTTTGTTGGAAAATTTACCTTTTTGGTTGAAAATTCCAGGATTCCAGTTAAATATTTATAATTTAGGTTGAAAACTCATGTTTTTTGTTTAAAATTCAACTATTCCAGTTGGAATATTCATCATTTTTTAGTTAAAAATTCAACAGTTAAGTTTCAAATTAATTTTGTCAATTAAAAACGTTACTATTCCATTTTCGGTTGAAAATTATTATTCTAATTCAAAATTCAACCATTTGGTTAAATATTTGTCTTCTATAATTGAAAATTCAAGTATTTCGTTAAATATTCTTGTATTTTGTTAAACAAATTTATTGTTTTGAAAATTTAACTTCTTGGTTTAAAATTCCAGTATTCCAGTTAAATATTCATAATTTTACTTAAAAACTTATCTTTTTGGTTTAAATTTCAACTATTCCAGTTGAAGATACATAATTTTATTAAAAAATTTTTAAATGTTAAAAAATTCTTTTTTTTCAACTAAAACTGTAACTATTACATTTTCGGTTAAAAAAGATTATTTTCCTAGTTTAAAATACAACTATTTGGTTGAAAAATTGTCTTCCTTAATTAAATATTCGTGTATTTTGTTAAAAAATTGTATTATTTGGTAAAAAATTAATCTTTTTGTTTGAAGATTAATCTTATTGTTTAAAAATTCATTTTTTTTTGGTTAAAAATACCTTCATTCCAGTTAAATATTCATCATTTTAGTTGAAAACTTTATTGTTTTGGTTTAAAATTCAAGTATTACAGTTGAATATTCATAATTTTAGTTTGAAAATTCATCAGTTAGGATTAACATTAATTTTTCGACTAAAGCCGTTACTATTGCATTTTTGGTTAAAAATTATTATTTTTCTAGTTAAAAATTCAATTGTTTGGTGGAAAAATTGTTTTTATGAATTAAAAGTTCGTGTATTTTGTTGAAAAATTTAATCTTTTGGTAGAAAATGAACCTGTTTATTTAAGAGTTAATCTTGTTTAAAAATTAATCTTTTTAGTTGAGAATTCAAGTAGTTCATTCAATGTTTCTGTATTTTGTTGAAAAATTTTATTTTTTGTTTGAAAACTAATTTATGGTTAAAAAATTAATCTTTTTATTTGAAAATTAATCTTATTGTTTCAAAATCCATCTTTTTGGTTGAAAATTCCAGTACTCCAGTTAAATATTTATAATTTAAGCTGAAAACTCATGTTTTTGTTTAAAATTCAACTATTCCAGTTGAAGATTCACAATTTTATTTAAAAATTTGTCACTGGTTGAAAATTAATTTTTTCAACTAAAAACGTTACTATTCCATTTTCGGTTAAAAATAATTATTTTTCTAGTTTAAAATTCAACTATTTGGTTTAAAAAATTGTCTTCCTTAATTAAATATTTGTGTATTTTGTTGAAAAATTGTATTATTTGGTAGAAAATTAATCTTTTTGTTTGAAGATTAATCTTATTGTTTGAAAAATTCCTTCATCCCAGTTAAAGATTCATCATTTTAGTTGAAAACTCATCTTTTCCGTTTTAAAATTCGACTATTCTAGTTGAAGATTTATAATTTTAGTTGAAAATTCGTCAGTTAGGGTTAAAATTAGGGTTTTCGACTAAAAACGTTATTATTCCATTTTCGGCTGAAAATTATTCTTCTTCTAGTTAAAAATTTAATTTTTAGTGGAAAAAATGTCTTTCTGAATTGAAAATTCGTGTATTTTTTATTTGAAAATTAATTTATTGTTTAAAAATTACTATTTTTGTTTAAAAATGATTCTAATTTTATTAAAAATTTATCTTTTTGGTTGAAAATTCAACAGTTAGGGTTAAAATTAGTTTTTTTACTAAAAACGTCACAATTCCATTTTCGATTGAACATTATTATTTTTCTAGTTAAAAATTTAATTGTTTGGTGGGAAAATTGTCTTTCTGAATTGAAACTCCGTGTATTTTGTTAAAAAATTGCATCTTTTGCTAGAAAATGAACCTGTTTATTTAAGAGTTAATCTTCTTTAAAAATTAATTTTTTTGGATGAGAATTCAAGTCTTTCATTAAATTATCCTGTATTTTGTTGAAAATTTTTATTTATTGTTAGAAAATTAATCTTTTTTTGTTTAGATTAATCCTTTTGGTCGAAAATATAAAAATTCCAGTTAAATATTTAGCATAATGGTTTATATTTAATCTTTTTTCATAGTTCACCTGTTCCAGTTGAAGATTTATAATTTTATTTAAAAATCATTAATTTTGCAATTTTGTGCTCTATTGTGTTAAAGGATGTTTAGAATGAACGTCATGAATTAACCCTTAAAGGGCAGACTTCCGTAAAATGTCATAAAGAGCATGCTGGGTGTTACGTACCCAAGGGTATTCAAACGAGTGCTGTGTCTACGGCATTGGATAGTTTTTTTACAAGAAAATCAATTAATGATGTTTTATGTATCTAGTTTAAGAAAAAAAAGGTTTCATGACAGTTTTTGAAATTTAAAGTAGCTAAAAAAAATCTTTGTCGGAAAAAAATGTAAAAAATGACCTTTTTCACCCTAAAATTCATCGCTTTTTAAGTTTTTGATATTTTACTTGAATACTTCCGAGATACGGCGCTTCAAAAATAAAATTACCCCTACAGAGTTCGTTCCAAAGAAGGTATTTATTCTGAAAAATAAAAGCTTCAATTCAATGAAAAATGAAACACCGTACTTTGCATGATTAAACGATTTTATTGATCTTAAACTGCGTATAAAAATGGTCAAAATCAAAGTTATGTGAAAATGACATCGAAAAATACGGTTTCATGTCATTTGTTTATCTGGCGCCATGTGTTCCATTTTCTTGAATTTGGTACGTTTTGTTAAAGCGCAAATAAGTCGCTGGGTGTTTTACACCCAGTATGTTTTTTAAAGGTTAAAATAAATGTTTGCGTTTTGCTGAATTCTCACCCTGAAAAGTTACCCTATTTCATACTTTTTTGAGCTCTTTTTGCGCTGTCACCCGTGACTCTGGGAAATGTAATGCAAATCTTGGGAAATAAATTCCAGAAGGTGAAGAGGAAGCAGAGTGGCTGAGAGCAGCGGGTTTGGGAGAATTAACTGAGCCCTGGAAAGCTGGGAGGGAAGTTCAGCCTGAGGAATTGGGAGATGCTTTGCGTCCCTTGTCTCGAGCTCAAGCAGAAGCCGTCAAAAGACGAGTGCGATCGCTTAATCACACTGTGAAGCAGCGCTTCAATCAGAGGCAACGCGTTCGGAAACCGGATATCAGGGATGTGTTCAAAGATGCAGAGGTAAGCCGATTTGAATGGATTTTTTTTCTCGAAAAACAGTTTTTTCTCTTATTTACAGGGCTGTCACATTTCTGATTAAAGTCACTTTTTAATCAGTTTGTTTATGATAAAAAATTATTATTATTTTTAGGGGTTTCTAGCTCCGGGTGGAAACTTTTATGCTTTCAGTCATGTGATTTTAACCTTTTTTTAAAAATAATTAATATAACCCTCAAAGTGCATACATGGTAAAATTCATGGTAAAGTGCATCGTGGGTATTCAATACCCGAGTGTATTTAATCATGTTTTATTTAACCCCTATTGAATATTTTGTCACAATAAAATTATCCGATATAGTTTAAGGTATCTTTTATAAGGTAGAGTTTATTTAATAGCCATTTATATCGTTTAAGTTTGTTAAAAAAATTATTGAAAAAAGTGGAAAAAATTGGGTTTTTTACTTAAAGTTTTATAACTCATGCAATTTTAAGTATTTTAACCTGAACATTTATGACCATACTTTTGAAATAGTGTACTTTTATAAAAAAAAATATTGCAACATGGGTGCTTTCAAAAAAGATATTTATTTGCACCGTTGAAAAGTCAATTTTATGATAAAATGATGAATCAGATTTTTTGCTTTTAAATCGATTTATTATTATAAAAATTGAGGAACTTTGACATTTAGTACTATAAAAATACAAGAAATGGAAAAAAGAGACATATATACTTACGTTAGAAAGTAAACAAAAATCAATAAAATTTCCGCACAAAAATTTGCTCCAAAAATATTTTCTCATTCACTAAGTGCACACTGGGTGATAAAGACCCCTCGATTTTTTCCTCCACTTTCAGCATGCGTTGCTGGTAGATTGACGCTTGACGCAGTATGGTAAACGACTTTACTTACAGATAGTGTCTCAAACTAAAGCTAGATGGCGTCACTTACTCAATTGTTTTCGAATTAAGAATGGTTTATAAGAGTTAGAAAATAGCTTGGGGTGTTAGGCACCCACGATGCTTTTTGAGGCTTAATATTGATCTTTTTAAATTATATCATTCAGTTAAGAATGCGTAATTTAAAAATCTTGCCATTTAAAAATTTTCCAGTTTTATATTTTAAGCGTACATATGAATATAAGAATTTTAAAATATAGTTTTAAAGACTTAATGATTTTTTTTCACTTGAATTGTACTTTTAAGATTTAAAAAGTAAAGACTAACTGCTTGTACAAGACGATTTGGAATCAATTCACAGTATCGAAACTTTATCAACTTTTTTTAATTTTAAAATAACTTCAAAAAATATATTTATAATTAAAGGCTTTTATTAAATTTCAAATATAATTTCACTAAAATATTCCATTTCTAAAGCACGAAATTAAAAATTAAACGATTTGTTTGAAAATGTATGTTAAAAATTCGCGTATTTTGTTGAAAAGTCGATTTTTTCTGTAGAAAATGATTAAATTTTTTTTTCAAATCTCCTTATTTACTTTTTTTGTTTGGTAAAAATGTAAGTATCGCAGTTATATATTTATCATTTTAGTTGAAAATTTTATTATTAAATTTTAATTAAAATTTCACTTCTTTGGTTGAAAAATGAGCTATTTGTTTGAAAAATTGTTTTTCTTTCTTTCGATAAACGGTTTTTTGTGTGAAAAATTTAACTATTTCCTTGAAAATTTGTTTCTTTTTTAGTAAATTTTGTTTCTAAATCTGAAAATGTAACTATTATTCCATTTATTATTCTGTAATTTTAGTTAAAAATTCATCTCTTTAACCGAAAATTTATTTATTGGCTAAAAAATTTAATTTAATAAATTTTACAATTTTTTAGAAAAAAAAAGCCTTCCAACTTTGATTTTAACCGTTTTTTAAATAATTAGTTTAATTTCAATCTTTTCAAATTATGATACCATTCAGTTTAGATTTTAGAATGCGTAATTCGAAAATCTTTCACATTAAAAATTTTCCATTTTAGATTTTTAATTTTCAAGCGTACATTTCTATATAAGAATTTGAAAAGTCAGTTTTAAAAACTTAACAATTAAAAACTAGAATGGAATAGTTCTGTTTTCAGTTAAAAAATAATTTTGAACCAAAAAAAAGGAAATTTTAACAAAATATTTACATTTTTAACCAAAAAATAAATAGATTTTCAACGGAAATATTACTTTTTACAAAAAAAAAAAAATTAATATGTATATATTATTGAGCAAGCAGTTAAATTTCTAACAAAAAAAAAATGAATTTCTAAGCAAAATAAATTATTTTTCAAACAAGAAGGATAATTTTATAAGAAAAAGTCAATTTTCAAACAGATAGTTGAATTTTAAACCAAAAAATTAATTTTTAAGAAGAAAAAAAAACGAATTAACCCAAATTAGTGAAATTTTCAACCGAAAAATTATTTTTCAATCAAAAAGTCCAATTGTTAAGGTTTATTTATAAATTAAAAGAGACGAATTTTTAACGAAAGAAACTGATTTTCAGGAAAATAGTTTATTTTAATCCAAAGAGACTAATCTTCAAGAAACAACGTAAAATGTAATAGTTGTTATTTTAACAAATAAAATTAAAGAAAACTTTTGAACCAAAGAGAAGAAACTTCAACTGATATAATTTTAATCAAAACAGTTGAATTAAAAAAACCGACACCTTCTCATTATGATGACAATGTAAAAAGAAGACGATTTTTCGCCAAAACAGATGGTTTTTTAATTTTAAAATATGATTATTTTTAGTTTTTGCTATAAAAAAAATATACAAATTTTGAAAATATATACTATGAAACGTTCTATCAGTAAACAATAATGTTATGTTTGTGAAATTCAGAACTATGCAATAAAAACTGATTGTACTTGAAATATAACATTTTTTTCTTTTTAAACTGAATAACTGATTTTTTAACTCTACTTTAGGAATAAAATATAAACTCAGGGAATTTTTTCGTTAGCGTGCCTAATTGTTTTTTTTTAATACAATATAAAATTCAGTATTTTGTTGAAAGTCGTCTTTTTTGGTCGAATTAAACGGTTTTTGATTAAAAATTAAAATCTTTTTGGACTGAAATATCAACTACTACATTTTTGTTGTTCAGAATTAATCCTTTTTGGAATGAAAATTTTATTACTTGGTTAAATTTTAAACCCTTTTGTTAAAAAACTATTTTTTAAAGTTCATCATTTGAATTAAAATTAAATTTATTTGGTTGAAAACTGAGCTGTTTAAAAAAAAAAAAAGGTCTTTTAATTAGCTGAAAACTGATTTTGTTTACTGAGAATTTAATTATTACAGTAGAAATTTATACTATTTTGTTGGAAATTATATTTTTTTTTATTGTTATTTTTTAACTGAAAATGTAATTATTCCAGTTGAATATTCCATCACGGTAGTTAAAAATTCATCTCTAGCTTATATTTTTTCATCTGAACCTATTCCATTTTCGGTTGAAAATTGATATTTTTCATTTCAAAATTCAATTAAATGGTTAAAAATTCGCCTTTTAAGTTGAAAGTTCAACTATTAGGTACTGTTAAAGAATTATTATTTGAGTTGAAAATTCATCTTTTTGGTTTAAAATTTAACTATTCCATTTGATGATTCATAAATTTAGTTAAAAGTTCATCAGTTTGATTGAAATTATATTTTTTAAACTAAAAATGTAACTATTCCACTTTTGTTTGAAAATTGATATTTTTTAATTCAAAATTCAACTATTTCGTTGAAAATTGGTCTTTTTTAGTTCTTAGTTCAACTATTTTGTGGAAAATTTATGTTTTTTTTTGTGCAAAAATTATTTTTATTTTTATAGAAAACTAATCTTTTTTGAAAATGCATCCTTTTCGTTGAAAATTCCAGTATTCCAATTAAATATTCATAATTTTATTTGTAAATTTATCTTTTTGGTTGAAAATTGTACTAATCCAATTTAATATTCTATTATTTTATTTGGAAATTGTTATTTTTGGTATAAAATTCATCTATTTTAGTAAATAATGAAAATTGATCATTGTGATTGAAAATATAATCTATGTCGTTGAAAATTCTTTTTTTTGTTGTTGAAAAATAATTGTTTTTATCTGAAAATTGAACAATTCCATTTATGGTTAAGAACGGATATTTTTTAGTTTTAAATTCAACTATTTGGTTGCAAATTTTTTTTGTTTTAGTTAAAAATTCAAATATTTCGTTAAAAGTTCATATACTTTGTTGAAAAATCCTGTTTTTTATGGAAAATTAATCTTCTTGCTTGCAAATTCATCTTTTCTCGTTGAAAATAAAACTACTTGGTTGGAAGTTAAACTCCTTTATTAAAACATCTTTTTGGTTTAAAATGTATCTGTTGCAGTTGAAGATTTATAATTTTAATTAAAAGATTTATTAGTTTGGTTCAAAATTTGCTTCTTCTGGTGGGAAATTATTTTAATTCAAAATTTAACGATTCAATTTGTGTAGACGCTTCCTAAATGAAACATAATAATTGAATCCTTCAAAACAAAAACAAAACGAAAAAACATTATTGGTCATAAACTCGTGAAATGGCCAATATATTCCTAGTTCATTATTAAAAAAAAAAAAATGCAAAATATTTCAATGGCATCATACTATAAAAAATTATATCTGCAAAAACTTGAGACACCTAGAAAAAACTTGGAATTTTCAGGTAATTTTTTTCGCGAATTTGAGTGGAAACCTTTTTTTTTCTTTCTCCTATTTTCTTTCTCTTTTTCGTGAAAAAAATGAATATATTTCACCTTTTTTTTATTTTTTTTTTGCACTGTGATCCCTTCCAGTTTTTGTTTTTTTGTGTAATTATATTCTTTCAAATTCTTATGATTTCCATCAAACTCTTTTCAATTCCCTGGAATTCGCCCGAATTCACTCCAATATTTTTGAAACCAGTGGAAGATTTAGGATTTTTTTAAACTGATTAAAATAATTTGAATTTACTCTGAACTTTTATTAATTTATCCTGAATTATTTCAAGAAAAAAATGAATTCCTTCAAACTCTCCTGATTTTGTTAATTCTTGCTGAATTATTTTCAAGTTCACTTGAATTATTTTTAAACAATTTACCCTGAAGTCCCTTTAAACACTTTTTAAACAAATCTGTGGAATATTTTGGAGTTTTCAATTTAAAAAAAAACACCTTAAATTTTTATGAATTTCATCGAATTCTTTTCGTTTCCATCTCCTCTAAATTCACTTGAATAAGTTTTTTTTTTTCAATTCACTTTAATTTTTTCGAATTCGCCCTGAATTCTTTTCACACTCATTCTATTCAATTCGATGGGAATTTTTTGTTAAACTTTTTTAAAATTATATTCCTTTAAATCCTTCTAAATTACATTCAATTCTCTTGAATTCCCTTCAATTCTTCTAAATTCACACCAATTTTACTGAAATCAGTGGAATATTTTGGATTAAAAAAAATATTTTTTCAACTGATAAAAATAATTTGAATTTACCCTGAATTCTTATTAATTTATCCTGGATTAATTAAATAGATTTGAATTCCTCTATACTCCCCTGATTTTTTAACTCTTGCTGAATTATTTAGAGGTTCACTTGAATTATTTAAAATTCACTTGAAATATTTTTAATTCACTTTAAGTCTTTAAAATTCACTAGAATTCCTTCAAATTCACTCAATTTCACTCAATTTAATATACTGAAACTTTAAAACAAATTTGTTTTTTTTTTAATTCACCCTGAAGTCTTTTTAAACACTTTTTAAACAAATCTGTCAAGTATCTTGGAGTTTTTAATTAAAAAACAAAAATCAACTTGAATTTTGATGAATTTCATCGAATTCTTCTCGTTTCCATTTCCTCTAAATTCACTCAAATTGTGTGATTTTGTTTCTATTCACTTTAATTTTTTTAAATTCGCCCTGAATTCTGTTCACACCCATTTTATGCAATTGGATGGAAATTATTTAAACATTTCTTTAAATTATATTCTTTCCAATCTCTATATATAACTTTCAATTCTCTTAAATCCCCTCCAATTCTTCAGAATTCCTACCAATTTTGCTGAAATCAGAGTGGAATATTTTGGAGTTTTCGAATATTTTTGTCAACTGATTTAAAATAATTTGCATCGACTCTGAATTCTTATTAATTTATTCTGAATGAGTTGAAAGGATTTAAATGCCTCCCAACTGCCCTGATTTTTTAACTCTTGCTAAATTATTTAGATGCTCACTTGAATTATTTAAAATTCATTTTAATTCTTTAAAATTCACTAGAATGCATTCAAATTGACTCAATTTTACTCAATTGAATATACTGAAACTTTTGTTTTTAGTTAAAAAAAATTCAACATGAAGTATTTTTAAACACTTTTTAAACAAATCTGTGGAGTATTTCGGAGTTTTTAATTTTTTTACAAATCACCTTGAATTTTTATGAATTTCATCGACATATTCTCGTTTCCCTTTCCTCTAAATTCACTCGAATTGTGTGATTTTTTTTTTCAATTCACTTTAATTTTTTCGAATTCGCCCTGAATTCTGTTCACATCCATTTTATGCAATTAGATGGAAATTTTTATTTCAACATTTTTTAAAATTATATTCTTTCCAATCTTTATAAATGACATTCAATTCTCTTGAATTCCCTTCAATTCTTCTGAATTCCCACCAATTTTACTGAAATTGATGTAATTTTTTTTATTTTTTTGAATATTTTTGTCAACTGATTTAAAATAATTTGCATTGATCCTGAATTCTTATTAATTTAGCCTGAATTAGTTTAAAGGATTTAAATTCCTCCAAGT
>NC_046662.1:39040766-39048786 GCF_010883055.1 Belonocnema kinseyi | reverse complement strand
CGCACCAATTTCACTGAAATCAGTTAAATATTTTGGATTTTTGAATATTTTTGTCAACTGATTTAAAATAATTTGCATTGATCCTGAATTCTTATTAATTTATCCTGAATTAGTTGAAAGGATTTGAATTCCTCCAAACTCCCCTGATTTCTGAACTCTTACTGAATTATTTTTAATTCATTTTATTTCTTAAAAATTCACTTGAATTCTTTCAAATTCACTCAATTTCACTCAGTTCAATGTACTGAAAATTTTTTTTTAGTTTTTAAAAGATTCACCCTGAAGTCTGTTTAAACACTTTTTAAACAAATCTGTAGAATATTTTGGAGTTTACCAGTTTAAAAAATAATTTCAATATTAAAAAAAAAATTACATTCTTTCATATCCTTATAAACTTGATCAAATTCTCTTGAATTACTTTGAATTCTTCTAAATTCGCACCAACTTTACTGAAATGAGTATAATATTTTGGATTTTTCGAATATTTGTATAACTCATTTAAATTAATTTGGGATTCATCCTGAATTTCTATTAAGTTATTCTGAATTCTTTAAAAAATTAACATAATTCAAATTCTATTGATTTTTTAAAATTCCCGCTGAATTATTTCAACGCTCGTTGAATCCTTTTGAATTAACTTTAATTCTTCAAAATTCACTTCATTCTATTTAATTAAGTAGATTACATTTTTTATTTAATTCTTATAAATTCGCTCCTATTTTACTAAAAGCCGCCGAATATTTTGGATTTTTAATTTTTTTTTTTTTAATTTACTTTGATTTTTTAAATGAATTTCATCGAATTATTATTCTATTTTTTGAATTTATCCTGAAGTCCTTACATTTTCATTGAATTATTTTTATTTCAAAAGAACATTAGTTACTTTTGGTCCTTTTTTTTAGTTTCAATAGATCACTTTCACATTTTTCAAGTCAATTAGGCTGTGGCAACCCTGCTTTTTAAATTCGACTTTCGATTTTAACTGCTCTCAACTTCAGACGGGTAAACTATAACATCAACGTTTCAGTTGAATTTTAATTCCAGGTAATTTCTCAATCTCTTTATTAAAAATCAAGAAAGCATGACGTTTTAATTTTTAATTTAAATAGATTTACCCTTAAAAATGTTTTAACATGTTGAAACCTTTAATTATAATCATTTTTCAGATTTTTCACAATTAATAGGGAATTTCGGAATTTACTGAGAGATTTTTGTTTTGTTTGATTTTGGTTGAAAATTGTACAATTAGAGAGAGTGCAAAGTTGAAATATTTTGAAACTCAAATAAAAAAAAATTTTCAAGATTTTTTACTTTTAAACTGAAATAATTAAAAATTAATTTATTTTTTAGTAAGGAGCTAAAGCATAGATTTAAAATTAAAAATGTAATAATTTGAACGATTAAATTATTGAATTACTCTTTTCTCGGCCAGGTTTCAAGTACAGGGACACGGTCTCGAAGCGCTACTCCTGATTCCTTGGATTCGATTTCAGGAGAAACTCCAGAGGGAACTTCTCCTCCAAATGTTGGCGTTATGGACTCTCACCACGAAAAGTGTGTTTACTGTTTACTGAAAAAATTCAAGAAATATTGAAAATCTCAATCAAAGACTAAGTGTCTTTTCTAATGGAGATATTTAATTCTTTAATTACTTTTTAATTACAGCGCAAACGTTCCGAGCTTTGTGTCCATTTTTCATCGAAACCTTAATGATGGCAAGGACGGTATTCGTAGAAATACGCCCATTACAGTTGCACCAATTGTTGCACCAGCTCCTCTACCGATTCAAGAAATATTCCGAAGAACCGGTCATTGGGCTCAACGGGGAGACGTTGCCAGTGATTCAGGTAGATTTTTTTTAAATTCTCAATCTCCTTTGGTCTTTATCTATTATTGAATCTAAGGTTTTGATGGCGGCTATACAGGTCAGAGAATTTAAAACTGGTGAAGGAATGTCAGGGAAAACCAGAAATTTTTAGGGTATTTTTATGTAAAATATGTAACTGTTTCGTTGAATTTTTTTTTTTTTTTTTTTTTTAATTGAAAATTAATTTTTTCAAACTGAAAATATAATTAACTATTCTATTTTTGCTTAAAAATGTATCACTTTTAGTTGAAAATTCATTTATTTTGTTAAAAACTTGTGATTTTAAACTGAATTTTTTTTTTAATGTAATGTATGTTTTTTAGTTGAAATTAAATTTATTTTGTTTGAAACTGAAACTGTAATTAATTATTCCATTTTGACTGGAAATGTATCCTTTTTCGTAGAAACTTCATTTATTTTCAAACTTTATTTTCAACTATTTGGCTAAAGATTCATTTTTTTAGTTGATTGAACTATTTTGTTGAAAAATCGTATTTTCAAATTGAAAGTTAATGTTTTTTACTGAAAATTTAATTATCTATTCCATTTCAGATGAATATATATATATTTTTTACTGGAAATTTATTCTATTTTATTTAAGACTAGTTTTTGTGGTTGTAAATCATTCTTTTCAGTTAAAAATTCATTTTTTAAGTTGAAAATGTAACTATTTTGTTACAAATTAGTTTTTTTGTTGTTGAAAATTAATTGTTTTAAGTCTTATTAAAATAAAAATTAAAAAAAATTAAAATTAAAATATGATTAACTATTCCATTTTCGATTGAAACTTGAGCTTTTTTTATTTGAAATTTAATTGATTTCGTTTAATACTAATTATTAAATCAATCTTTTTAGTAAAATTTTTTTTTCTTTTTAGTTTAAAATTGAGATATTTTATTTAAAATTCCTTTTTTTATTTAATTTATTGTGATTTAAACTGAGAATGTAATTAATTATTCCATTGTTGCTTGGAAATGTATTCTTTTTCTTATAAACTTCATTTATTTTCAAACTTTATTTATATCTATTTGTTTAAAAATTCATTTTTTAAGTTGATTGAACTATTTTGTTGAAAATTCGTTCTTTTCTGTTTTGAAAATTAATTTTTTTTTAAACTGAAAATGTAATTCTGTATTCCATTTTCGATTAAAAATATATATTTTTTAGTGGAAATTTAATAATTTATTTATTTTAATACTAGCTTTTTGAGATTGTTAATCATTATTTTCAGTCTAAAATTCAACAATTCGGTTAAAAATTTATTTTTAGTTGAAAGTTTACCTATTTTTTTGAAAATTCTTTTTTTTCAATAATTTGTTTTAAACTACTTGGTTCAAAATTCATTTTTTAAGTTGAAAATTTGACTATTTTGTTGAAAATTTGTTTTATTTTTTTTTAAACTTCAAATGTAATTAAATTTTCCATTCTTGCTTGGACATGTATATTTTTTAGTAGAAAATTTATTTATTTAGTTAATAACTCGTTTTTTTTTAAATTTAAACTTAATCTCTTCGGTTGAAAATGCAACTATTTGGTTAAAAATTAATTTTTTTTATTTAAAAATTAAATTTTTTGGTTAAAAAGCTTCTTTTTTTTGTAGAAAATTAATTTTGTATACTCAAAATTGAATTAACTATACCATTTTCGATTGGTAATTTATCTTTTTTAGTTGAAATTTAATTTCTTTGGTTTAAAAATAGCTTTTTTGGGTTGTAGATCAATCTTTTTAATTAAATTTTTTTTTAGTTGGAAATTTAATTATTTTGTTAAAAATTCGTTTTCTTTTGTTTCTTTTAAACTGAAAATGTAGTTAATTATTCCATTTTTGCTTGGAAATGTATCCTTATTAGCAGAAAAATCATTTGTTTAAACTCGTTTTTAAAAATTGACAATTAATCTTTTTAGTTGAAAATCCAACTTTTTTGTTAAAAAAATTTTTTTAATAGATTTTATTATTTTGTTGAAAACTCGTTTTTTTAAATTGAATGTTATTTTTTTTTACTGAAAATGTAATTATCTGTTCCATTTTCGGTTATAAATATATCTTTTTTAGTGGGAATTTAGTTTATTTTGTTTAATACTAGTTTTTTGGGTTGTAAATCTATCTTTTTAGTTAAAAATTCTTTTTTTTTCGTTCCAGATTTAGCTATTTTGTTACAAAATCGTTTTTTTGTTTGTTTAAAATTTATTTTAATTTTAACTGAAAATGTAATTAATTATTCCATTTTTGCTTGCAAATGTATCCTTTTAGGTAGAAACTTTATTTATTTTCAAATTTTATTTTTAACTATTCTATTAAAAATTCATTTTTTAAGTTGATTTAACTATTTTGTTGAAAATTCGTTCTTTTCTTTTTTGAAAATTAATTTTTTTAACTAAAAATGTAATTCTCTATTCTATTTTCGATTAAATATTTATCTTTATTAATGGATATTTAATCTTTTTTTTTTAATACTAGCTTTTTGAGATTGTAAATCATTCTTTTTAGTCGAAAATTCAAGTATTTGGTTAAAAATTAATTTTTTAGTTGAAAATTGATCTTTTTTGGTTGAAATTTAATTTATTTTGTTTAAAATTATTTTTATGGCTTGTAAATTAATCTTTTTAGTTGAAACTTCATTTATTTGGTTGAAACTTCTTTTTTTTTTTATTGAAAATTCATCTTTTCAGCTAAAAATTTAATTATCTATTTTGTTAAAAACTCGTATTTTTAAACTGAAAATTCAACTATTTCATTAAAAATTAATTTTTTTAGTTGACAATGTAACTATTTTCTTAGAAATTCGTTTTTGTCTTGCCTGAAAATTAATTTTTTTAATGTAATTAAAATTAAAAAAAAATTAATTGATAAAGAAAATTAAAATTTAATGAACAATTCCATTTTCGATTGGTTCTTTATCTTTTTTAGTTGAAATTTAATTTACTTGGTTTAAAACTAGTTTTTTTGGGTTGTAAATTAATCTTTTTAGTTGCAAGATCATTTATTTGGTTGAAAATTCATTTTTTTAGCTAAAAATGTAATTATCTATTCCATTTTTGCTTAAAAATGTATCCATTTTAGTTGAAAAATAAGATATTTGTTTAAAAACTCGTCTTTTAAAACTGAAAATTCGTTTTTTTTTGGGGGGGGGGGGGGTAAATTGTTTAAAATGTTTTAAAACTAGTTGTTTTTTTGGGTTGGAAATCAATCTTTTTATTTGAAAATGTATTTTTTTTTAGTTGAAAATGGAAATATTTTGTTGAGAATTCGTTTGTTCTGTTGTTTAAAATTAATTTTGTTTTAAATTGAAAATTTAGTGAAGTGTTCGACTTTTGCTTGAAAATGTGTCATTCTTAATCGAAAATTCATTTATTTTGTTTAAAGCTCGTGTATAAAATTTAATCTTTTTAGTTAATTTAACTATTTTCTTGAAATTTCTCTTTTTTTAAATTAATTTTTTAAACTGAAAATGTAATTATCTATTCCATTTTCGCCTGAACATTTATCTTTTTTAGTTGACATTTAATTGATTTGGTTCAAAATGAGTTTTTTTTTGGGTTGTAAATCAATCTTTTTAGTTGAAAATGTTTTTTTTTTTAGTTGAAAATTCGTTTTTTCTTTTGTTTCAAATTATTTTTGTTTTAAACTGAAAATTTAATTAATTATTCCATTTTTGCTTGAAAATGTATCATTTTTAATAAAAAATTAATCTGTTTAGTTGGTAATTCAACTATTTGGTTAAAAATTAATTTTTTTAGTTAATTTAATTATTTTCTTGATATTTCTTTTTTTTTTCAATAATTTTTTAAACTGAAAATGTAATTATCTATTCCATTTTCGATTAAAAATACATATTTTTCAGTTTAAATTTAATGTATTTTTTTAACACTAGTTTTTTAAGGTTGTAAATCATTCTTTTTAATTAAAAATTCAACTATTTGATTAGAAATTAATTTTTTTTTTAGTTGAACATTTAAATATTTTGTTGACAATTCGTTCTATTTGGTTAACAATTAATTTGTTTAAAAAACTGAAAATGTAATTAACCATTCCATTGTCGTCTGAACATTTATCTTTTTTAGTTGAATTTTAATTTATTTGGTTTCAAAATATTTTTTTTTGCTTGTAAATTAATCTTTTTAGTTGAAAATTCATGGTTTTAGTTAAAAATTCAACTATTTGATTGGAAATAATTTTTTAAAATTTTTAAATTGAACTATTTTTTTTAAATTCGTTTTTTTTGTTTGTTGAAAATTAACTTTTTTAACTGAAAATTTAATTAAATATTCCATTTTTTATTAAAAATTTATCTTTTTCAGTTGAAATTTAATTTATATTGTTCAAAATTATTTTTTTTTTTAGATTGAAAATCAAGTTTTTTAGTTAATATTTTTTTCATTTCGTTAGAAATTCATTTTTTTTAGTTGAAAACTTAATTATTTTTTTAAAAATCCGTTTTTTTAAAATTAATTTAAGCTCAAAATGGAATTCACTATTCCATTTTTGTTTGAAAATTGATCTTTATTACTTAAAAGTTAATGTTTTTTGGTTAAACATGCAACCTTTCAGTTTAAAATTAATCTCTTTTGTCTGAGAATTCAATTTTTCGTAGAAAATTCGTTTGTTTTTTTTTCTTTAAAATTCAATATGTTTGTTGGAAGTTAGATTTTTGTTAAAAATTCATATTTTCGGTATAAAAAGTCAGCCTTTTTGTTAAAAGTTCATCTTTTTAACTTGAAAATTTAATATTTTGGATGATATTTTGTTTCTTCATTGACAGAAAATTCTTCCCTGTTACAAATTTTATATTATTTGGTTAAAATTCGATCTGTTTTGTTAAATACTCATCTAGGTTGCTTGAGAATTCGACTATTTTTTTATAAAAATTCGTCTTTTTAAAGTGAATTTAACACTTTCTATTCCAAAATTAAAATAAGTTTCGGTGGAAATAATATTACAATTTTTGTTCAAAATTAATTTTTGTTGTAGATTCATCTTTGTGGTTGAAAAATTAAGTGTTTAGTTGAAAATTCCTTTCTTTGGGGGGAGGGGGATTTGTCTTTTTCAGTTGAAAATTAAACTATGTGGTTGAAAATTCATGTATTTTGTTGAAAATTCGTATTTCGTGGTGAAAAATCAATCTTCTTGATTAAAGATTTATCTGTTTGGTTAAAAATTTAACTATTTTGTCGAAAATTCGTTTCGTAGTTTTGTAGAAATTTGATCCTTTTAGCTTCAAATTCAATATTTTTAATGAATTTCTTTTTCTTCATTGTTTGAAAAATCTTTCTTGATAGAAATGTCCTTTTTTTGTAAAAAATGAAAATTTTCGGTTGAAAATGAATCTTTTTTTGGTTGGGAATTCAACTATTTTATTAAAAAAATTTATTTAAATTAATTCAACTCTTTCTGAATTAAAATTAATATATCTTTTTAGGGAAATTTTAGTTGAAACTTTTAAATCGTTTTAATGGAAAATCTACTTATTCCATTTTTGGTTAAAAACTAATTTTTTTATAATTATAAATCAGCTATTTGATTTTATATTAATGTAACTTGCTCCAAATTCGTCTTTTTTTATTTAAAAATTAATTCTCGTGGTTAAAAATTTATTTATTTATTTTTTTTTTGTTGGAAGATTTATCGTGATAGTTCAAAATTCATTTCTTGGGTTGAAAATTTGATCATTACGTAGAAAGTTCATGTATTTGATTGAAAATTAATTCTTTGTTGTTGAATAGTAATCAGCTTGGTGAAAAATCCATATATTTGGTTGCAAATTCATTCTTTAATGAAAGACATTAATTGTTTTAACTAAAAATGTAACTAGTCAATTTTCTGTTGCAAATTTATCTTTTTCAATTGAAAATTCATCTCTTTGATTGGCAATTTAACTATTCGATTGGGCAAGTCAGTTTTTTGTTGTTCAAAATAATTTTTTAAACTTGAAATTGATCTATTTTGTTGAAAATTCGTCATTCTTTTTAGAAAATTAATTTTTCTTTCTTGAAAATTAATCTTTTTGGTTGATAAATCAACTATTGTGTTAAAAATTTATCTGTTTTAAAACTGTAAGATTTCATAAAATTCCCCCTCTTCTCAAAAATTCTGCGAAGTCATGTAGTCCTAAAAAATAAAGTGGAAACACAGGAAATTGAATTCTTGAAAAATAC
>NC_046662.1:39010957-39040666 GCF_010883055.1 Belonocnema kinseyi | reverse complement strand
GTTATCAGAAAAATGATTGTACAACAATTTTTCGAGCGACAAGGAAGAATTTGTGGATGACCCCTTATAAAATTCTGTATAACTGAAAGCCTTTATCATAAATTTATAAACAAACCTCCTTTTTGCATTAAAATTATTAATACCCTATGTGTTTTTTTTTATCTGAAAGCAAAATTATATAACTCAATTCGAATAAATTAAATACTTCCTAAAATTTTAAGACTTTTATATTTGCAGAAGGTATTCAGTTGACAGCTTATCAAAGGCTTGGGACGATTCATATACCCAGATCTGTCATGCCGAGGCGAAGCGGTAGCGATCTTGGCGAAGTTCCTAGGGTAGATTCTACACCTACTGAATCATTGTCAGTTCCCAAGGAATCTACACTGAAGTGAGAAGTCAATTAATATTTTTTTAACATTAAAAACCATTAGAAAATATATTTTCAAGGTATTTTCAGATTTTATTCGAATTTTTTATTAATATTTTACTTGGCACGTTTTATGGACATTTTTGTCACATAAATGTATTAAATTATTTCATTTTTATAAAGAAATTTTATTTTAAAGCTTCAACGGTAAGAAAAATGTAACATTTATGTGAAACTGAGATAAATTTATAGATCTATAAAAAAAACCAGGGTCGCCGCTGGACCGGAAAACAGTACATTTTTTTACAGGGAATTTTACAAATTTTTTGAAGAAAAATTTGTCCACGTTCGATTTTAACAGTTTTTAAATAATTAGTGGAATTGTTATGTTTTTAATTATGCTATTATTTAACTTGAAATGCGTAATTCCATTCTTTTTTAGTTTAAATATTTTCCATTTAAAATATTTATTTCTAAGTTTACATGTTTAATTTAAAGAATTCTTAAATGCTTTTTTAAAGACTTGAACAAATAAGAAATAAAAGCCTTTGCTGTTGAAAATTTTTGATAAAAAACATTTTTATTTAATAAATAAATTTTTTTTTTATTTATCTGTATTTTAAGTTATAAAAAGTCTTAGTCATTAAACAAATGTGAACGTGTGACTGAAAGTTTATAAACTATTTTCATCTTAAAAATAACTTCATAATAATTTATTCTTAATTAGTGGATTTTATTAAATTAAAAATAATTTTTTAGCCTAAAATATTCCATTTTTAACCCATTCAATTTGAAATTTTTAATTAAAAAAAAAAGATTAATTATTGAATATTTAGCAATATTTGAATTTTTATTCAAGGCAAGTAAATTGAAACCAAATATTTAAAAGTAAAGAATCTTTAACTGCATTGTTTGGCCTTTGAGCCTTTAATTTTTGAACGTTACAATTTTAATTGTTGTATTTGAAAAATTCTTAATTTGTGAGTGAAAATTTTTAGTTTTGATGTATAATTTACAAATAAACATTTGTAGAAAAAATTTGAGTAATTTTAAGAGATATTTAGGAGTTTTAAAAAGATTAAAAATTATCATGCAAATTTTAGAAAGTTTTCTTAATAATAATAATAAATAAATAAAAATAATAAATGTTCAATTTTTATTTATACATCCAACTTGTGAATAACTTTTCTCAAATTTGCAGGATTTTCTGAACATTGTAGAAAAAATTCAATTTATTTTGACAGATATTTAGAAGTTTTGAAAAAATTTCCAAAATAATTTTAAATTTAAAACAACGTCTAGATTTCTCAAGATTTTGAAATAAAATTTTGAAGCTTTGCAAGGATGTTTAAATTATTTGAAACGAAAATAATTGAATTTCTAATTTAAAAAGTGTTCAATTAAAATTTGTTCAGTTTTTTCATATTTGATGTTCCTAGCGTAAAATGTTTTAAAATTATATAATTTTGAAAATTTTATAGTTCATTAATTGATTTTTTTATTTAGAGTATTGAAAATGATAACGTGGATTTATATTATTTTATATTGAAAAATGTTAGTACCTTTAATTTTACACGCGTAAATTATTGAGCATTTGAATGCAAAATTTTGTAATCAAAAACTTTTAAATTTCAATTTTAAAAATTCAAAATTTAACAGTTTCACTTTGAGTGCTTTCATTTAAAGCTCAGTTTTTATTACCTCAAGTGGAAAATTTGGTAGCTTTAGTGTTCCACTTTGTAAATTTCATTGACCGTGAAAAATGTTTGCGAACCGGGAAAAAACTGGGAAATGACCAGGAATTTATTTCGTCGAAATAACCCTATTATTTTAAATATTGAAAATGTTTTCATATTTTAATCGCGTTTATTAAACACATATTTTTCGCAGCTATGCCAACATCACAAATTTGTTAAGTATATATTTTTAAAAAGTGGAACTTTTATATGGTTGAGGGAATATGCAATTCCTTTTTTAATATTGTTTTTTTTTAAATGTATTTGGACTAATTTTTGCTATTTGGACTTTATGTTATGTTTCTTGAATTCGCAAAATTAAATTGTTTATTTCAAATTGCTGGAGACCTTAGTTAACTTAATTTATTATTATTTAAGATAGTATTTAAATAATCTACATTCCTCGTAAACCGGAAGTTTGCAGACTTTTGATTTTAAACGGAGAAAAGGAATGACCGAAATGTAGAGAAATGGAAGACTTAAATTATATTATTTTCATAATGAAATTATAATGTTTTTATAATAAACTATATAAATTTTAAATAAAAATATTTAAAAAAGTCAATATTAATATAAAATTAATTTTATTTATTAAAAATATTATTATTATTATTTTTCTATATGATCAAGTTTTTATAGGAGAAGTTCAGGCGGTCACGCGACAGTTACCCGAAGTCACAGCAGTCTGTATGGATTGTCGAGACCGAGTCGAGACGAAGGAGTCGTCGCGAGACCCCTAAATCGCACATCATCACATGGCCACCTCAGTTTTGAAGAAATGTGCAAAGCAAATGAGGCCAAGTCGCAAGTTTGGTCGGAAAGTGTCCTCGCGCCGAATGAAAATTACGATGGACAAGGAGTTGAGTTGTTATCACAACGAGAATTTACGAGATTAAAACCTCTGCTTTGGCTTGAATTGACTGCTGTATATGACAAGTACAATGTCCCACTCACCAAGAGAAAACCCAACAAGCGTAGAAGAAAAGGTACGATTTTTCCTTGTCTAAATTTTTGTTTAGATCCGGTATTTATTTTCAGACCTCGGACTCACTTCTCACTATTTACACTACTTTACACTTTTTTTGAGCGATGACACTATTATGCTATTATTTCGTAAAAAATGATACTGAAGACACTATTTTCTAACAATTTATTATTTATTTATAATTTAATGACTATTTATTTAATTTTACTTGAAAAAATATTTTTCCCCTTCTTCGCACGTTACATTTTTAACCAAATAGTTGAATTTTCAAACAAGAAGATGAATTTTCTACGAGAAAAGATAAATTTTTAAACAAAATAGATAACTTATTAACCAAATGAATTTTCCACAAAAAAGATTTGTTTTCAAGTGAATGGTTTGAATAATGGTTTTATTTAATTAATTTTAATTTTTTTTTTCATTTCTAAAATTTCTTTGCTCAATAGTTTAAGTTTTTAATTAAGAAGGACCATTTTCTTTTACCAAAAATGAAACAGTTACATTTTCTTTTAATATAAATCATTTTCAATAAAAAAAATAATTTTCTATTTTAAATTTGTACCAAATAGTTGAATTTTGTAGAAACTTGTTGAATCTTACAGCCAAAAAGCCGAATTTTCCACAACACAGTTGCATTTTCAATCCGAAAATATAAATTTTTAACAAAAAAATTAATTTTCAACCAAAAACTAAGTTTCAACTAAGCAGATGAATTTTCAACAAAATGAATTTTCAACAGTATCATCTTTCAACCAAGTCGCAACATTTTCAACTAGAAAAGATCAATTTTCAAATAAAAATACAAAATTATATCAAAAATAGAATGGTTACATTTTCAGTTAAAAAATTATTTTTCATCAGAACTCTAATTTTCTAAAAAAAACGCTTTAATTTTGTACCAAAGTTTTAAATTTTCAAGCAGGAATTTTCAACCAATCAGTTGAATTTTGAACAAAATAGTTAAATTTGTAATTAAAATTATGAATGTTGAATTCAAAAAATTAATTTTTAAGATTTTTTCAACCAAAAATATTTCAACAGTAAAAGAATTTTATTAAAAATCAAAAATAGTTAGATTGAACGAGTAAAAACGAATTTTCAAGAAAGAACTTAAATTCTCATCTAAATTATTTTTAACCAAAAAGTCGTATTTTCAAAAAAAAAAAACAAACAAACAAACAAATTTTCTGCCATAAAAGTCGAATTTTCATCTAAATGTATAAATTTTAAATCAACTAGTTGAATTTTCCACCCAGGATATTAATTTTCAACTAAATAGTTTAAATAATTGTTGTGATGCTAATCCAAATTTTGTTTAATTAATTTTTAGTTTACATGTTTTTTATTCCTAAAATTTCATAACTTCATAGTTTAATTTTTTATCTGAAAAATACAATTTTTTTTACCAAAGATGAAGAAGTTAAGATTTTTTTAAAGAGAATTATTTCTCAATTAAAAATAAAAATTATGCAAACCAATTTAAGTTTGTACAGTCATCACAGAGTGTCACCTATTCAAATTTTGTCACCTATTTTCAATTTTGTCACCTTTTGTCACCTATTTTAGGAATTTGTCACCTTTTTCTCCTATTTTGGGGTTTCTCATATTTTTTCACCTTTTTTTAGTTGAAAAAGTACAATTTTATTTAAAATTACAACTTGCAAACCAAACACAGTTTTTATTACACTTTCCTAATCGACGAATCTTGAACCAAATGATCGAAATTTCAAACAAAAAAATTAAAATTCAACCAGGAAAAGTTGCATTTTTAATCATAATCTTAAATTTTTAATTTTAAAATATGAATATTTTACAAGCCAGTTTAATTTTGAAGCAAGGAAGACGAATTTTAACTAAAAACTATGACTTTTCTATCAAATGAGGATTTTTATACCAAAAGGATTGATTTTCTATCCAAAAATACAAGTGTTTAATAAATCAGTTGAAATTTTGATTAAAAATGTTTACTTTTTAAGGAAATAGTTGAATTTAGACTAATTATAAAATAAAAATATTATTTTTTTTTCAAATAAAAATAATTAGCTTTCAATAAAAAAGGATCAATTTTTAACCAAATAAGATGACTTTTAAACAAAACAGTT
The DNA here is from genome assembly GCF_010883055.1 of Belonocnema kinseyi. Taxonomy (NCBI): domain Eukaryota; kingdom Metazoa; phylum Arthropoda; class Insecta; order Hymenoptera; family Cynipidae; genus Belonocnema; species Belonocnema kinseyi. The sequence continues at coordinate 39,035,473 of NC_046662.1, read as the reverse complement.
AAATTTTCAACCAAATAGTAGAATTTTTAATCAAGAGATGAATTTTTAGCCAAAAGGTGATATTTTTTTGTCGAGTAGTTGAATTTTCCACCCAGAAAGACCATTCTTAAAGTATAAGAGAATTTTCAATCCAAAAAGTATCAATATTCGACAAAAAATATGACTTTAAAAAATAGTTGAATTCAGATTAATTCTGAAAAAAATGTAATACTTTTTTTTGTTTTGTTTTTGATAAAAAGAACTAAATTTCAATCGAAACAGATTTTTTCAACTCAGAGGTTAATTTTAAACAAAAAAAGGTGTCTTTTTAAGAACCTAGTTCAATTTTCAGTAAACTAAAAAAACTTTCAAACAACTTGTAGAAATTTGAACTAAACACCAAAAATATAATAGTAGACTTCTTAATAAAAATCATTAACTTTCAAATATAAAAGGTTAATTTTTTAACAACTAAAAAAAAGATTTTTCTACCAAAAGATAAATTTTCAACAAAAAATATCAATTTTTTATAAAAGTATAAATTTTCGACCAAAAATGTTAACTTTTTCAAAAAAATCGTTGAATTTTCACAAAAAGTATGTTTTTTAAGTAAAAGAGATTATTTATTAAACAAAAGTACAATAATAGACTTTTCAAATAAAAAGAATTAATTTTCAATAAAAAAAAGATGAATTTTCAACCAAGAAATATGAATTTTCAATACAAAAAAATGAATTTTCTGCCAAACAATATAATTTTTCGTCCAAAAACGATTACTTTTTAACAAAAGACTTTAATTTTCAATAAAATAGTTAAATCTTTAACTAAATAATAGAATTTGTTACCAAGAAGTAGAATTTTGAACCAAAAAAATTATTCATTAAAAATTCCACTCCTTGGTTGAAAGTTGAACGAATTTTTTTCAATTTCATTTTTTTTTTTCGTTGAGGATTCATAATTTTGGTTAAAAATTCGTTTTTTTTTGTTAGAAAATTAAATTAAAAATTCGTTTTGTTGTAAATTTTTTTTTAAAGCTACAAATTCAAATATTTTGTTTAAAAAAGTCAACTAATTAATTGTAAATTAACTCCTTTGTTATTTCATGTTCTTGTTTTGAAAATTAAATTGTTTGATAGACAATTAGGCCTTTTAGCTTGAAAATTCAACAAATTGGTATAAAATGAAATTGTTTTGTAGAACATTCATTTTTGTTTTTATAAAAAATTAATTCTCAATGAAAATTTATATACTCCATTTCTAATTAAAAATTCAACTTTTTTGGTTCAAAATTCAATAGTATGGTTAAAAAATTATATTTTTTGTTGAAAATCATCTCTTTTTTTTTGGTAAAAATCTAGTCATGTTGAAAATATATACTGTTTGGTCAATCTGACTGTTTTTTATTTTTTATTCAAGTTTTGTAGTGGAAATATCAACCATAAAAATTTTTGATAAACATTAATCATTTTTGTTGAAAATTGAAAAGCAAATTTTTTCTTGGTAGAAAATTCACTTTTTGATAGAAATTTCATCTCTTTTTGGTTAAAACTGCAACTTCTTAGTGAAAGATTTATCTATTTTGGTTGAGGATTAAACTGTTTTGTTCAAAATTAAAAAATTTGGTATAAAATTTAACTTTTTTGTAGAAAATTCGTTTTTATCGTTGTTGATTTAATTGAAAATTAATTTTTCTCAGTAGAAATTCATTTGCTTAATTTTTTTGTTAAAAATTGAACTTTTATGGTTTAAAAATGCAGTCCATTCATCTTTTTTATTGAAAAATCAACAATTTGATAACGGATTTAACTATGTTGTAAACAATTAAAGGGTGTTTGTAAAAAAAATAGTTTTTATTATTTTTAAATTGAAAATTAGTTCTCAGTGGAAATGTAAATACTCCATTTTCAGGATGGCCGTTTTAATCAAAGAAAAAAATTCTGGGCATCTCTCAGTTTACAACAAATTACAACTTGCTTGTTTTATTTAACATTTGCTTGTCACCTATTTTAGAAAAAAATGTCACCTATAATTGTGTGAAAATTTTTTGAATTTTACAACCAAAAAGCCGATTTTTCTATAAAATAGTTGCATTTCCAACATAAGAATATGAATTTAAAAAAAAATTTTCAACAATAAAAAAATAAAAAATCACTAATTTCCAACAAAAATGATGAGTTTTCAACCAAAAAACTTAAATTTCAGAAATTATTTCAACTTTGAAATAAGGAGTTTAATTTTTTTTTTGAAAAGATGAATTTTCAGCACAAAAGATTAATTTTACAACTAAATAGTTTAAACAATGGTTGTAATGATAGTTCAAATTTTATTTGATTAATTTTTAGTTTACATTTTTTTTTCATTTCTAAAATTGCTCAACTCAATAGTTGATTTCTTACACTAAAAAAAAACACCCATCTTCTTACCGAAAACGAAACAGTTAAATTTTTTCTTAAAAGAATTAATTTTCAATTTGAAAAAAAACGCATTTTTTACAAAACAGTTTAAGTTTGTTTCAAATATTTAAATTTTTTACAAATTTGTTAAATTTTACAGCTAGAATGGCGAATTGTCTATAAAGTAGTTGAATTTTCAACCCGAAAATATGAATTTTCAGTGAAAAAGTTAAAATTTAACCAAAGACAAAAAACTAATTCTAAACTGAAACGATGAATTTTGAACAAAATAGTTGAAACCTCATCTAAAATAGATTATTTTTAATAACAAAATTCCATTTTCTACCAACATTTTTAATTAAAAATACAAAATTAAATCAAAAATGGAAAAATCACATTTTCAGTAAAAAAAAATCAGTTAAAATTCGGTTAAAAAACCATCAAAACACTAATTTTCTACAAAACACTTTAATTTTGTACTCAATTGTTAAATTTTTAAGCCAAAAGAATGAATTTTCAACTAATCAGTTTAATTTGGAACAAAATAGTTAAATTTTAAATTCAAATTATGAATCTTGAACCAAACAAATGAACTTTTATGATTTTTTCAACCAAAAAGGTAACAGCTGATATTTTAACAACAAAAGAATTTTTTTAAAAGTAAAAAAAGGGTTGGATTTAACAAGTAAAAACAATTTTTCAACAAAATACTTAAATTCTTTAAAAAAAAGATTTTTTTCAAGAAAACGGTTGTATTTTTATAGCGAAGAAACAAATTTTCTTCCATAAAAAACAAATTTTCATCTAAATACATAAATTTGCTACCAAATAGTTGAAATTTCCACACAAAAAATTATGTTTCAATTAAATATTTTTTAGTTTAAACTTTTTTTTATTTTTTAAAATTGTTAACCTAATACTTGAATTATTTAACTGAAAAAGGCCAATTTTTATTCCAAAAATGAAGTATTAAGATTTAACTTTTAAAACAAAACAAAAATTAATTTTCTACAAAACAGTTTCAGTTTGTACCAAATAGTTGCATTTTGGACAAATTTGTTCAATTTTATAGCCAGAAAGGCGAATTTTCTGTAAAATAGTTAAATTCTCCTCCAAAATAGATTATTTTCAACAACAAAATTAAACTTTCTACCAAAAAGACGAATTTTCAACAGAATATATCAATTTTCAATTGAAAATATAAAATCTTTCAAACGATTTTATTTTTATAAAAAAAATGAATTTTCTACAAAACAGTTGAAGTGTGTACCAAATAATTGAATTTTGTACAGATTTGTTATATTGTCTATAAAGCCGTTGAATTTTTAACCTAAGAATATGAATTTTCAACAAAAAAATTACCTTCTAACCAAAAACAAACAAACAAAAAAAAAAAATTTTCAATTAAAATAATTAATTTTCAGCAAAAAATTATATTTTAGAAATTAGTTCAATTTTCAATTGAAATAGTTGAATTTTCTACCTAAAAAGATTTTAAAAAAATAGTTGAATCCTCATCCAAAATAGATTATTTTCAACAACAAAATTGCATTTTTTACACAAAAAGAATAATTTTCTACCAAAAATGACGAATTTTCAACATAATACATCAATTTTCAACCAAATTGTTGAATTTTCAACCAAACTGCATCTAATTTTCTACTAAACAATTTAATTTTGCATCGAATTGTTGAATTTTCAACCAATCAGTTGAATTTTGAACAAAATAGTTAAATTTATAACTAAAATTATGAATCTTTACCAAAACAAAATTTTAATTGCTTTAACCAAAAATGCAATAGCTGATATTTCTACAAAAAAGAATTTAATTAAAATTTAAAAAAAAGTTATATTTAGCGAGAAAAAATCAATTTTCAACTAAGTACTTGAATTTGGAACTAAAACAGATTACTTTCAACCAAATAGTTGAATTTTTAATCCAAGAATATAAATTTTCAAACAAAAAAATTGTTTTTAAACAAAAACAAAAACATTAATTTCTAACTAAAATTATTTAACGTGCAAAAAGAAATTTTAAACAAAATAAACAAAATTCTTATTTTTAAACCAAATTATTTAATTTTTTCTTTAGAAATAGTCAGGTTCCAGAAAAAGTTGAATTTTAATTTTAAAAAAGTTCATTTTCAACTGAAGCAGATGTTTTTTTAACCATACGGTTGCATTTTTAGCCAAAAAAGTTTCAATATTTGCAGAAATATATGAACTTTTAAACCACAAGAATTTATTTTCAACAAAATAGTTGAATTTCTTGTAATACTTTTAACATGAAATTTTTCACAAGCAGAACAAAACAGCAAATTTTCAACAAATAAAGATTTTTTACTCAAGGAAGAAATAAAGTTTTATCTAAATTGTGAAACCTTAAAGCCAAAAGATGAATTTTCTCTACAAAAATCGAATTTTAAAACAAAAAATATGACTTGAAAAAAAATTAAATTTTAAACCAAGAAAATTATTTTTTTTTTACCAAAAAAGGAGAATTTTTAACTAAAAAAATATCAATCTTAAAAAATGGAAAAGTTATATATTCAGTTAAAAAATTTATTTTAAACGGAAAAAAAGTTTTTCCACTAAATAGTTAAATTTTTAACCAAAGACATAAGCCTTCAATAAAGAAATAAATTGTTAATAACGTTGTTTATTTTTGAACAAAGTGTTTGAATTTTTGTTTAAAAAATATTAATTTTTAACCAAATATTTAAACTTCCAACCAAAAAGATGAATTTTCAATAAAAAATATAAATCATAAAAAAAATTTATTTCTTAAGAAAGTGATTCGACTGAATCTTTTAAACAAAATAGTTCAATACTTACGCAAAGAAGAATAATGTTGAAACAAAAATTTGATTTTTCATTAACAAAAGATGAAACTTCTACGAAAGCAGATGGATTTTTAAATCAAAAAGTTAAATTTATAAAAAAATGTTGAATTTCCTGTTAAAATTATTTAAGTTGACTTTTAACGATTAAAATATACATTTTTAAACAAGAAATAAGTTGTTACGAAAGAAATTGAATTTTCAATCCAAAAAGACGAATTTTTTTTACCAAAACGGATGGCTTTTTAACAAAATTGTAGAATTCGCTACTAAATAGTAGCATTTTTATCTTTAAACAAGAAACTTGTACTAAAGTTTCTAAAAAAATTGAATTTTCAATAAAAAAAGAAGAATTTTTTACCAAAAAGGATCACTTTTTAACAAAATTGTACTACTAGAACAGAGGATTTTTTATTATAAAAAATGTTTTAAAAAATAGTTAAATTCTCATTCAAAATATTCCAGTTGACTTTTCACAGTCGAAATATTAATTTTTTAACAAAAAATAAGTTTCTACGAAAAAAACTGAATTTTCAATTCAAAAAGACGAATTTTTGCAACCAAAAAGAATGAATTTAGCAAAATAAATTGTACTAAAAGAGAGGAATTTTTAATAAAATACGACAATATTTTCTTTTACAGTTGAACTTTTATCCAGAAAACTTTTCAGTGCATTTTTCAATACCAAAATATAAATTTCAAACTAAAAGTAAATTTTCTACGAAATGTCTAAATTTTCAACAAAACATTCGAATTTTTAACCAAAAAATATGACTTTTCGACAAAATTGTTTAATTTTCAACCAAACAGTTGCATTTTTATCCAAGGAAGATAAAATTTCTCTTAAAATAGATGAATTTTAAATTACAAACTTTTTTTCAATTTTGACAAATTGACAACTTGACCAATTTTATGCCACTTTTTACAAATTTGTCACACGATTTACATTATTTTTTTGAAATTTTTGAAGTGAATCCGAGGCGTGTATTTTAAATCAACAAGTTTTTATCTAGGAATTTGGTTTTGAATTTCAGCTGGTAATCTTTTTGGAGTTTCCTTGTCGACTTTACTGTTGCGGGACAACCAAGTGACGAGTGAGGAAAGTAATATTCCATTAGTTTTTCAAAAAATTCTATCGGAACTGACGAAACGGGGAGTTAGGGAAGAAGGCATTCTTCGCGTTGGTGGCCATAAACAAAAAGTGAGAATAATTTCCAATTTTATTCTCTCAGTCTGTCTCCCCTTTTTTTTAATCCCCTTTTTTCCGTAAATTTGAAAAATATCCCAAAACCTTTTATTTTTTTTTTATTTTAAAGTTTTAGACCCACAATTTAAGAATCATAAAATGAAATTTATAAAGCGTTGCAAGAAGATTTTGCACGAAAATAGGAGAATATATATTATTTTTGAAAATTAATGTAGGTATTAATATTAAATTCAAATTAAAGTAACTCAAATTCATGATAATTCAAGAAAAATATTTCATTTTCAATGAAATAGACGAATTTTCAACAAAAGTTATATTTTTGAATCTTCAAACAAAAAAATTAATTTTTAGAAAAGTAGTTCAACTTTTAACGAAGTAGTTGCATTTTATTGCAATTTAGTTGCAAATATTTGATATTTCAATCAAAACACATTTTAATTTTCAATAAAAAATAGTGAAATGTATAGAAAAAGATTTCAACTACATAGTTAATTTTTCATACGAATTATTGAATTTTCCAGTTGAAAAGACGTATTTTCGACAGAACACTTAAATTTTCAATAAAATAGTTGAACTTTCAATCACAAAAGGATGAACTTTTGGCAAAATTGTTGAATTTTCATGAAAATAACAATATTTTTAATCAAGTAATCAAATTTTTAACTAAAAAAGAAATTATTATCCACTAAACAGTTGCAATTTTAACAAAAGAAGATGAAATTTTTACCAAAGAAGATAGCATTTTTTAAACCCTGAAATAGATCTCTCATTCCAGAAAGAATGAAAATATCAAAAAAATTGTTAAACTTTGATCTAAATAGGTAAATTTTTAAATAAAGAAATTAACTTTTGACCAATAAAGATGATTTTTCAACGAAAAATGTAATAGTTGATATTCAAGCCCAAAAATATTCTAATTTTTAAATATAAAAAAAACAGCAGGGGATAGAAAAAATGAAAATTTTCAACGAAAATATTGATTTTTCACCAAACTTTTAAAGTTTTATGCCGAAAAGACAGATTTTGTGCAAAATAGTTGAGTCCAAATAATGGAATTTTCTACTAGAACAATTTTTAACCGAAAAAGACGAATTTTAAATAAACTAGTTTTATTTTTAAATAAAAAAGATGAATTCTCAACTAAACAGTCGCATTTTTAATCCAAAAATATGAAATTTGTACCAATGGAGCTGAATTTGCAGACCAAAATGAGAATTTTTCAACAAAATAGATGAATTTTTAACGAGAAATGTAGTAGTTGATATGTAAAACCAAACATATTTTTATTTTTATTAAAAAAGTGTTTAAATCAAAAAGACGTCTTTTCAACGAAATTCTTAATTTTTTACCAAAGTATTGAATTTTCATGTCAGAAAAACGAATTTTCTACACAGCAGTTGAATTTTCTACCAAGTAATGGATTTTTTAAAACAAAAACAGGCCAATTTGCAACAAAAAAGAACAAATTTTTCAACAAAGCAATTATATTTTTAACCAAAAAGGATGATTTTTTAATAAAATTAATTATTTTTTTACAAACTAATAAAATTTTTTACCAAAAAAGATGAATTCTCAACTAAACAGTGGCATTTTGAATCCGAAAAGATAACATTTTTACCAAAAAAGATGAATTTTCAAAACAAAACAAATTTTTTAAAACAAAATACTTGAATTTCTAATTAAAAAAAAAATTAATTGTCAGCGAAAAATGTAAGCCCAACAAGATTTTAAATTTAAATCAAAAACAGTTGAAGGAGTCGAAAAAGACGTCTTTTCAACGAAATTATTGAATTTTCAAGCCAAAAGGACGATTTTTTTTACAAAAGAGTTAAATTTTCATAAAGCAAGTTAATTTTCAACCGAATAAAGGAATTTTTTTACCATAATAGTTCAATGTGCAACATAAAAGACGAATATTAAACAAAATAGTGCATTTTCAACCCAAATTGATAAATTTTCAACAACAAAGATGAATTTCCAACTAATATGAACATTCTTTTGCCAAAAAAAGATTCTTCAGTTGTGAAATAAAAAAATGTTAAACAAATTGTTAAATTTTCAGGTCCGAAGGAATAATTTCCTACAAAAGACTGGAATTTTAAACTCGAAATGCTTGAATTTTAAATTAAAACGGATTATTTTCAACCAAACAGTTGCATTTTTATTCAACAAATAATTTTCCTTCAAACAAAGATTACTATTCTACCAAATTGTTGAAGTTTAAAGCCAAAAATACGAATTTTCTGTAAAAGAGTCGAATTTTTAATCCGAGAATATGAATTTTCAGCACAAAAGTTTATTCTTAACCAAAAACAAAACAATAACTATTTCCCAATTAAAATTATTATTATAATTTATTAATATTTGAAATAAAAAACAGATGGATTTAAAGTACAAAAACAAATTTTCAACAAAATGTTTGAATTTTTAACTAAAACGGATTATTTTCAACCAAACAGTTGCATTTTTATTAAAAAAATAATATTTCTTCCAACAAAGATTACTGTTTAAGTAAATACATAATTTTTCAACTAAATAGTTAAATTTTCTACCAAATTGTAGAAATTTTGAGCTCAAAATACGAATTTTCTGCAAGCAGTGGGATTTTTAATGCGAGAATACAGTTTTTTCTAAGCTAGCTAGAAAAACGGTTAAACAACCAAAAAATGACTGTGAATTTATTTTTTGACTGGGAATTTTACAAATTTTTAGAAAAAAAATCCTTGTAACTTTAATTTTTACCGCATTTAAAATAATTAATTTAATTTTGATATTTTTCAATTATATCCTTCAGTTTAGAGTGAGTAATTCGAAAATCATTTATTTTAAAACTTTTCCATTTTAGATCTTTAATTTTTAAGCGTACTTTGAAATTTAAAGAATTTTAAAATGCAGTTTTAAAGACTTAAACAATTAAAAATTAGAAGCGTTTAAAATCCTAAATTTTGGATAAAAACATTTTTAGTTAATTGGATAAAAAACTATTTTTAATTTGAAAATAACTTCAAAATAATATGTTTATAATTAAATACAAAAATTCAAAAAATAGTTGGATTAGTTGAATAAGTTTCTACAGAAAAATGGAATTTTCAATAAAAAAAGACGATTTTTTTTACCAAAAAGGATTACTTATTAATAAAATTGTAGAATTCGCTACTAAATAGTTTCGTTTTTATTCATAAAGGATTGAATTTTTATTTCAAAAAGACGAATTTTTGCAACCAAAAAGGATGAATTTAAACAAAATAAATTGTACTAAAACAGAGGAATTTTTAATAAAATACGACAATATTTTTTTTACAGTTGAACTTTCATCCAGAAAATTTATCAGTTCATTTTTAAATACAAAAATATAAATTTCAAACTAAAAGTAAATTTTCTACGAAATGTCGTAAGTTTTCAACAAAACAGTCCAATTTTTAACCAAAAAGTATGACTTTTCAACAAAATTGATTAATTTTCAACCAAACAGTAACATCTTTATCCTGAAATATATAATTTCACTTTAAAATTTTCCATTTTTAACCCATGATATTTGAAAATTTTCAATTAAGAAGAAGCGCAGTTACTTAATGTATATAAATATCTGACTCTTCATTTAAAATCAGTAAATATAAATTAAATGTTCAAAACAAAACAAAAATTATTTTTAAACGTTACAATTTTAATTCTTTTTTTTAAACAAATTTAATTTGTAAGTCAAATTGTTAAATTTTAATCTATAAATAACAATTGAACAGCTTTTATTCTTATAAAAAATTCGAGTAAGTTGAAGAGATATTTAGAAGATTAAAAAAAATTCAAAATTAATGTAAAATTTGAAATTATTTCAAATAATTTAAACGCAGTGTTTACGTGTACTGACAAAAAAATTCGAAGCTTTTTAAGAATTTTAACAGGCTTTAGAAGAATAAAAAAAATTTCATAGAAAAATTTAAAATTATTTTTTTATTAAAAAAAATTAATTTTAAGAGAATATTTAAAAGGATTTATAACGATTTACAAAATTTTCAAAAATGAATTTGGAAGATTTTAAGAAAACTATTTCAAATAAAAATAATTCAACTTTTAATTTGAACATGGACCTTTCGATTTTGTACAAATTTATAGTTGGAACTGGAATTTATCTAGAATAATAATAATTCTGACTTTGGATCGGGAATTTTCAAATTTGAACAAATTCCGAGCTAAACCTAAAAATTTTCGAAAGGGAATAAAATTCTTAATTGGAACAGGAATTTTTTCCAAAGAATTCTAATTCTGAGTTGAAGCAGGGAATTTAAAAATTTTAACCATGTTTGAATTGAAACTGGTTTTAAAATAATTATAATTATAATAATCATAACTATAAACAAAGAACTACCATTTGTCTTAGAACAGAGGATTTTAAATTTTAAATAAATTCCTAGATAGGACAGGGAATTTAAAAAAAAAATGAATTCTAATTCTAAGTTGAACGGGGGTATTTTCAAAAATAAAATAAAATTATGGATTTGAACAGGAAATTTCACAGAAGAATTTTAATTCTTTGCTGAAATAGAGAATTTTCTGAAAAAATAAAAATTATGGATTTGAACAGGGAATTTTCTAAAAGAATTTGATTTCTGAGTTGAAATGTAAAAATGTAAAATTTGAAGAAAAAAAATTGTTTGGAACTGAAAAAATATTTCCCAACCGGGAAATGACCGGGAATTTTTTTCTATGATTAAAAAGGCCACCCTGTTTTTAGTATTAACATTTTTTAAATAATAAATTAAATATTTTAATTCCCCTTTTTCCAGAAGTACATTTTTTTAAACTAAAATTGAATTACTGAACCGCTTTGATCTCTGCAATAATTTTTCCTAAAGAAAAGAATTAATATCATGAGAAAATATTTCCAGGTTGAAACTTTGTGTTCAGAGTTGGAAAACGACTTCTATTGCAAACCAAAAGAAATGGATAGTCTTTTCAGGAGAACGCCGTGCCATGACTTATCGGTCGTCCTGAAGAAACTTCTTCGGGATTTGCCTCAGCCTCTTCTTACTGTAGAACTAATAGATGCATTTTATCAGAGCCATGGTGAGTCTTCTGATTTCTTTTTAAATTTAATTTTATATTTATTTAAGACTAATTAATCAAAATTTCCTGATTTTTCTTTGGCTAATTTTCCATTTTCCTTGATCATTAAAATTTTTAAATACCAGCATTTTGATCTTGTAATACTTTTAAATGTTAATTTATTTTAAACCAAAAAATGTCTTTTCTGTTTTGAGAGATGGTTTTTTTTTTTTTAAACAAAATACGTGAATTTTCAACAAAATATTAAAGTTTTTAAGATAATAGTTAAAAAAAACTTTAGAACTAAAAAGATAAATTTTTAACAGATAAAGATTTTTCACTCAAGAAAGAAGTAAAAGTTCATCTAAATTGTGAAACCTTGAAGCCAAAAGATGAATTTTCTCTACAAAAATCGAATTTTCAAACAAAAAATATGACTTGCAACAACAAAAAATGAAATTTCAAACCAAGAAAATTGTTATTTTTTATACCAATACAGGAGAATTTTCAACTAAAAAATATCAATCTTAAAAAATGGAAAAGTTATATTTTCAGTTAAAATATTTATTTTAAACGAAAAATAATCTTTTCCACTAAATAGTTATATTTTCAACTAAAGACATAAGCCTTCAATAAATTAATAAATTTTTAAAAACGTTTATTTTTTATCCAAGTGATTGAATTTTTGATTAAAAAAGATGAATTTTTAACAAGATATTTAAAGTGTCAACCTAAGAGATGAATTTTCATTTAAAAATATAAATGATAAAAAAAATTATTTCTTAAGAAAGCGATTCAACGGAATCTTTTAAACAAAATTGTTAAATAGTTACGCAAAGAAGAAGAATGTTTAAACAAAAATTTGATTTTTCATTAAAAAAAAATGAAATTTCTACGAAAACAGATGGGTTTTTAAAGCAAAAAAATAATTTAAAAAAAATGTTGAATTTCCTGTAGAAATATTTCAGTTGACTTTTAACGATTAAAATATTAATTTTTTATCTAAAAATAAGTTTCTACGAAAAGAAATTGAATTTTTAATTCAAAAAGACGAATTTTTGCAACCAAAAAGTATTATTTTTTAAAAATTAATTGTACGAAAACAGATGGATTTTTAAATCAAAAAATTAAATTTTCAAAAAAAAAAAAAAATAGTTGAATTTCCTGTTAAAAAAGATTCCAGTTGACTTTTCAAGATTAAAATATGAGTTTTTTAAATAAAAAATAAGTTACCTCAAAATTAAATGGAATTTTCAATCCAAAAAGACTAATTTTTTACCAAAAAGGATTACTTATTAACAAAATTGTAGAATTATCTACGAAATAGTTTCATTTTTATCCAAAAAAATATTTAAATTCTGCTGGAACGGAGGAATTTTTATTTCAAAAAAATTTTTTTTAAATAGTTGAATTTTCTTTCAAAAGATTACAGTTGTCTTTTCACGATTGAAATATTAATTTTTTTACAACAAAGTAAGTTTCTACGACAAAAATTGAATTTTCAATTCAAAAAGACGAACTTTTTACCAAAAAGGATGAATCTTTAACAAAATTGTGGAATTCTCTACTAAATAAATGCGTTTTTATCCAAAAAAGATTAAATTCGTACTAAAACAGATGAATTTTTAATTTTTAAAAATACAAAATTTAAAAAAATAGTTGATTTTTCATCCAAAAAAAGATTCCAGTTGACTTTTCAAGATCAAAAGATGCATTTTTTTAACCAAAAATAAGTTTCTACAAAAAAAATTAGAATTTTCCATTTAAAAAGACGATTTTCTATACCAAAAAGGAGGAATTTCAACAAAATAGTTTAATTCTCTACCAAATTGTTGCAACTTATCCAAAAAAGGTAAAGTTTTTACTAAAACAGAGATATTTTTAATAAAAAACAACACATTTTTTTTAAAGTTGAACTTTCATCCAGATTCATCCATTAAATTTTCTACGAAATAGTTAAGTTTTCAACAAAACAGTAGAATTTTTAACCAAAAAGTATAACTTCAACAAAATTGTTTAATTTTCAACCAAACAGTTGCATTTTTATCAAAACAGATCAAATTTCTCTTAAAATAGATGAATTTTGGATTTTTCAACACCAAAAGTATGCCTTTTAAATAATATTATTGAATTTTCCAACAAACAGTTGCATTTTTATCCAAGAAAGATGTAATTTCTGCTAAAGCAGGTGAGTTTTACAATTAAAAAGACAAACTTTCAAACAAGGGTTGAATTTTCAACGAAATAGTTGCATTTTTATCCAAAAAATATTTTAAAATTTACTAAAAAAGATGAATTTTTAAATCAAAAAGACCGATTTTCAAAAAGAGAATTTAATTTTTGTATAAAGAAGATTTCACTTAACTTTTCAAAACCAAAATAAGAATTGTAGACAATAACTTAATTTTCTGCCAAATAGTTGCATTTTTATCCATAAGACATTAAATTTGTATTGAAACAGATGGATTCGTTTTTTAAAAAATTAAAAGAATAGTTGAATTTTCAACCAAAAAAGATTTCAGTTGACTTTTCAAAATAAAAATACGAATTTTCTAATAAAGAAATAAGGTTCTACAACAACAAAAAAATGAATTTTCGATCCAGAAAAACAAGTTTTTCAACTAAAAGGATGAATTTTCAACAAAAAAGTTTGAATTCTCCACTAAACAGTTGCATTTTCATCCAAGAAAGATGAAATTTGTACTAAAGCAAAAGCAATTTTTGATAAAAAAACGATCAATTTTTTTAAAAAAGTTGAACTTTATTCCAGGAAAGATTTCACTTCATTTTGCATCACCAAAATATAAATTTAAAAAAGTAAATTTTCTACGAAATTGTTAAATTTTTAACAAAACAGTAGAATTTTTAACCAAACAGTTGCATTTTTAGCTGAGAAAGATGTAATTTTTTTTAAATTCATTTCTCTTGATCAAAATTTAAATATTTGGTTGAAAATTAGTTTTTATGGGTATTTTATTGAAATTTTTTTTAGGTAGAATATTATTCTTATTGGTGAACAATTAAACTTTTTGGTTAAAAATTTATTTCTCCGAATAAAAATTAAACTATTTAGTTGAAAATGAATTTTTTTAATGGTAAACATTTAGTTTTTTTCTACCTAAAAGTATACCTAATTCATTTTTAGTTGAAAGTTTTTCTATTTTAGTTAAAAATTCTTGTATTTAGTCGAAAAATGGTCTTTTTTTATAGGAAATTAATCTGCTTGCTTGAAAATTTATTTTTTAGTTTAAAATTAAAAAGCTTTTTTGATTGGCATATCGACTTTTAAATTCGGTTGTTTTTTCGTTGTTGCAATTTTATGCTTTAAACTAAAAACGTAACTATTCTATTTTTGGTGAAAGTGTACCTTTTTCAGTTTAAAATTCCCGTATTTTGTTCAATTTTTGTTTGTGTGAAAAATTCAACTATTTGGTCAAATTTTTCATTGAAGATTCATTATTATAGTTAAAAATTTTTTTCTTCTGTTAAAAATTTGTTTATTTTATTAAAAATGCATTATTTTTGCAGAATTTTAATTTTCTTCGTGAAAAATTAATCATTTTTGTTGACAATTTATTTCTTTGATTAAAAATTTAATTGTTTTGTTGAAAATTCGTTTTTATGGGTACACATTTTTTTTACTCAAAATATAATTATTCCATTTTTTGGTGAAAATTTATATATTTTGTTGAAATTTCATCTTGTTTTGGTAGAAAATTATTCTTCTGGGTTGAGAATTCATCTTTTTATTTAAAAATTGAACTATTTATTTAAAAAATCATTTCTTTTGGTTAAAATGTTACTGTTTTGTTAAAAATTCATTTATTTAGTTAAAAATTCAACTAGTTTGTTGAAAATTCATTTTTCATTGGTACACAATTATTTTTTTAACAGAAACAATAATTATTTCATGTTTGATTGAAATTTTTTATTTTTTAGTTGAAAATTTGTATTTCTTTTTAGAAAAGTAATCTGCTTGGGTGAAAATTCATATATCTTTGGTTAAAAATGTAACAGTCTGTTTAAAAAATTATTTCTTCGGTCGAAAATATTTCTATTTTGTTGAAATAGTCACTATTTTCTTCAAAATTTATTTTTCATGAAAAACTATATTTTTTAATGGAAAATTCGTATTTTTTTGTAGATAATTAATCTCCTGATTTGAACATTCATTTTTTTGGTGTTAAAAACTTAACTATCTGTTTAAAAATTCTTTTTTTTTGTTTGTTAAACATTAATTATTCCTAACTAAAAATGTAACTTTTTAAGTTTTGCTTGAAAAATTTCCTTTTTTTCGTCAAAGAATTAATTCATTTTGTTCTAACTAAACTAAAACTAAAAGGTTTAAAATGTTTTAATACCTAAAAGAAAAATGTTTAACGTTGAAAAAAAATTTTTAATTTGCCAGGGAAAATAAAAAATGGGTCAGAGAAAAGTAAGGGAATTTCGAAATTGGGATTTTGTTACAACCCGAGATTAATTCTGATAAGGAGTGTTTACATCTTACGTAACATTATTTTTTACCTTTTTATCCCCCCCCCCCGTCCCACTATTACGTTACATTTTTTGTATTATTTTAAAATAATTATTTATATGTTTAAATTTTTTTTAGCACTTAAATTCCAGCTGAAATTAAAATTTAAATATTGAGAACAAGAACCTAAGTATTATCAACTTGTCTTTAAATTTATATAAATGTTATTTTTATAAGATTCTTGAGAAAATTAAAAAAAAATTTGGAATATCTTAGATTTGTTAAAAAAGAAGCTAGAAAATTTTAAAGATTTTAATTTTATTTTATGGGATTTTACAAAATATTAGGAAAAACTAGAGCCTATTAAAAAGATCGTTAGGACTGTTGGAAATTATGAAGAAATCAAGAAACATTTGATAATTTTTCGGAAATGTCTTAAATTCTTTAAAATATTTTTAACTCACTCGAATTTATCTTAAAATTTTGAGAAATCATTCAAAATGTAAAAGAATTGCCTTATAATCTTCTAAATTTTCCCAGGAATTTTGAGAAAATTTGTTTATTCTCTTAAAACTTTTCGAAATTATTTTAAAGCTTTTTCAGGTTTTTTTTTTTAATTCTTTAAAAATCAAGATTTCTAAAAATCTTCGAAACTTTCAAATTCTTGTTTAATTTCTTTAATTCTTCTAAATATTTCTTGATTTTTCTCGATTTTTTTTATTCTTACTAAATGGACAAATTTTGCATTAAAATCTCTCAAAAAGATTATTTTTGTATCTTTCCAGATCTTCTAAATCTTCGAATATTTCAAAATTACTCAAATTTTTCCTGATTTTTTTTTAAGTCTGCAAAATGAAAAAAAATTTTCTTAGAATCTTTTAGATTTTTCTTTGAAAATTTTAGAAATTTTCAATTTTTCCCAGGAATCTAAAGAAATTTTCTCTATTTTCGTTAAACCTTACAAAATTCTTAAAAAATCTTTACAAATTTTAAGTATGTTATATCGCGAAATTGCAAAATTTTGCTTTAAAATCCTATGCACTCCTTTTAAAAATGTTAAGAAATAATATAAATATTTTGTAATCTTTTTCAATTCTCTCTTAGAATTTAATACAAAAGAATCATTAAATATTTTTTCATGAATCTTAAAGACACTTTTTTCAGTCTTTTGACACCCTGCAAAATTAGGTTTACCTAACAATTTTTTAAACCCTGACAAATTCAAAAAATTGTCTCAAATTTTTCTATATCCTTTTCCCATACATTTTAAATAAAATTAATAATAATACAATATGAAAACTTCAAATAACTATTTGTTGAAAGTTTTTCAGGTGTTAAATTCGAGCTGAAATTAAATTTTAAATATAGAAAGCAAGAAAATGAGTATTGTCAGTTTGTTTTTAAATTTATATTAATGTAATTTTTATAAGATTCTTGAAAAAATAAAAAAAATAAATAATAACTCAGATGTGCCAAAAGAGAATCTAGAAGATTTTAAAGAATTTTATTTTATAGGATTTTACAAAATATTAGAAAACATTGGAGCCTTAAAACGTCTCAAATTTCTAAAAAAATTTTAACTAACTCAAATTTATCTTAAAATTTTGAGAAATCATGCAAAATGTAAAAGGGTTGCCTTATAATCTTTTAAATTTTCCCACGAATTTTAAGAAAATTTGTTCTGTTCTCTAAAAACCTTTCGAGATTATTTTAGTTTTTTTTTTTAATCTTTAAAAGCCTAAATTTATAAAAATCTTTTAAACTTTTTTCCTGATTTTTTTTTAAATCTTGAAAAATTTAAAAAATGGTTTCAAAGTCTTATATATCCTTTTTCCACACTTTTTTAAATTTTCAAAACCTAAAATTATTTTTCTAAAATAAAAGCTAAACCATTTTAAATTTCCCCAGAAATCTTGAAAAAAAATTAATTTCCTAAAATCTTTCATAATTATTCAAAAGCTTTTAACTTTTTTTCGAATTCTTCAAAGTAGGTTTTTGCCCATAATTTCATTTTTCTTGTCTCTTGTAAACATTTAGAAATTAATTTTATGATGAAGTAAAGTTTTTATTTAGAAAATTTATAAATTAAAAATGTTTATTATTTATTTTAATTTTCAATGTAATATCTTAAAAGTTTCCGATTTTTTAGTTGTTTTAAACAAATTAATCATTAAAAATTGAAAAAATATTTTATTGGAAAATTTAAAAAGTGAATAATAGTTCTAAAGGAAGATTTGAAATTTGAAAATTAGGTTTTAAATGAGAAAAAGAAAAAAAAACTATCTAACTGAAATTGATACAGCAATAAATGAATAATTTCGGTAATTTTAAATGGTTACAATAATTTTAGGGTACCGAATTTAGATGTTAAACGTTCATTAAAAAATGTTTCCCTTTCATAGGTTTTAATTTTATAACTCAAAATTAATTAGTAGAATTTCGGAAAGTTTAATTAGTAATTTAAAAAGCATTAGTTTTTAAGTGGTTTAGATTTACTTCAAATAATTGAAGTTTTAAAGAGTTTGCTTATAAAAAAAGATTTAATATCACAATTTTCGCGACTATAAATTTTGTCAGTTAAAATTAAGTTCACATTCGTTTAAGTTTCAAGTTTCTGGACTCGATTTATTTTTCATTTTGAATGTTTCCCGTTTAAAATTACTATTTAGTTTGAAATTTTTTTTATTATAGTTCAATTCATTTTTTGATTTTATAAAAATTTGTCTCATTAGCTTTAATGTCAAATTATAATTTCGCTATGCAAAAACAATTTAAATTTTAGAATTTCAGAAGCTTTGACTTTGAAAGATTCAATTTAGGTTTCAATATTAAATGGTCAAATCTTAATCGCTTCGAATTTAGAATTTTTTGAATTCAAAAGTTTAAACTGGTTAATTATTTAATTTCTGAGGTTTTGACATTATCCTATTTTAATTGGATTTAGAATTGATTTCTAAATTTGCATATTTTTCATGTTCGTAAATAAAAATCCAAAGTTTTTCGCGCTTGAAATTATTGCTAGTGTGTAATAAAATGCATGTCTGAATTTTTCTTTGTCAGAAATAAAAATTTCCTTTTATGTGACCGGGGAAAACCGAGAAATGACAGTGAATATATTTTTTGACTGGGACTTTTACACATTTTCTGAAAAAAAGTCCATCAAACTTTGATTTCAACTGTTTTTTAAATAATTATTTAAATTTTTATCTTTTTCAATTATGATATTATTCAGTTTAGAATGTGTAATTCGAAAATCTTCCACTTTTAAACATTTTCCATTTTATATTCTTCATTTTTAAGTCTACGTTTTAATTTATAGAATTTTTAAGACTTAAACAATTAAAAATTAGAAGCATTTAAAATCGAAGATTTTTCATGAAAAGCATTTTTAGTTTTTTATAAACTATTTTCAATTTTAAGGTAATTTCAAAATAATGTATTCAGAATCAAAGGCTTTTATTAAATTTCAAATATTATTTCAGTCTAAAATATTCCATTTTTAAGCCATTTAATTTGAAATGTTTTAATTAAGAAAACGATTTTTTTTTAATATTTAGAAATATCTGACTGTTCGTTTAAAATCAGTAATTATAAATTAAATATTCAAAACTAAATAAAGAAACTAAACATTAAACGTTACAATTTTAATTGTTCTATTAAAAAAATTTTAATTTTAAAGTGAAATTGTTGAATTTTGATGTATTAATAACAATTAAACAACTATTATTCTCAGACAAAATTCGAGTAAATTAAACATATATTTAGAAATTATGAAAAAATTCAAAATTAATTAAAAATTTAAAATGATTTTGGCAGATTTCGAACAAAGAATTTAGAAGTTTTTTAAGAAATTTAAAAGGCTTCAGAAGAATAAAAAAACATTTTCTAGGAAAATTGAAAATTATTTTTTATTTTAAAAAATGAATTTTAACAGAATTTCTAAAACGATTTCGAAAGATTTTAAAATTATCAAGCATGAATGCGAAAGATTTTAGGTAAATTTTTTTATTCGGCAGTAACAAAAAATGTGTAGAAAAAATTCGAAATATTTTGAAAGGTGTTTAATTCAAGAAGTGTTCAGTTTACAAAAAAAAATTAATTGTTCAACTTTTAATGTTTCTACCTTAAAATTGCTTAAAATTATGTACAAGTAATTTCCATCTTATACGATTGAATTATTGAGCATTTGAATTCAAAATTTTAAGTTGAAAAACTTTCAAAAGTTCAATTTTAAAAGTTCAAATTTCTTAATTTTTAGCACAGTTTTTATTACTTTAAATGGAAATTTGTTTGGCTTCAGTTCGATTTTTTAAATTTCATTGTTCAATTTTCAATTACTTTCGTCAAATTTTCAATTAAAATAAGTTAAGTAATTATTTAGAGCCAAGAAAAAAGTAATTAGTTATTATTAATATTATATTTAAATAATCCTAGAAAGATGTTTTTTTTCTGAAATTTGTGGGGTTTTGTTCCATTTTCAATAGGAGTGAAGTAATAATGAATTCAAGTGAACAAAAATAATGGTTTAAACAATTTATTATCATTGTTAATAATATTTTTTATGACTTCGTCTATAGGAATGTCTGATAATTGCAGTTTTTTCGGCAATTTTTACCTTTCCTTCCATTTTCACTTAATGACATCATAATTGATAAAAGTTATCAAAAAAGTTTTTTAAACAATTTAGTATTGTTTATAACTATATTTTCTTAGATAGGTGCTAAAAAGTTGTGGGTTTTTGAATAAAATCTTAAACTTTGCTCCGCCTGCTTAATTATTGAGAATTAATAAACATTAGAGAAAACTACATTTTAAATAATCTCTTTCTGTTTTGTGGAAAAGAGCGAAAATAATTCACTGAAAACAACAATAATAGTTGAAAAATCATTTTTGTTGTTTTTCTCTTCTTATTTCTTCATAAATAAAAAGGCGATGCAAAGTTAAAGATTTTAGAAAAAAAACCGCCACTTTCTAGCACTTATCTAAGAAAAGATAGTTAAAAACAATATTAATTTGTTTAATCAACTTTTTGTTAACTATTTTGTCGAAAATTCAATCATTTTGTTAAAAATTCATTCTTTTTTTAAAACTCAGCTGTCTTACTTTAAAATTGCTTTTTTTTTTAGTTGAAAATTCAACTATTTTGGTAGAAAATTAAATTATTTTTTGAAAATTGGACTGTTTTATAGAAAAATCGTCCTTTCAGCATGAAAATTCATCAATTTGGTTGAATTTTTTTTCTTTTGCGAATGAAAAATATTTTTTGGTTGAAAATTCAACTACTTGTTCAAAATTTGAACCACTTTGTTGAAAATAATTTTTTTTATGGACGATTCTTCATTTTAGTTAAAAATTAATCTCTTTCTTTTAATTTCATCGTTTGAAGATGTAATTATTTAGTTGAAAAGTATTTTTTTTTTAGAAATTGATTTATTATCAAAGAAGTTGCTTAAACAATTTAATATTGTTTATAACTATATTTTCTTAGACAAGTGCTAAAAAGTTGTGGTTTTAAAAATAAAATCTTCAACTTTGCTTCGCCTGCTTAATTATTAAGAATTGATAAATAAAAATTAGAGAAAATTACATTTAAAACAATCTTTTTCTTTTTTGTGGAAAAGAGCGAAAATAATTCACTTAAAACAATAATACTTTTGAAAAATCATTTTTGTTGAGTTTGGCTTATTATTTCTTTATAAATAAAAAGGGGATGCAAAGTTAAATATTTTAGAAAAAAACCCAACTATCAGGTATTGCTATAGATGAAGATAGTCATAAACAATAATAATTTGTTTAAACAATTATTTTTGCTAAATTTAATGAATTATTGAGTCACTCCTAATGAAAAATAGACAAACAGTTGAAAATTTTAGAAAAAACCGCAACATTCTAACAATTAAGCAAAGAGAATATTATTAACAATGATAATAAATTGTTTAAACAATTATTTTTGTTAACTTGAATTCATTATTACCTCACTTTAATTGAAAATTGGAAAAAAGCCAGGAATGTTGGAAAAAACGGCATCTTTCTAGCATTATTAAAATATAATATTATTAATAATGATAATAAATTGTTTAAACAGTTAATTTTCTTGACTTTAATTAATTACTCAACTTATCTTATTTGAAAATTTCACTAAATGTGAATTTTTTAGCATTTTCGAAGAGAATATTATTAATAATAATAATCAATTGCTTACACAATAACTCTTGTTAACATTGATGAACTATCACTTCCCTATAATTGAAAATTAGACAACAAGTTGAAAATTTGTAAACCCACCGCGTCTTTCTAACTCCATTCTATGAGAAAATTGCTAAAAACAATAATAAATTCTTTAAATAATTTATGTCAACATCTAATTATCAATATGAAATGGTCTTTTATGCACCAGACACAATTTGTATTAAAAAAGCCGCAAAAAAGTCATAATTAGCGCCAAAAACTTGTAAAATCGATTTTTTCACTTTAGGGAGGGTTTTTGGGACTATATATTGAGGATTCTTAATAAGATTAACAAAAACGTCTTTTTTTCTTACTGGGAAAATAATAAATATCATTGAGTATCTTTTATATTCCAGCATAAATCATAAAAGCAAAAATTTTCTAGTATTTTTGAAGTTCCTTCGAACTTATTAGCACTATTTATTTTTGTCCTGACAAGTTATACATTTAGTAAAAAATAATCAAAAATATTCCTCAAAATTTGTGAATGAACTACTACAATATTCGACTTTTTTTTGTATTTCAAAATTTTCTGCATATTTTTTACAGTATTGTATTAATGAAATTTCCAACACTACAAGAAAAAGTAATGTTTTTGCACATTTTTAATACGTTTGAGAATAAAATTTATAACTTTATTAGCGATTTTATTCGATAACTTATGAATATTTTAATGTCCCACATTTGCAAAATTTTTTTGCGAAGTTACCTAAACCGGGACGTGCTGTCGCTGACTCAGTTTCGGTCTCAGTTTCGGGCATTTGAACGTGAGTTGCGAAATTGCATTTCCATTACTGAGACATGGTCACTTTCCCCGTTTTTTAAATTAAATGTCGCAGTTTTATGTATCTCATAAATTTAATTTTTCAATTGAAATTAGTAATTATGCATTAAAATTTAATATTTTAGATTTATATAAAATATTAATAATATTAATATTATCGATTTATTTTTTAAGATAAATTAAGCAAATTAACTTTTCTGCTAAAAATTTATATTTTCAAATTAAAAATATAACTGGTTTGAAGAACTTCTCTTTTTGATTTAAAAATTCAACAGTTTGGTTAAAAATATTTTTTATTTCTTAATTGAAAAATGTTTTTTTTATTAACATTTGAATTTCATTATAAATCTTCATTATACTTCATTATAAATTCATTATAAATTTCATCTTTCTTGAGCAAAAATGCAACTGTCGTTGAACATTAATCTGTTTAGGTTGAGGTTTCAGCAGTTTAATTGGAAATACTTTTTTTTTAATTAATTAAACATTACCTGCTTTTTTAACCAAATAAGATTTTTTATTAAAAAAAGAAAAATATTTCAACCAAATTGTTGCATTTTATACCATAATAATATCATTTTCTACAAAACAGTTGCATTTTGCTCAAACAAAAAAAATGTAATTTATAATTAAAATCATCAATTTTAGAACCAAAAAGACGATTTTTCAACAAAATAGTTGAAATATTAATCAAAAAAGATTTTTCAGTCAATACAATTTTCAACCAAATGATAAGATTTGTAACCAAAAAATAATTTAAATTGTTTCAATACTTTTTTCAATTTTGACCGCACGATAACTAATTAAGAATCAAAAATTGCATTTTGCGGTAAAACTATGCAAGATAGGAAAAAAAAAGATGTGACAAACATTTTTTACATTCTCATCAGAGAAGGTATTAGACATGTGTAAAATTTAACAACCCCCCTCCCCGCCCCCCAGTTTTGGTAAAATGTCCACGTTTTGAGACCCACTAAATCCGAAAAATAGGTTTTTACGAATGTGTATGTCTGTCGGTCTGTCTGTATGTATTTATGCCTGTCTGTCTGTCTGTCAGCACGATAACTTTTATAAAAATAATTTTATTAGACTGGCCTCAAGTACACTCTTTAAGTGTCCTAAACTAAAGGTTAAGTTCGTTAGCCAGCCATTATGGATAAAGATTCAAAAAGTGAGCGCCTTTTGAATATTTTTGATACCATTTTTTCAAAATTCAAGAAGAATTCTCAGTACGGTTATTCATAGTATTTAAAAAGTCGAACAATTTATCGGATGACTTTTTTCATCAAATTAAAAATTACGAGAGTTATAGTATTTTCAAATTTCAAAAAAAAAAAAAAACACGAAAATGAACCTTTTAAGCCAATTAACGGACGATATGAAAAAATGGCAAGAGAAGAAATAGTGTGATTTCTGAATGCCCTAGAAGATTATCATAACAACATTTTGAATTTTCTTGATAAATCAAAAAATAAATTTTGACAGCATACAAAATAATGGAGAATCCAAAAGTTACATTTTTTCATGCAACATTTTCACAGCATTTCAAATAGTCTCAAATATAACAATGC
>NC_046662.1:38980513-39010857 GCF_010883055.1 Belonocnema kinseyi | reverse complement strand
ATATATACATAATTTAGAAGTTAAAAAACGGTAAGGCTGCTCAGTAGACCGTATGTGTAAAGTTTAAATCATAAAGAAAACATTGGAAATGAGGAAATTCAGTTGATGGAAAACCGACAAAAGTTGCAATAAAACGTTGAATAACCAAATTTTTTAAAAAAGAATGCGCATTTTTTTAAACGGGACAATGAAATTTCGTCTGTTTTAATACCAATGCAAGTTACGAATTATAATAATATACATTTATGGGAATGATATAAAATTTCAGGGATAAACTCGAGATACGTGAGAGAATGTGTTCGTTAAAGCCGAAGGAGCTTTAACAAAAGTGAATTCACAATCACCAAATTACTGTTGTCGATACTTTCATCTTTAGTTTTAAAAAGTCTCTGCAGAAAGATAGAGCGCGTAGCGCGAAGCGCGAGAACCAACAGTCGCGGGCCCCAGGCGCGCTCAAACTTGCGAGCGTAGCGCGCGACGAGAATGTGCCCGCGAAGCGGGCAGATTTTTAAAAATTAAAATCAATACTTATGTATGGTCAATGCAATTAGCAAAAAAAAATTGCATAATATTATTAACTTCTGTGGTAATTTTGGGTAATTAATAATGAAAAGAATAAATTAGAACGGTTTCTGGATCGCGACCATTCGGTACTTAGTAGTCTAACTAACAGAGACTAACATGAATTTTCAGTGAATAGCCCCTCGAAAATTTGAGAAATAATGGCCACCCTGGCGTCGAAATAGCTCCTCATCCCTTTTTTTTTAATGTTACGTAATATGTGAACGCTCCCATAGAAAATTTTGATAAATAATTGTAAAAATGTTGTTCATCAGGCGTCAAAAATCCCAATGATCTTGGGTTATCACTGAACCTCCTGGTGCTACTTTTACCCGTGGAATACCGCTGCACCCTAAAAGCCCTGCTGACATTCTTGAAGCTCGTAATCGAGAATCAAAGTTCGAATAAAATGTCTATCCACAATGTGGCTATGATCGTAGCCCCCTCGCTTTTTCCACCACGCTACATTTATCCTCGAGATCGTACCGATTTGTGTGCACAAGTCAACATGGCTGCAGTTTGCTGTCAGGTGACAGAAGCTCTCCTAAATAATGTCGATAGATTATGGTACGTCCCGAACGATTTGATAAGACAGCTTCGAAGAACAGAGGAGGATCGGTATCGTAAGTACAAGAAGAAGTTTTAGGAAATCGACCGAAACAGTCTCTCCTTCTTCGCTCAAACTGTATACAATTTTAATACCACGACAATAATTAATTAAGTGCTCTTACTGGTGCCTTCCTGCCTTTCGAAACTAATTTTAAAACTTTATAGAGCAAAAAAAAGAGAGGAAATTGTTCGAAGGGTGTCTACCTGACTGGAAAGCCGAAAAAATGCCGGACATTTTTTTTTTATTGGGAATTTGATTCAGGGGATGGGATTTTTTACGTCGATTGTAATAAAATTAAAAGGATTTAGATAAGTTATTACTTAGATTGCTCAGTCACGAAAGGATCAATTAAAAATATTTTATTTTCGATAGAGACGATAATATATGTGATCCTTTTTTTTGTTTTGTTAAAATTTTTAACGAATTTGAACTGTTGAAAGTGTAAATATATATTTTTTTATTCAATGTAATAGATAGATTTATGTTTTAAAATAAATTTATAATGAAATATAATTCTGATTTGGAACAGGGAATATTTTTAAAGAATGAGAATGTTCCGAAATAATTATAATTCTGAGTTATAGAATAAGAATATGATAGTATAAATAATAATGTATAAATGCGTATAAAAATAAAAATATTTTAGACAATTTCCCGTTCAATGAGAAAATTGTAGTTTTTTTAAATTCACGTCATTTTTTGGATACTTTGTCAGGCTGAGCTTAGTTTTTAGCCAAATTATTTTTAATTTTTAGGAATAATTGGCAAATATACAAAAAAAAAGTTTAGTGGAGGAGAATTTTGACTTGATACAGTGATTTTTTAAAGAAAAATGATAATTTTTAGTTGGAATAGGAAATTTTTCCAAAGCAATTATATCTAATCCTAAATTAGATCAGAGCATTTTCTAAAAATAATTATAAGCCAGACTTAGAACAAAGAATTTTTCAAAATAATTCTAATTGTTTTTTGGGAGCGGAAATTTGAGAAAAGAATTATGATTGTGATTTGTAACAGGGGATTTTTTCAAAAATAATTCTGATTCCGAACAGTGAATTTCCCCCCAAAAGTGCTTATTTTAAATTGATTCCGAGATTTTTACAAAAAGAATGATAATTCTGACTTGGAAGAGGAAATTTTCGAGAAGAATCATAATTCTGATTTGGAATGGTTAATTTCCCAAAAGAATTATAATTTTGACTTTGAACGGGGAATTTTAGAAACGATTTTATAATTTTCAAAAATAATTATAATTCTGAGTTACATCTCGATTTAAAAAGAGTACATAATATAATGAAATATAATGTTGCCTTGAAGCTGAAAAGTTATAATTTTGAATTGGAATAGGAAATTTTCCAAAG
This sequence comes from Belonocnema kinseyi, assembly GCF_010883055.1. NCBI lineage: Eukaryota > Metazoa > Arthropoda > Insecta > Hymenoptera > Cynipidae > Belonocnema > Belonocnema kinseyi. The sequence continues at coordinate 39,008,325 of NC_046662.1, read as the reverse complement.
AAACTATATTTAATTCTGAATTGGATCAGAGAGTTTTAGAAAAATAATTTTTATCCAGAGCTGGAACAGAGAGTTTTCCAAAAGAATTGTAATTCTGTTTTACACCTCGATTAAAAAAGAATAGTATATTTTCCAGAAAAATGATAATTTTGAGTTAATTTAGAACATTTTTCGATTGAATTACATGTAATTTTGAATTGTAATTTCCAAGAAAATGATAATTTTGTGTTGGAATTAGAAATTTTCCAAAGCAATTATATTTAATTCTGAATTGAATCAGAGAAATTTCGAAAAAAAGTTATATTCCAGATCTGCAATAAGGAATTTTCCAAAAGGATTTGTAATTTTAAGTTGGTTCAGAGAATTTTCCGAAAGATTTATAATTTTGAGTTGGTTCAGAGAATTTTCCAAAATAATTGTAATTCTGTTTTACAACTCGATTAAAAAAAGTATATATTTTCGAGAAAAGTCATAATTTTCAGATAAAACAGGACATTTTCCGATTCAACTATATATAATGCTAAATCATTTCAGCGAATTCTAAAAAATATAATCCAGATCTAGAACAAGGAATATTCTAAAAGAATTATAATTTTAAGTTGGTTCAGGGAATTTTTCAAAAGAATGATAATTTTGATTTTGAAGAGGAAATTTCCAAAACGAATCTTAATTCTTATTTTGAACAGTAAAATTTTCAAAAGAATTACAATTTTTATTTTGAACATGAGATTTTTGAAAAGAATTGTAATTTTGAGTTGCTTCAGAGAATTTTCCAAACGAATGATGATTTTAAGTTACATCTCGATTCAAAAAAAATTAAAATGAAGTATAATTTTGTCTTGGAACACTTAATTTCCAAGAAAATTATAATTTTGTGTTGGCATAAGAAATTTTCCAAAGCAATTACATTTAATTCTGAATTGAATCAGAGAATTTTCGAAAAAAGTTATAATTCAGATCTGCAACAAGGAAATTTCCAAAATAATTATTATTTTGATTAGAAACAGTGGATTTTTTAAAAGAATTATAACTTTTTCTTAGAAGAAGAAATTTCCAAAGAATCTTAATTCTTATTTGGAACAGTAAAATTTCCAAAAGAATTGCAACTTTGACTTGGAACAGGAAATATTCGAAAAGTATTATGCTGATTTGGACCAGGAAATTTTTTTAGATAATGCTAATTTTGAGTTGCTTCAGAGGACTCGGAATAAAAAATCGAGCGGAAGAAATCCGGGAAATGATCGGGCATTTCAAATCATCCGTCTGGTAGACACTCTGTTTATAATTGTTTATCCTCTTCCTGTCTTTTAAAAATTGTTCTTTGACCTTAGTGATTTCAAAAGCAGGATAACGAACCTATTTACCATTTATGTTGATCTCAAATTTTACTGAAATTGAGAAACTCTTTAGTTTTGAAAAAAAAAACATTCCATTTGACGATAGACAAGTGCTAGAATGTTTAGCAATATATCCAACGATTTTATGTGCAATAATGCACGTTTACAACGAATTAGAGACCAGTTCATTTTACACTAGAAACTCGAATTGCAGTAATTACCTATTGAATTACTGCAATAAAATTGAAATAGGACATTTAAATTTGTAATCTAATTTTCAAAAATCAGTTTTTTAACCCTTGTGTGCATACCCGACTTTTTTCAATTTTTTAAATAATTATTTAAACTTTTTCCTTGCCATTTATTCCAGGAAATTAATATCAAAAGATTTAATTATTTAATTTTAGCATTTTTATTGCATAGGACGAAACTTTTTTTTTTTGTTAACATGGATAAATTTATTTTTTACCGCAAGTGTATTTGGATTTTTTTGATAGTGTTGTAGAGTTTTATAACATTTTGGAAACGTTTTAAAGTTTCAAAAGTATCAAATATTAAGTTAGGAGAAATTTTTAAATATTCAAAATATGCTTTTGAGTATAAAATTTAAACATTTGATTCTTTATTAATATATACTAATATTAATATTAGATCAATTTGAATATTAACAGAAAAATACATTTTATTTTCTAACAAAATTTCCAGTTTTCTAAGCTAATTAGTATTTTCAAACTTTTAAAAAATACACAAATTTCTTTTTTATTTATCGCAGGCTTTACAATCTTTTCCATTTTTTCCCTTATTTTTGCTGAAAATTTAATTATTTGGTTAAAATGAAACTTTTTGGTCTAAAATTATTCATTTTGTTAAAAATTCATTCTTTTTTTTTTAACTCAGCTGTCTTATTTTAAAATTAATTTTTTTTTTAGTTGAAAATTCAACTATTTGGTAGAGAATTGAAGTATTTGGATAGATTTCAACTGCTTTGTAAACAATTTTCTTTTTAAATTGAAAATTCAACAATTTGGTAGAATTTTGTTTATATTTTTAAATAGCAAATATTTTTTGTATAAAAAAAATCTTGGTAGAAACTTAAATTTCATTCCTTCAAAAATGCAACTATTTGGTTGAAAATTTATTTTTTGTTTGAATTCGAATGTTTTTTTATTTAAAATTAATTTTTCTTTTAATTGAACGATTACATTTTTTGTTAAGAGTTCTTCTTTTTTTGTTGAAAACTCAACTAGTTGGTTAAAATTTGAACTACTTTCTTAACAGTTATTTTTTTGTTATTAAAGATTCATCATTTTAGTTGAAAATTGATCACATTGGTTGCAATTTTATCTTTGAATGGAAAATTCAACAGTTTTGGTAGAAAATTTAACTATTTAGTAGAAAATAAAATTATTTGTTAAAAATTGGACTGTTTGATAGAAAAATCGTCCTTTTAGCATGAAAATTCATCGATTTGGTTGCAATTTTTTCTTTTATTGCTGAAAAATATTTGTTGGTTGAAAATTCAACTATTTTGTTGAAAATTCGTCTTTTTGGATGAATTGAAATGTTTTTTACTTAAAATTAAATTTTTTTTAATTCAGCTACTTGTTTAAAATTTGAACTGCTTTGTAAAAAATTAATTATTTTTTTTATGCAAGATTCATCATTTTAGTTGAAAATTAATCTCTTTCTTTTAATTTCATTGGTTGAAGATGTAATTATTTTGTTGAAAAGTCTTCTTTTTTTTTAGAAATTGATTTCTTCGACTGAAAATTTAACTATTTCAGTTGAAGATTTTTGATGAAAATTTGTAATTATCTTTCTTGGTAGAAAACTCATCTATTTGGTTGAAAATGAACATTTTTTATTAAAAACTCGTATTTTAGGGTAAAAAGTTGACTGTTTTGTATAAAAAAATTTTGGATTGAAAATTGAACAATTTGGTTGCAATTTTTATTATTTCATAATGGCACAAACGTTTTCGGTGGAAAATTCCATTTTCTTGTTCAATATTCATCTTTTCTTTTGTTTACAAATTTCTTCGCTTTGAAATGTAACTTTTTTATTAAACATTGAACTTTTTATTAGAAATTAAAATTTTTTGGTAGAAAATTTATTATCTTGCTTGAAAATTCAAATATTTTGTTAAAAGTTGAACTATTTTGTTGAAAATGCAATAATTTTACTTGAAATGTTAGGATTTTAAAGCGTTTTAAATTGAATTCAATATATTGTGAACTTTTTAATTATTTTATGATGATTCTAAACATTATTCTTAAAATATTTTGCACTTCAAGTTAAAAATTATAAATATTCTCATGCCTAGATTAATTTTTAAACTCATTAATAAACATAATAATTTTTTTCTATTGTAAGACATACAAATTATTTTTATGTAATTGAATTTTAAAATATTATTTTTCCAATTTAACTTTAGATATTTTGAACACTGATCGAAATAGAATATAACATTTCCTTCACTGTCTAAAAAAATTTATATACTAAATTTGGCAAATATTGAAAATAATTATTCTTCCATATTACTGTCTCGAAACGTTTTACTACGGGCTCTTATTTTTTATTTTTATGAACTCAAGCTTCAAGCAAGATAGATTAATTTTCAAATAAATAAAAATAAATTAAAAAAAGGTGAATTTTTAGCCAAGAAATATTTTTCAGACAATAAAGAAGAAAAATGTAAGAAACAATTTTAAAAGATTTTAAATGTAATATTATAAAATTTAAATCGTTTTCTGAAATCCTTAAAAATTTTTAAACAAATAATTTTTTAAATCTTCATCAGTATAAGGCAAATTATGTTATTATCATTCAACTGCAATATTTTCTACAAATGTTTGCAAATCCTTTAAATTATTTTAAAAATAGCTATAAAAGGTCCGAAATTATACATTTTTAATTTTTTTCAATTTTGTTCAAAAGTTTTTTTTTTGTTTTTCTATAAATTTGTACACAATTTTTTTTATCCTTTTGAAATCTTTAAAACTTTTTAGAAAGTTCATAACTTTTTTGTAGAAAATGTATACAATTTTTCTTTCCTTTTTTTTATGTCTTCAATCTTTAAATAATTTTCTAGTCTTTTAACATTTTCCAAATAATAATTTATTTCAATTTCTAAATAATTGCCTTAAACTTACAGGGTTGCCGCTGGACCGTGAAATCGGGAAAACCGGGTTTTTCAATTATGCTATTATTTAGCTTCCAATGCGTAATCCAAATTTTTTTTACTTTAAAAATTGTCCATTTTAGATTTTTATTTTTAAGCTTACATTTTTAATTGCTCATAATATTATATTATTGTTCATAATAATATACTATCAATAAAATAATTTTATTAAATTTAAAATATTGTTTGAATCTAAAATATTCCATTTTTAACCCATTCAGTTTGAAATTTTTAATTAAAAAAAATATTAATCATTGAATATTTAGCAATATTTGACTTTTTATTTAAGACAAGTAAATTGAAACCAAATATTTAAAAGTAAAGAATCTTTAACTGAATTTGTGAGTGAAATTTTTTAATTTTGATGTATAATTTACAAATGAACATTTGTAGAAAAAATTTGAGTAATTCTAAGAGATATTTAGGAGTGTTAAAAAGATAAAAAAAAATTGTTTAAATCTTTAAAAAACTTTTAAAATATTTTCTTAAAATAATTTTTCAAAATGAAAAGGTATTTTTAATTTGCCTAGGAATCTTAAATGAATGTCTTTATTTGCAGGATTTTCTGAAAATTGTAGAAAAATTTAATTCATTTTGACAGGTCTTTAGAAGTTCTTAAAAAATTTCCAAAATAATTTTAAATTTAAACCAAATTCAAAACAACTTCTAGATTTCTCAAGATTTTGAAATAAAATTTTGAAGCTTTTCAAGGATGTTTAAACTATTTAAAAAGAAAATAATTGAATTTCTAATTTAAGAAGTGTTCAGTTAAAAATTGTTCATTTTTTCAATATTTGATGTTTCTAGCTTAAAATTCCTTAATCTTATATAATTTTCAAAATTTCAAAGTTTATTGATTGATTTTTTAATTTAGAGCATTGAAAATGATAACGTGGATTTATATATTTTTTATTGAAAAATGTTAGTACCTTTAATTTTATACGCGTAAATTATTGGGCATTTTAATACAAAATTTAAAAATTAAAAACTTTTAAATTTCAATTTTTAAAGTTCAAAATTTAACAGTTTCACTTTGAGTGTTTTGATTTGCAGCTCAGTTTTTATTGTATCAAGTGGAAAATTTTCTAGCTTTATTGTTCCATTTTTTAAATTTCATTGACCGTGAAAAATTTTTGCGAACCGAGAAAAAACCGAGAAAATGACCGGGAATTTATTTCGTCGATTAAAACGGCCATCCCGACTTACTTTAATTTTTTAAAATCAATAATTGACTAAAAAATTGTTCCTTTTATAATGAAATTTCTTTTTTCTGTTCTAATTTAACTATTTTGAAAATTTAAAGTTCCAAAAGATTTCAAAAATTACACAAAGATTTTTGAAGGCTTTCAAAGACAACTTATATTCGAAAAAAATTAAAAATTTGTTTATTATTGGTTCTGCTTTCTTTAAAAATTGTTGGCCAATAAAAAGTGAAATTGCTTATATTTTACACTTATAATAAACGGTTATTTTATTATTTGATACAAAAAAAAAGAGTCCTGGAAAAACTTGACTTCTTGAATTGGAAAATCTGGGAAAATTGGAAAATCTTAAAGAGACGCGGATCTGCACAAAAGGGTTAATCGTAATTTGAGAGAGTGGGAAGAACTGAGTCTCGAGAAATGTGCTATATATACTTATTTTAAGTTACCTATCACACTAATATTATTTATTATTTTTTCACGTCCCGTAATTGGGTGAAACCTTTTTACAGTGAATAATTCAACCTACAGTGGATAATCATTAATTAATAAAATTAAGAATTAATTAATTAGACAGGGTGTCTATTCAACTGGAACATCTGGAAAACCTGGAATTGTCAGGGAATTTTTATATACTAGGAAACACCTAAAAATGTCATGTTTTTTTTAATGTCAAGAATTTTTTTCGACAATATGCTTACATTTTTTTTTTTTTAATTCTGAATATAAAATTAAATAACAATGTTTTTTCTTTATTTGAAGTAGTTTTTTATTACTGGATTTAACTATTCAGTTGAAAAATAGTCTTTTTGGGTTAAAAATTGAATTATTTTGGTAGAAATTCATCTATTAGGTTGAATTTTTTTTCTTGAGAAATGATAGTTTCTAGTCAAAAATTGTACCGTTTTGAGGAAAACTTGTCTTTTTTATTTGGAAATTCAACTATTTTGTTGAGAATGAAATTTTTTGTTAAAAACACAAATTTCTTAATTGAAAATTTATATTTTTAATATAAATTTATATTTATATTTTAAATGAAAATTCAAATGTTTGCTTGAAAATTCATTCATTGAGTTAGAAATTAAATATTTTGCTTCAAATTTCAACATTTTGATTGAAATTTCTTCTCTCTTTGACTGACAAATATTTTTTAGTCGAAAATTAGTATTTTTTGGTTAAATTCAACTGTTTTTTAATTTAAAATTCAGATATTTTTTTCGTTGAAATATCAAGTTATACATTTGTTGTTCGGAATTCATCTATTGGGTTGAAAATTCAAGTACTTGATAGAAAGTTGAACTGCTTTGTAAAAAAATAATTTATTTACAGTTTCATTTTAATTACAAATTTATCACTGTTTGAAATTTTACTTTTTTTGTTGTTAAAAATTCGTTTTTTTGTGTGAAAAATTAAATTTTTAATCTGAAAATGTTAGTATTCTTTTTTTGGTTGAGAATTTATCTTCTTTAGATTAAAATGCATTTATTTTGTTTAAAATTTAATCATTTTTGTTGAAGATTCATCATGCTAATTGAAAATTCATCATTTCGGTTAAAAATTTAAGCATTTTGTTTAAGATTCTTCTATATTTTGGCTGATAAATAATGCTTTTTAATAGATGATTTAACTATTTAATTTTTGGTTGAAAATTTAGCTTCTTTGTAGAACATTCAAATATTTGGTTGAAAATCCATAGTTTTTTATAGAAAATTATTCTCCTCGGTTAGAAATTCCTTCTTAGCTTAAAAATTCAACAGTTTGGTCAAAAAAATTTGTTTTCCCTTGAGTGTAACATATTTCATCGTTAAAAATTCGTATTTTTTGGTTGAATACAACTGCTTAATTTAAAATTAGGATATTTTTTTTTGGCTGAAATATCAAAGATTATATTTTTCGTCGAGAATTAATATTTGGTTGAAAATTTATCTATTCTTTGAAAATTCCTTTTTTTTTGTTGGGAATTAATTTTTCGTACCAAAAATTGGATTATTCCAGTTGAAACGGACTATTTTGTTGAAAAATCTTTTTTTTTGGGTTGAAACTTATTTTTTTAAACTGAAAATTGAACCATTTAATTTTTTGTAGAAATTTTTGTAGAAGATTTATGTATTTAGTTTAAAATTTAACTAATTCTGTGGAAGATTCATCATATTAGTTGGAAATTTAAATATTTTCTTACAAATTCTTTTTCATCTTGGTTAATAACTAAATTTTTTAACTGAAAATTTAACTGAATATTAAGTACAGATAAAGTAATTTTTTTGTAATTATTATTCAAATTCGTGGAATTTTACGACAAATTCAAGAATTAACTAATTTTCATAGAAAATGGAATAGTTTAATTTTCATTTAAAAAATGAATTTTTAACAAAAGAGACTTTTTTCAGAGATTTATGTATTTTGTTTAAAGTTCAACAGTTTCTGTTAAAAATTCGTCAAATCAGTTGAAAATTGAACTATTTTGTTGAAAATTCTTTTCAAGTTAAAATAAAAATTTCTTTTAATTAGTATTCCAATTCGTGAAAAATTTCTGGGAAAAATACAAGAAAATAACTAAATTTCATAAAAAATGGAAGTTAAATTTTCAGTTGAAAAAAGAATGTATAAGAAAGAATATAACATGGAAATATTTGAATTAAAAAAAAAGTTGAATACTATAATGATGAATCTTCAAGCAAAAAATGAATTTTTAACAACAACAAAATGCCACAAAAAAAAATTTCTAGAAAAAAAGACACGAATTTTCAACAAAATACTATAGTTTTCAATCAAGGAATTAAATTTTTAGTTAACAAAATGAATTTTTAACAAAATAGTCTTCTTTTGTTAGAGATTTATTTATTTTGTTTAATATACAACTATTTCTGTTAAAGACAAATTCAAGAAATAACTAATTTTCATTAAAAATGGAATAGTTAATTTTTCAGTTCAAAAAATGAATATGCAAGAAAACAAAATATCAAGAAAATAGTTGAATTTTCAAATAAACAAAATGAATTTTAGGGTAATGAATCTTTGCAAAAAAAAAATTTTAACAACAAAAAACAAGAATATTCAAGAACGAAAGAAATACGAATTTTCAACAAGAAAACACGAATTTTTAACAAGATACTATTGTTTTCAATCAAGGAAATAAATTTTCAACAGGAATAGTTAAATTTTCAGTTAAAAAAATTAATTTTCATTAAAAAAATGAATTTTCAACAAAATAGTCTTCTTTAATTGAAGATTTATGTACTTTATTTCAAATTGAACTATTTAAAAAAAAATTTTATCTGGTTGATCACGAACTTTTTGAACTGCAAATTTAATTAAATTTTAACCATAGAAAGATAAATACAATTTTTTAAAATTATTATTCAAATTCGTGGACTTCGGGAACAAAGTTAAGAAATGATTAATTATTTTATTAGTATTTTAAATTTCAAACATTTCTAAATTAAACATATTAATTGAATTAAAGTTACTTTTTGACAAGAAAAAAATTTAATTAAATTTCAATTTATGAAGATAATTAACTATTAATTAGATTAAATTGATTATTTGACACATTTTTGTATTTTTAATGGATTATCCACTTTAGGTTGCATTATCCGCTGAAAAAAAGTTTTTTCTATTGAATTAGGTATTATCTGAATGCTGCTCAATAGCGCATTTAAAGTGCATTTTCTTAAGGGTGCATTGACATTTTAAATGTCGAGCGTTTTTCTAAATGTAATTTTTTTTTCCACAGAAGTTGTCCTCCTTTTGACAACTGTTTTTTTTTAATTATTATACCATTCATTTTTTTTAAAGCAGATTTATGCTGTTTTAGAAACGTGATTGACGAAATATTTGTTCCTTGTAAAATTGTCAGATTCAGACTGATGCCCGTACTTTATAAGCAATAACAATCTCTATTATTATTATAATTTTAACTGAAATTGTGGTGTCTACTTTGCTGTGTGCGTGTGAATCAGGACAAATTTTACAACATATCACTTCCGTGTAGGCATTTTAACAATTAATATTAATAGTTTATTACGCCATATTACTGTAGTAATCTGTACATAAATAACACTTCGTAATTTGTTACATTATTATAATAAAGTGCCAAAGAAAAATACAGTACTAGATTTCTTGATCATTTCAATTACAGGCTGGAAATTGTTCAAAATTGTAGTGATATTTTGTTTAGAAATTTTTTATTTGTGGAATTGGGTGAAATAAGTCCTTTCTCCTTAAGACTTCACTCTTCTCTGAAAGATAAAAAATTAATTTAAGGTTTTACATCAATCTGATGTTTTAAATTAAAAATGGGACGACTGAAAAATACCGAAAAATCAAATTCCTGAAAAAGAGAATATTTTGAATAAAAAATGCCGGAAGTATAAAAATATGTATTGGGAAATTCTCGAATAATTTGTAATATTAACGAATTTTGAAAATTTTCTAATATAAAATTCGCGACAGAAAATTAATGAATTATAAAATATCCGCCAATAAAGAATTCCTGAATGTAAACAATTTCAAAAATGTTTTTTTTTTAATCAATATCATTTATTGATAAAAAAAAAAATGAAATATATTGGCAAGTATAAATTTAATATGAATGTTCAATGTATTTTTTAAACTATTGTTTTAATTTAGCATAGCAATAATCGGAAAATAAATTCGCAATACAAGCATCTTACTCTTGTATTGTTCTCTTGCATTGAGAAATATTTTTTTCATTCATTGTTTGTTTAAATTCAAAAAATAAAAAAGAAAATACGTTAAACATCGAAAAAAACATTTTTTTATCCAAATATTTCATTATTGTATTTTTAATGAATAAAGTAATTGATTAAAAACATTGTTTTTAATTGCTTAAATTCAGTTATTTAGTTACTCAAATATTTTACAGTTTCGGGTCGGGATATTTAATTTTCGGGATTCTTTAGTCGCTCCTTAAAAAGCAGAGGGGCCGTTAAACTGAGAAATAGTAGTATATTTATTTCTTGATTATGAAAGATTTTGAACCAAAAATTTAGGTTTTTTTATGGATTTTGAAAGGTTTTAAGATAAAAAAACATCCTGAATATTTGTAGGAAAATTTAAAGTAATATTTTGTTTTAAAAAATTGATTTTATGAGAACGTTTAAAAAGATTCTAAAAGATGTCCGAAATGGGCAGGAAAATATTTTTGGATGATTTTAGGACCATGTTTTAATTTTAAAGTATTACAAAAAAAAGTTAAAAAATTCGGATCATTCAAAAATATATTTTAAAGATCTGATAAAATTTGAAAGAACTGCAAAACAATTTAAACAAAATACAGATTTTTGAAGATATCTAAATTAAAATTTTAAGTTTTTTTTAACGATTTTGAAAGGTTTGGAGATAATAAAAAAATGTTCTTAAAATTCCTGGGAAGATTAAAAATAAATTTTTTAAAAATATTTTAAAATATTTTTAAATGTTTTAAATTATATCCAAAATTGTTTAAAAAAATTTTTGAAAAGATGTCAAATTATTTAGAACAAAATTTAGATTTTTTAATATTTCGAAAAAAAGTATTTAAAGTTTTTTTAAAGGATTTTGAAGCATTTGAAGACAATAAAAAAATCCTTAAAATTCCTGGGAAAATAAAAAGTTCTTTTTTATTTAAATAAACTAATTTGAGGACATGTTTAAGAATATGTCAAAAGATTTCAAAATATTTACAAATTGGCAAAAAGGAAGCTGGAAAATTTTTAGGCAATTTTTTAAATTTTGCAGCATTTTAACAATTTTTGGGAAAAAGTCTAATTATTTTAAAAGATTTTTTGATGGTCTGAAAAGATAAGATTCCACGAAACATTTTAAATAATTTTTTGTTTTGAAAAATTGATTTTAACCGAATATTTAAGTAGATTATAAAAGATTGCCAAAATGTACAGAAAAATATTTATGGAAGGTTTGAGGACAATTTTTTTAAATTTTATAGGATTTACTAAAATACAATAGAGAAAAATTTGAATTACTTAAAAAGAGATTTAAAAGATCTGTAAAAATTCAAATAATAATTAAAAATTTGAAAAGATTCAAAGAATGTTAAACAAAATGTAGATTTTTAAAGAAAATCAAATTAAAATTTTGATTTTATTAAGGATTTTGAAAGGTATGAGGATAATAAAAGAATTTTCTGAAAATTCATGGGAAAATAAAAAATTTATTTTAAGAGAATGTTTGGAAATATTTCCAAAATTATCAAAAAAGAAATGTTGCATTTAAAAAATTAAAAACAAAATGTAGATTTTTGAATATTTCGAAATTAAAAATTTGAAGTTTTTTTAAGGATTTTGAAGCGTTTGAAGATAGTAAATAAAATTCTTAACATTTTGGGAAAATAAAAAAATCTAGTTTATTTAAATTAATTAATTTTACGTATTTGTTTATAAATATGTCAAAATATTTCAAAATTTTCAAAGAAGAAGCTGGAAAATTGTAAGGAAATCTTTTAATTTTGCAGGCTTTCAAGTAATTTTCAGGAAAAAGTCGAATCGTTTTAAAATATGTTTTAAAGTTCTGAAAAAATTTCAATAGTGGTTTACAATTTGGAAAGGTTTAACAAATTTTAAAACAAAATGTATATTCTTAAAGACTTCGAAATCAAAATTTCGAAGTTTTTTAAAAGGATTTTGATAGGTTTGAAAATAATACAAATAATTTGGTAAGATTTATAGGAAAATTTTAAATAGTTTCTTATTCTGAAAAATTTGTTTTTAAAGAGAATATTTAAAAAGATTTCAAAAGACTTAAAAATATTTCCGAAATTGTCAAAAAATTTACTAGAAGATTTCAAGGGATTAAAAAAAATTCATTATTTTAATAAAATTTCAAATTATTCAAAAGATATTTAAAAGTTTTTATCTATTTTAAAAATTTTTAAATTTGAAATAAAATTTTGAAGAATTTAATGGGTTTTTAAGACACCTGGGAAAATTGTAAATGATGTTTTTATTTTGTAAAATTAATTTCAAGATCATGCTTAAAAATATTTCATAACCATTTTTATGTATAAATTAAATTGAATAACTGCCAATTTGAAAATACTTAAAATATTTCAAGTTCTAACTAAAAAATGTTCAGTTTAGAAAAAATTAAATCGTACAGTTTCTAACTTTTTTAACTAAAGTTTTTTTTATTATATAATTTATCAATTTTATTGACTCATTTGTAAATGAAAAGCATTCAAATATTTGATCTGTTTAATTTACAAAAGTTTGTAGTTTAAAATTCTAAAGCTTAAAAGCATATCTTTAAAAATTGTTTAACTGAAAAGTATTAAAAGCTTTCATTTAATTTTTCTATGTTTGCATATTTAAAGTTTAAAATTTAAAAGAATTCCATTTTAGGTGGTTTAATTTGCGGTTCAATTTTGATAATTTCCAATAAAAAAGTTGTCTCGTTGAAAACGATCACCTTGCGAAATTTTATATCTTATGATACTTACTCTTCCAATTGACTTTGACTTTGTTCATTTGTACTATATATTTGTGGTTCATGTTCTGATTGATCTTCTGTTTGATTATTTTGTTCCTCTTTAGATAGATTTACTGATTCGCTATCGGGTTGAGTTTTCGTCTCTTCATTCGCTGATTCTTTATTTGGAACTTCTTTTCTAGGGCTTGAATTTAGCGCAGATTTTTCACTGGGAATTTCAGAATTGGCTGTTGAAACTTCAATTAGTGTAGTTTCAGGAGCTTTTGTTACACTTCCTGTAGTCCCGGCTGAATCCGAAAATATTTTGTAATTAACGAAACGGAAAATGGAATTAATTTATGTGTAACAGGAAAGTCCGGGCTCGATTCCTGCTGTTTCCATTTTTTGCTAATTTTTGTATTTTCAATACCATCATCATGTAGAGTTTTTCGATTTGAGGGGGAAGAAATTTTTAATAAGAAACAAAAATTTTGAATTGCTATTTTCGGTGCTTATTTTTTCTTTGATTTTAAGATTATATGAATATAATTTTCCTGAAATTTTACAGAAAATTCGAAAAGAGTTTGGAAAATTTCAGATAAATCAAATAAAAATTCCCACAGGAAAGTTCATCTTCAACAAAATATTTAGGAAAAGTGTAATAGTTGATATTTCAATACAAAAATAGATTTTTATTTTAAATAAAAAAGAGGCGAGTTCATCTAAAAAAGACTTTTTCAAAAAATAGTTGAATCTTGAATAAAAAGAGATTATTTTTCAATTAGTTATATTTTTATAATTAGTTAATAATATTTTATAATTAGTTATATATATTTTATAATTTTTATAATTAGTTATATTTTTTAAATTTCTGACGGAAAAATACCAATTTTTAATAAAAAATGTAAAACTTGATATTTAAATTCAAAAACCGAGACGAATTCTGTTATAAAAGTTTAATTTTTAACCCGAAAATCCAAATTTTAAAAAAACATGACATTCAAAAATAAGAAAAATGTAATATCCAACGAAAAAAGGAAAATTTTCAATAAAAAATGCAAAACTTGATTTTTTAATCCAAAAATATTTGCCTTTTAAATAAAAACATTTTCAATAAAAAATGATAATTGCTCAACAAAAAATATAAATTCTGATATTAAAAATAAAAACGATTTTAATCTTAAGTAAAAAATTAGTTGAATTCTTCCAAAAGACAAATTTTCAAGAGAATATTTGAATCTTTAACCAAAAAATATTTTAATTTTAAACTAAACAGCTGAAATTTCAATTCAAAAAATGAAATTTCTGCCAAAAGATATCAATTTTCAAAGCAAAAAGAGAAACTGTTAAACAAAAAAAAATTTCCAGTCAAGAAAAAACAAAAATTTAGTTTATTTAAATATTCTATATTTTTAAAGATTATTTTTTCACTCTAAGGTTATATAATGAAATTTTCCTGGACTTCTGTATAAAATTCCAAAACGACTTTTGAATATTTTGAGATATGTCGAAAAAGTATTCAAAAAATTTCTAAGACATTTTTTTCTATTTTACAGGATTTTACTAAATTTGAGGAAAATTTAAGTCAGTTTAAAAGATATTTAGGACTGCTTTACGATTGGAAAAACATAAAAAAATATTCGATAAGTTTTCGAAAATCTTTTAATGTTTTTAAATATTTTAAAATATTCTCTTAAGATTATTTTTTCAAAATAAAGAATAGCTTTAAATATTCTCAGGCATCTTAAAAAAATTGTTATCTTGAAACCTTTCAGAATGTGCAAAAACAATTGAAAATTTTAATTCGAAATCTTTGAAAATCGACATTTTGTTTTATGTTTTTCGGAATCTTTTCAAATCTTTAAGCATTTTTGAAATTGTCCGAAAACTTCGAATTATCTTTTAATATTTTTGGAATTTTTCCAATTTTTTTTTTTAAATACTGTACAATTAAAAAATCACCTTCAAATTCTCCAAATTCTTATTTTACCGATTTAAAAATCTTTTAAAATGTTTTGAAATTTCTTTGAATATACTTAAAACACATAATTTTGTAAAATAAAAAAAAATTTGAATCTACAGATGTATGAAGAAAATTGTCTACATTCTTTCTAAAGTTTAGGAAATTATTTAAAATATGTAAGAATCTTGTTCAATATTTTTTTAAGAGTAATTTTTCCAAATAAAAAGTCAATTTACATTTTTCCTGAAATTTTAAGAAAAAAGAATATCTTAAAACCTTTCAAAATCCTTAACAGCTTCAAAAATGTATTCCAAATTCTTAGAAAATCTACGCATCGTCAAAAAAGTGGAAATCTTTTCAAATATAAACTATTTTATTATACTTTGGTTAAAAAAAAACTTGTTCTTGGGTGAACCCGGTTTTTCTTCATCATACACGGACTTAGGCTGATGAGGTAAGGAAATTTATTTACTTATTATTTATTTAGTATAAGTAATATTGATTGTTTATTATTATTATAATTATTTTCCAACATGACAAAATACTTACAATTAAAATATCTATCAATAATGTTGAGAAACATTTAAAAATAAATTTGATCATCGAATAAAATTACCTATTTGCCCATTTTGATTTACTAAATTAGTAAAGGTTCAAATTCCTCATTTTTTCATGTGAAAAAAATGGTTAAAACTAAATACTTTTTCATGATTTGAATAAATTTAATAGAAAATTGCAGCCAAGAAAATTGGAATAAAAAAAAATGGCAAACAATGCCGGCAGAAGGAATCGAGCCCGCACTTTCCTGCTACAAATACGGTGTGCTACCGTCTGACTTAATCGGGAGTTTAAAGAGTCTCTCATTGCTGTACATGAATTTTTTTAATTTAAATTTTTATAATAAATGCACTATATCTGTAATTAAAAAAATACTTACTTGGGGATATTATTGTTTTAGCGGCAATGGTTTTCATTTCCGCAATATTTTCCTGAAAGTCAGGAACTTGGCCTGAATTAGAAATATTGGGATTCATTTCAGGTTTTTTATTCACTGTTTGCGCAAAAGTTCCGCTAGAAATTGTACTTTTAGTATTTTCTGTAGTGGGTGTTTCCAAATTTTGTGGACCTAAGAATCCAGTATTTTTATTAAATAATAAAATTGGTTTAAGTTAAAAATAAATAAGTTAATTTAGGAAAGATGTCTGCTTTTTTATTTACTCACACTTGGACCTGATCGTTCCCTTTATTTCTAAAAAAAACAGGTAGGCATTTTTTAAAATAATTTCAGGATAGAAATAGAAAGAAATTGCTTACTGTTCATTTCTTTGATGACACTTTCGAATTCTTCGGAATCAAAAAGGAACAAATTTACTTTTTTTTCGAGACCAACTGTAACCAAAGGTAAGAGAACCTCCCCATCTTCCTTAGAACCAATTATTGCAACACGATGACCAGCTGATATCAATTGTTGCCAGACATCTCCGTGTTTTTTTGCATGATATCGATCAATTATTGCGACTTTTTTCAAAATATATATTTAAATAATTAAGTAATTTAAGCAATAAATAAGGGACCGTACGTAAATTAAGCAACAGCTCTAGGGTGAGCGAAAAACAAACCTAGCCATCAGAAATTTTAAAAAAAGTCAGGAAATTTTATGGGTCAGGAGAAAATTAGAGATTCGGAAAAAAACGTTCAAAAGTCGGGGAATTTCTATAAATTTAAATAACTGCGAAGAAGAATAATTTGAAAATGTTCAATTTTTATTTTTAATAATAATGATAAATATAATTAATGAATAAAATAGTAATTAATAATTTTTAATAATAACTGTTTTATTCCGTTTATAAAAGATTCTAGGTTAAAAATGTTAAAATTGTAAAATTCTGGTCTTTGAATATTAATAGTCAGGCAAAATCGAGGGGAAAATAAAAAAAGGAGGGAAAAACTGAGGAATTTTAATAATTAGGTGCGAGTACCCTGATATAATATTCTTGATTGTCATTTATTTGCTTTGTATTTATGTTTCTATTTTTTTGTTGCAGTTGCACAAATTCAACAATTTTGTCAAAAAGTAATTCTTTTTGGTTTAAAAGTTGAACTGTTTTGTTGCAAATTCAAATGTTTCGTAAAAAATTTACTAGTTTAAAATTTATATTTTGATATTGAAAAGTAAACTGAATTCTTTTTTGGACGAATATTCAACTATTCCTCTTTTTAATGAAAAAATGTATCTATTGTAGTAAAAAATTCATCTTTTTTTTCTATAAAATTGCAACTGTTTTGGTTAAAACTCCAACCATTTTATTAAAAGTTCATCCTTTCTGATCGAAAATTCAACTTTATTATTAAAAATTCACATTTTGGTGTGAAAAGTCAATTGAAATGTTTTTTTTGGATGTAATTTCAACGGTTTTTTTTTAAATTTAAAAATTCATCTATTTTAGTAGAAATTTTATCTTTCTTAAAAGTTAAACTATTTCGTTGAAAATTCAAGAATTTTGTTAAAAAGACATCCTTTTTTGTTGAAAAAGTTAACTGTTATGTTGAAGATTCCCCTTTTTGGTCGAAAATTCAATTAATATTTTTTTAGTTCAACTATTTAGTATTTCCCAGAAGATTTGTACTTGTTTAAAAATCATATTTTGATGTTGAAAAGTCAAATGAAATGTTGTTTTTTTTTTTAATAAAAATTGAATCTATAGTAGAAAATGCATCTTTTTTAATACGACTGCAACTGTTTGATTGTAAATTCGACCATTCTCTTGAAAATTCATCCTTTTGTTTTGTCGAAAATTCAATTGTTTCTTTGAAAATTCAATTATTTCATCGAAAATTTAATTATTGTTGTTTAAAATTTATATTTTTGTGTTGAAAAGTCAACTAAAAAATATTTTTTGGATGAAATTTCAACCACTTTTTTTCTTGAAAATTTGTTTTTTATTTTTAATAGAAATTGCATCTTTCTTAGGTAAAAATGCAATTTTGTTGTTGGAAAATTAACAATTTTCTTTAAAATTCATCTTTTTTGTAAAAAATCTAACTATTTTGTTCAAAATTCAACAATGTTGTAGAAAATTTAATTGCTGTTTAAGATCCATATTTTGGCGTGAAAACGTCTGCTAAAATCTTTTTTAAACGAAAATGTAACTATTTTGTTGTTGTTGAAAATTTGTCTTTTTCATTTAAAAATTCATCTGTTATATTAGAATTGCACTTTTCTTGGATAAAAAAGCAACTGTGTGGTTAAAAATGTAATAATTTTGTTCAAAAGTCATATTTTTTGGTTGAAAATTTAACTGTTTTGTAGAAAAATCGTCTTTTTTAGTTGAAAATTCAATTATCTTCGTAGAAAATTTATTTATTGTTTAAAATTCGTATTTTGGTATTCAAAGTCAACTGAATATTTTTAAAAATCTTTTTGATCGTTTTTTATTTAAAATTCAACTGCGTGTTTAAAAGTTGAACTGATTAATTTAAAAAGGTTACATTTATTTATTGAATGATTTTTCATCTGTATGGTTGAAAATTTAACTACTTTGTTAAAAATAAAACTTGTTGTGTGGAAAATTCATATTTTTTGTGTAAAAATTCCATTTTGTTCAGGAAATTCGTCTTTTGGTTCGAGGGTGCAACAATCAAGATGAACTTTTTTTCATGACTGAATAATCTTTATCTGTTGAAAATTCGTTTTTGGCTTTAAAATTTATTTTTGTTTGGTTAAAACATCAACTAATTACACTTTTTCTTATAGAATTCATCCTTTTTGGTTGAAAATTCAAGTTTTTTAAGCCATTTTTTATTTAAAATATATCAATTTTTAATTTGTATAAGAAATATTCTTTATTTCGCTTATGAAAGATCCGATATTACAAATATTACAAAATTAATATGCTGGTTCCATATTTTCATATTTCCGGAAACCATAAATTACGTACAATAAGGGGGGGGGAGTATTTTTGAAGGTTCGTTACAGAGGGGGAGGGGGCTTAAAGAGGACCTATAATTCTTTAAAAATAATTTAAGTACGGCCTCTGATAAGAACGAATTTTTTTATTTACCGATAAGAGTTTTTCGACCCGTGTACACAGAAATTTCCTTGAACCAACTATCGGTCGAATTTTCGTGACTGATACCATTTGCACTGATTTTATTTTTCATTCCACGAATTGTTTGTAAAGCCAGGCAATTATCGGTTTGATTAAAATTTAAATGAGAACTGGGATTTGTAATATAACTTGCCATTCCCATTTTTAAGTGACGATTGATTCTGTTTTGGACAGAGAAGAGATGAAAGAAAATTAAACTGCAATGGAAATCCCATTTAAGTGCAGGTTCGAGCATGGCCCTAAATGGCTTTCATCTAAATCGAACACAAAATTCTGTCGCACTGAACATACAAAGCCAGGGCCGCATGAATAATTTCTGTTATATTTGGGTGCATGATGCAACTTGTTGCAACTAATGCGCGAGAGTGCGGCTCCTCTCATTACGAAACCACTAAGGCTAAAATTCTAGGAACCACTTAAATGGGATTCCCACCGTAGGCCTGAAAAAAAGTTAAAGTAAATGTATCTTACGGGAAAATGGTCAGAAGTTGTTCAGCAAATTGAATTGATAATTGTTTCATCTTTTCGTTCCAGTGATCAAGAATGAAATAGTATCCTACGATTTTTTGCACTTCGTATCCTAGGGATCTCACGAGGCGATTGGTGTATTCACTCGGTTCTAAATTTAAAAGTCGAATGAAACACTCATTTGGAAAATTGGTAAATAAAAAATAATGATAACAAAATTGTACCAGGGTGGCCTTAATACAGTGTGAACCAAATTTTTTTTTGATCGATATGGATACAAACAAATTTGGGTATTTGTCGAATAAAAAAATTTGTTTTCTTCCATGTCACTTCTTTCAAATTTGTTTTAAATGAAAACATAAAATTATAAAATAATTATGAATGTTGCTGAAATTATCGTAAAGTCCCAAGTTAAAGTAGTTGGCATAGGAAAACAAATTTTTCTTTCGACAAATGCCCAAACATTGTATTTTTTAAATTAAGTTTGTTAAAAATACATCATTTGTTAACTAAATTTATCAACTAAAGGGCTGTATATTAGAAGAAAATAATAAAGTTTTATTATAAAGTTGATCAATTAATTATGAATTTTGTTGAAATTAGAATGAAGTTCCGGATTAAAAGAACTGACATCGAAAAAAAAAGAAATTTTCCGTCTACAGATGGTCGAATAATGCTTTTTATTATTACATTTGTTTAAAAAACACCACATTTTTTAACGAATTATGAGTTTTGTTAAAATTATTATGATGTTCTCAATTAAAAGAACAGGAATGAAAAAAAAATTCGCCGAAAAATGTCAAATTAATGGATTTGTTTATTTAATTTATTTATACCATTTTTTGTTTATTAAATCATTAAGCTAATGTTACTCGATTAAACTTAGGCAATTAAAAGAATTTTCCTATTGTTGACGAATACCGGGAACGTCCAATAAAAAACTTGCCCTTTTTCCGTCATATTTGTTTATTTATAAATAATTTGAATAACTGGATCAAAAATCAGACTCTATAACTCACTGGAAAGTTTTATCAGCTTTTTGTCAAATTTGTTACGCCCAAATTGGTCAATATTTGCGGGCTGTACGTCATTTTGAACCAAAAAAGTCCTTTTTGTGAAGAAATCAGGGAAAAGTTAGAAAATTTAGTTGGACAGGGAAAAGTCTGGAATTAAAAAAAAATGTCAAAAGTCAGGGAATTTCTATAAAAAGCACTTTAAGTAACTGCCAAGAATAAACAGGGGAGGGGAAAAGGGAGGAAATGAGGGGGTGTGGAAGGGGAGTAAAGTGGAGGATATGAGGTGAGGGGAAATTAGGGCAGAAGAACTACTGAGAGTGAGGTGAAATAGGGAAGTACGGGAAAATGAGGGGAGGTGTAATAAACAAAGTATGGGCAAATTTGGGCCTTAGGAATTGAGGGGAAATTAGGGTAAAAGAACTAGTGGAAGTAAGGAGAAATGAGGGGAGGAGAACTGGTGATAGAGAGTGGAAATAAGGAAAGGAGAACTAGTGGAAGTTAGTGGAAAGGAAGGGAGGAGAACTATTTGAAGTGAGGGGAAATGGGTGTGACGAAATAGGGGAAGTGTAGGGAAATGAGGGGAGGTGGAATAAGCAAATTATGGGGAAATGAGCTTACGAAGTTAGGGCAATTTAGGGTAGAAGAACTGGTCGAAATGAGGGCAAATGAGGAGAAATGAGGGGAGGAGGACTAGTGGAAGTGAGAGTAAATTAGTGGAGGAGAACTAGTCGAAGTGAGGGAAAATGAGTGTAGGTGAAATAGGGGAAATGTAGTTAAATGAAGGTTGGTGAAATAAGAAAAGTGTGGCGAAATAACGGGATTATGAAGTGAGACGAAATTAGGGTAGAAAAAGTGAGAGGAAATGAGGGAGGAGAAATAGTGAAAGTGAAAGGAAATAATTGCAGATGAAATAGGAAAAGTGCGGGGAAATGAGGGGAAGTTGAATAAGCAAACTGTGGGGAAATCAGAAGTTTAGGAAGTGAGAGCAAATCAGGGCAGAAGAACTAGTTGAAATAAGAGGAAATGAGGGGAGGAGAACTAGTGGAAGTGATTGGAAATGAGGGGAGGGGAAATTAGGGGAGGTGGAGTAAAAAAGGTGTGGTGAAATGAGGGGTTTAGGAAGTGAGGGGAAATTATGACAGAAGAATTAGTGGAAGTGAGGGGAAACTATTGGAAGTGAGGGGAAATTAAGGGAGGTGGAATATGGGAAGTGTGGGGAAACGAGAGGAGGAGAAATAAAGGAAGTGTGGCAAAATGAAGGGTTTAGGAAGTGAGGTGAAATTAATGTTAAGGAAGTGATGGGAATTAGGGAGAGGAAGTAAATATCAATGAGGGAAAGTAGGGGAAATTATTTTAATTGATGGTGAGTAGGGTGGGGGAAGTGAGGTCTGGGGAAAGGGAGTAGGGCCAGAGGAGCATTAGCTGGGGAAGCGTGGTGAGGGGAAAGTGGTGGAGGAAAAATTAAAGGAAGGTCGTACGATTTTCAAGAGACTTGAGACGAGATTCGAGACAATATTCGAGACAAGATTAAAAACGAGATTCGAGAGGAGATTCAAGACGATATTCGAGACAGGATGATATGAGTGGTAATTGAGGGGTGGAAAGGAGGGAAATAAATAGGGGGTTACTTTTAGTCAATTTTTTTGTTTATATAGGTCACTTTTTCAAGTAAATATTAGGGTGCGGAAGACCTGAGAAATATAAAAGATTGTAAAATAAAAATGTCAGAAGATTGAAATTTTGATCTTTGAATATTAATAGTCAGGGAAAAAGAAAAATTAATCAGGGAATTTTGAAAATAAAGTTTTGGGGCCACCTTGATGAAAAAATTGTAATTGATAATAGAAATAAGAATAACATCATTTTACTCATGCAAACTGGAAATTCTAGCCAATTATTTGCACTAGCCCAGCCTTCATAATTTGAACAGGTTGCATTTTTAAGGCCCATCATGATAAATCCTGACTTGCATTCCATGGTGCATTTATTTCCGGAAATGTCTGATTCACAGGTCCAGTTTCCATTTTTCACTTCTGGAGGAACATTGCAAGCTGGAATGTTAGAAAAAAAATTTGATCAATAATAATGACTATTATTATTAAAAAGGTATTGATGTTATTCAAGAGTTCACAGTCCAAAATGCTCACAAAAAAAAGATGAAAAGGGTGAATTCTTACGAACTTTTGTACAAAATAGTTGATTTTTTAACCAAAGACAGATTAGATTTTTGTTGAAAGAGATGGAATTTTAAACCAGAAAGACGAATTGAAAAAATGTTAAATTTTCAACTAAGAACAATTTCAGTTAAATTAAAAAAAAAGTTTCACAGAAATATTCATATTCAAGCAAATAGTTGAGTTTTAAATCTACAAAGACAAATTTTTAGCCAAATGGTCTGATTTTTAAACAGAAAAGATAAGTTTCAACCAAAAACAGTTGGAATTTTTAACCAAATAGTTTTGAATTTTCAAAATAAAAATTCATTTTCGATCAAGGAAGATGCATTTTCAAAAAAAATTGGACTTTTTGTATCACAAAAGATGATTTTTCTATCCAATAACATGGAAACGAAACATTTAAATTTTTAACAATCTAATTTAATTTATATCTAATTATTCGCATTTTTAAATTCATAGTTGAATTTTCGACTAAAACGGGCAATTTCTAACGAAAAATGGAAGTTACATTTTTAGTTAAAAAAATTATTTCCTTACCAAAAAAAAAACAAATGTGTTTTCAATCAAATAGTTTAACTTTCATTCAAAAATATGAATTTAAAAAAATCGATTATCAAAAATTAGTTCAAATTTTACGCAAGTGGTTAAATTTTCATTAAACAATGTCAATTTTTCATCAAAAATGGAATATTTACATTTTGAGTAAAAAAAATGAATTCTTAAGAAAAGAAACGTGTTTTCAATAAAATAGTTTAACTTTTGAACATAAAGAGGAATTTGCAACTAAAAAAATTAATCTGCAGCTTCAATAATTAAACTTTTATGTAAAAAATTAATTTTTAATAAAAAAGTTATGATTTTTAATAAAATAGGTAAACTCTGGCCCAAATAAAGAGGATTTTGATTTAAAATATAAACATTTAAATTCAACCAAAATATAAATTTTTTAAGTAAAATAGTTTAATTTTCAACCAAATAGATGAATTTTTAACTAAACATAATTGAATCCACAACTAAGAAAGATTAATTTTGAAGCAAAAAGTTATGTATGTAACAACAAAATTATGAAAATTCTACGAAAAGAAGTAAATGTAAAAAAAAATTAATTCTCTACTAAAGAAGATGTAATTTTAAACCAAAAAGATGCATTTTCAAAAGAAAATATCAATTTTCAGATAAATTTTAATTTTTAACTAAACAGTTGCATTTTTGACCAAAAAATTTAATAAATACCAAAAAGTAGATGAATTCTCAAACTAAAAAGCCGAATTAAAAAAATTGCATTTCCAACAAAATATAATTTTTCACGGAAATGTTAATTTTCAACCAAATAGTTCATTTTTTAACCACAAAGTTAAATGTATTTCAGATTGAAGCGAAAAACGAGAAAAAGGGAAAGAAAGTTTTTTTAAAACAGGGAAATAAACAGGAATTCTTTTAAAAACGGAATACAGGGGACTTAGGAAAAGAGCGTATAGTTTATTATATAAACCATTATTTAAAAAATATCTATCTAAAATGGAAAACTTTACATTTGTACAGATAATAAAAATTTTGTTTGAATTTACTAATACCATCGAAATAACAAAATAAAACTAAACACAAGGAAGAATAGATAGAAAGCTAATTATAAAAAAAAAATAACAATCAATTGTTTTTGCTTTCAGCTTAAAAATAAATTGTGTTTTTATAAAAACCGTGGTTTGATTCAGCGCTTATAAATTTTTTTTCGAAAAAAATATTTATAAACAGCTCTGTTTATCTTTTTCAAATAATAAACATGGCATTCTTAGCAAAATTGTATTAAAAATAACAATTTCGAAGCTCTACATTATTTAAAAAAAAAGTATATTTGAATTCGTTATCTCGGCTTACGAATTAAAGCAAAACAAAGTTTAAAAATTCAAATTTTAATTTTGTCATATTGGTGAAATACTTGATTTAGGTTAGTACAGTTGGCAGCACTGTCTTTCAACAATGTAGACGAACTCTTCTTCAAATCTAAAAAGTCGTGTTGAGCCTCGCAAGTTTTATTTAAAAAATCTCGGACTTTGATGTGTTTTTTTGTTAAGTAGATTGAATTTTGGATCAAATGTTTATAAGGATTAATAATTTTGAATAGTTTCGTTAAATTATCGTGATTTGGAACCTATTTAAGAGATTCGGGTTTTAAAAATTTCTCAGTTTACTTCACAATAATGGCGTCAAGTCAACGGTCATTATTTGACCTTAGAACAAATTAATGAGTTTTCAGTGTTTTTTGGCATAAAAAACGGACAAATTTCTCTTTCAAAAGAACCCGAGTGTGAGTGGAATTATGTTTTGAAGTATTTTTCTGAGCGTCGTGTATTACTAACGCTTATGACGGTTAGAATTGTGTTGCAATTTTCGCACTTTTGACTCATTTGAGCGGGAAAGGTGAATGTGACTTTATGGAAGACTGGATTTTTCTTCCTTTGGAGTTTGGACTACCAGGAATCGGTGCTTCGACCTTTTTTTATTATAGTGAGTACAAGTATACGAGTTTTTAAATTATTTTTTTAATCGAATTTTTAGGTTAGGTTTTCAAAATCGTATTTCGCGAAAGTTCGAAAACTTGTTCAAACTTGTCATGAAATGGATGAGTTTACAACTCACTCGAGTGCGCGATATGTTCGAGTCCAAGTTCTGTGAAAATTCAAATTTAATGCATGAAAATGAACTTTTTTATACAAATTATTACTAAAAGTTTATATTTTATTTGTAAAATAAATTAAAAGAGTAAGTCATTCAATTTGAAGAGAAAAATTTAATCTATTAATTGATGGTCAGAATTAATGAACTAATGAAGATAAATATCTTAACAAAAAATGGAACTGTTGAATTTTCAACCAAAATAGGAATAGTTTAATTTTTAACAAAAATGATGAGTTTAAAGACAGGAAGATTACGTTTCCATTATAAAGATAAATTTTCACCAAAAATGCATACATTTTTAACAAAATATTTTAAGTTTTAATTAAAAATGGAATAGTTAAATTTTATGTTAAAATTTAATTTTCAAACAAAAAAAAACGAATTTTTCAATATATTAGTTGGTATTTTAGCCATAGAGATGAATTTTCACTTAAAGTAATTAATCTTCAACCAAAAAAATTATTTCCCCAAAAAAGTAGTATAACTTTCACTAAAAAAATACAAATTTTCAAAGAAAAATTGAATCGTTGATATTCCTCCTAAAGGATTTTAATTTCAAATAAAATGGATTTGAATTTAAACAAGAAAGGAGAGTTTTAAATACAATACTTCATTTTGAAGTTGAAACATTAATTATAAACCAAAAATTTCAATAAAACAGTTCAATTTTCATCGAAAGAAATGAATTGTACAAATTGAAAAGAAAACTTTGAACCTAAAATGAAATAGTTCAATTTTCAGTAAAAACAAAAAATTCAGAAAAAAAGAAGTTTTGCACAAAATACTTCAATCTTCGACCAATAATAATGAATTTACAAACAAACAAAAAACGAATTTTCAAACAGCAAGATACATTTTTTACCAACGAGTTGAATTTTCAACTAAAAATTAATTTAAAAAAAAGACATATTTTTGACAATGTAATGACATTTTTTTAACTAATTGGAATTTTTAACCATGGAAATGAATTTTTAACTAAAATAAATTAATTTGCAAGTAAGGATAATAATTTTCTAAAGAAAAGATCAATTGTGAAACACATATTTCAATTTTTAACTAAAAAATCAATTTTCGAGAAAAGAAAAACGAATTAAAAAAAAATTCGTTAAAATTTCAATCGAAAAATGATTTTTCGACGAAAAATATTAATTGCTAATCATCAAGAATAATTTTCAGCCAAAAGAGACGAAATTAATTAAATTATTTAATTAAATTAATTAAATTTCTAAGAAAAAAAAGATTTTCGCCAAAAAAGTTTATTTTAAACCAAAGAGATGAATTTTCGACTAACAACGTAAAATGTAATAGTTGATGTTTCAACCAAAAAATATTTTAAATTAAAAGCCGTTGAATTGAACCAATAAAGACGAATTTTTAACAAAGAATTTAATTTTTCAGATAAAAAAAATAGATTTTGACAAAAAATAAAACCAAAACTAATGAAAGATAATTTTGAAATAAAAGAGTTAAATTTTCAATCAAAGAGAGCTAACCTCGGCAGGTAAAATTTTATTCAAAAAAAGTTAAATTCCACCAAAAAAGATAGAATACTATTTTCCTCTAAAACAGTTCGTTTTTTAAATTTAAAATATGGTTGCTTTTGATTCTTGCTATAAAAAAAATTAACAAAACGTTTAAAGTACATATTTTCAACAGATTTCTATTTTTTCATAACGAAAACTAAAAAAAAAATATTTTCAAACAAATACTTTATTGGGTTGTATTCAACTGGTTTGGATCGAAATTCGATTATTTGAAGTTTCTTCTCTTTGGTTTGGCTTAAAATAAATTATTTTGGCGAAAATAAGTTTTTTCGTTAAAAATTGATTAACTGAAAAATTAATTTGCAATTTTTCATAAAAAATTCGTCTCTTTTAGTTCAAAAATCAACCATTTGGATGCAAATTCATGTATTATATTTAAAATTTATCTCTTTTTATTGAAAGATAATAATTATGGTTAACATTGAATCTTTTTATTTGAAAAATAATTTTTTGGTTCAAAAAATTGATTTTTTTTGTTCGAAATTCAACTATGTGTTTGAAAATTGGCTTTTTTCGAAAATTATTCTGCTTGTTTACGAATTCATTTATTTTGGTTAAAAATCCAATTCTTTCGTTAAAAATTTAAATAATTTGTTAAAAACATTTTTTTAAATAAAAATTAACATTTCACTTGAACATTCATCTTTTTGATGCAAATTCATTAGTTATCGTTGAAAATTTGTATATTTTATTTAAATCTCCATTTTTTTGGTT
>NC_046662.1:38973888-38980413 GCF_010883055.1 Belonocnema kinseyi | reverse complement strand
AGTTTTTGTACTTCAAAAGTGAGTATTTTATTTAAAATTTGTCTTTTATTGTTTAAATTGAACGGTTTTTTATTTAATATTAAAATCTTTTTTTTTATTGGAATATCAGGTATTTCATTTTTTCTAGAAAATTCTTTTTTTTTGGTTCAAAGTCATACTACTTTGTTGCAAAGTAATATTTTGGGTTGAAGATTCATTACCTTAGATGAAAATGAATTTATATACCTGGAAATTTAAATATTATATTAAAAATTTGGCTCTTTCTTGCAAAAAATTAATTTTTTTCATGAAAAAAAACTTGCATTCCATTTTTTTCATCTAAAAATTTTGCTATTCCATTTTTGGTTTAAAATTAATTTGTATAGTTGAAAATCTAACCATTTCGTTGAAAATTCTTATTCTTTTAGTAGAAAGTTTGCCCGAGTTCTGCTAAAATTCAAATTTAATATATGAAAAATAGTTATTTTTACACAAATAATAATAACAGTTTATAGTTGATTCGTGAAATATAGTCGAAGTGTCAGTTATTAATTATTAAAAAAAAAATGTAATATTTCAAATACTGTTAGTTTTTTTTGCATAGTTCTGAATTTCACAAACATAACATTATTGTTTACTGAAAGAACGTTTCATAGTACATGTTTTTAAAAGATTTCTAATTTTTATAGCGAAGAATAAAAACAAACATATTTTCAAATTAAAAAACACAGTTTTAGCGATAA
Source organism: Belonocnema kinseyi (assembly GCF_010883055.1). Taxonomy (NCBI): domain Eukaryota; kingdom Metazoa; phylum Arthropoda; class Insecta; order Hymenoptera; family Cynipidae; genus Belonocnema; species Belonocnema kinseyi. The sequence goes on along the minus strand of NC_046662.1, from coordinate 38,979,691 downwards.
ATCTTTTTTTTTTGAATTCAAATGTTTTTGATTATTATATATATGTTATTAATTTCTTTCGTTTCAAATAAACTATTTTGATGAAAATCATTTTTTTTACTGTTAACAATTTATTAATTGAAATTTTAACTTCTTTGATTTTGGTTAAAAATTCGCCTCTTTTAGTTTTAAAATATACTATTTAGATAATTATTCATTTATTTTATTGAGAATTCGTATCTTTTTTATCTGTTCAGTTTGAGATTCAACTATGTGTTTGACAATATTGATCTTTTCTTTAGAAAATTATTATTCTTGTTTGCAAATTAATTTCTTTTGTTAGAAATTTATTGCTATGTTTAAAATATTAAAAAGAAAATAATTACTTTGTTAAAAATAATTTTCTTTGTTGAAAATTAATTTTTTAGGTGAAAATCCGACTTTTTGGTAGAAAATTTCATTCTTGTTTGAAATTTATTTTTTAGTTTGAAAATTCAATATTTTTGGATGAAAGCTTAAGTATTTTGTTCAAACGTTCTTTTGGTGGTTAACCAATTTTTTTAAACTGCAAATTGAACAGTTTTATTTTTCTTTTAATTTTTCAAAATTCATTTCTTTTGATAAAAATTCAAATATTTTATTAAAACATTTTTGTTATAAATATTTTTACAACTTAAATATTAAGTATTTTATTTAATGTTAAAATCTTTTTGGGGTTTAGTTAAAAATTCTCTTTTTTGTTGCAAATTGAACTATATTGTTTAAAATTCATTTTTTATTAAAAAATTTCACTATTTAATTATTGGTTCCGTCTTTTTTGTTGTTATTTAACAATTTTGTTAAAAATTCGTTTTTTTTGTACAAAATTTAGCTTCCCAGTAGAAACTTAATCTTCTTCATTGAAAACTCATCATTTTCGTTGAAAATTTAACTGTTTTATTTCTGGTTCAAAATTTATCTTTTATAGTTAAAAAGTCTACTATTTGGTAGAAAAAATAGATTTTTCAATACAAATTATTATAAAAGTTTATAGTTAATTTGTAAAATAAAGTACAAGAGTGAATCATTCAGTTTGAGGGGAAAAAATTCAATATTTTAATTAGGACTGGCCACTTTTAATTGCGAAGTTCTGAATTTTACCAACATAACATTAAAGCATAATTTTTTTTTAAAGATCTTATTGATAAAAAAGATTATGACCTCGGTGTTGAATTAAAATAAATTATAAAAGAAGAATTTTATTGTCTATGAAAAAATTAAAAGTACGTTTCTTGTTAACATTCTCTGTTTTTCTTTTCAAATAGTAGAATTTTTAATTAATTAAGATAATAAGTGAACCAAAAATTAAATATTTAAATTCTCAACCAAAATAACCAGTTTTCAAACAAGAAGATTAAGTTTTTAGAAGGAAGGTAAATTTTCAATAAGATACCTAAATTTACAACTAAATATTAAATTTTATGACTAAAAAAGGCAAATTTTTTGCTAAAAGAAAACGAATTTTTATTTTAATCAATTAATTTCCCAGGATATATATATTTCTGTTAAAAAATTAATTTTCAGTCATAGAGATGAATTTTCAACCAAATATACTACTTTTTAACAAATTATTATATAAAATGTATTCTATAAAATAGTTCAATTTTCAGTTATACAATCTTTTTGAACAAAAAAGAGGAGGTTTTCACAAAATTCTTAAATTTTCAATCAAAAATAATAAATTTCCAACTAAAAAAGAAAAATTTTCTAATCAGAAGATGAATTTTCTATCAAACAGTCGAGTTTCCAACTAAAAACTTAATTTTTAACGACAAAAATATTTTTAACAAAGTAGTTCAATTTTTAGCCAACGAAATGAATTTATATTCAAAATAATTGAATTTGCAAACAAGAAGAATAATTATTCTTCTTGTTGAAAAATTCTCTTGATTGGAAAATATTAATTTTTAGCCAAAAAGATAAATTTTCAATAAAATACATGAATTTGCATCCCAATGCTTTTAAACTGAAAGAGACGAATTTTTAACAAAAAACAGAAAGTTAAATGTTGAGTTAATCAATTTTTAACGAAAAAATTTGATTTTCATCAAAATAGTTTATGTTAAACCCAAGAGATGAATCTTAAACAAATAACCAGCAAATCCTGTAATTTTTCAAATAAAAAAGATAAGTTTTTAATCAAAAATAAAACCAAAGCAAATAAAAAAGTAATTTTTAACCAAAGACAAAAAAGTTCAACCGATAAAATTGTAATAAAAAAATGTTATTAAAAAAAAAAAGGAGACGATTTTTCTTCAAAACAGTTCGTTTTTAAATTTTAATATATGATTGTTTTAATTTTTCGCTATAATAAAATAGGAAACTTTTGAAAACATTTAATATGAAACGTTCTTTCAGTTATCAATAATATTATGTTTGTGAAATTCGGAATAGTGGAAGAAAAACTGAACATTAATTAAAAAATTTAATTTTGTCATTTCAAACTGAATAATTGCCCCTATGACTTTATTTTACCAATGAAATATAAACTTTTATTCATAATTTGTATACAAAAAAAACTATTTTTTATATAATAAATTTGAAGTTTCGCAGAAGGCTGATTAAAATGATATATTGTGCTTGATTAGCAAATTGGTTAGGTTTGTAACAAACAAAGATGAATGTTTAAAAAATCTTCTTGACGATAAATACAATACAGGTCACTGTGAATAAATAACACACCTGAATTAAATTAATGTCAATAAAATTGCTCTAAAAATTGAACTCGTCTATATTTTATAGATTTATAAAACTGAAATAAAATTAAAATTGAACTTATATACAGAAACTATGAGTGAGATAAAGACTCTGACTCAGGATAAAAGTAAGAAATATGGACAGAAAATTAAAATTATCAATCAATCTCGAACAGTCATGATTACTTCAATATTTGCTCCTTATTTTGCGGTAATTTTTATTCTCAGCTACAATAGTTAATTTGTTTATTTCTAATGTTATTTGTTATGATTTGAACTGAAAAAAGTGGTTCTAGGAAAATTTGTAAATATAATTCAGCCGAAATGTTTCTCGAATAAAAGGTTTTTGTAGCTTGTTTCGTTTTTCTAAAAAGTTAGTTTCTTATTTTAAATTTATTTTGATAACAAAAGTATATAACAAATTTGTAGATCCTTTTTGGTTGAACAATTTTTGTCTCTTCATGTTTTTTCGTCTCTCTTGTAGTTTTTCCACAAATTTAATTTTCTTGTTTTGAGTGCTATCTTTACGATTGAAAGAAGAACTGCGCATCCTATAAAAAAGTTATTGCTAAAAAAATTTGTAGATATTTTTGTATTCCCAATTTTTGAATATTTTTTTCGTACCTTAATTCTTTTTTCGAAAAATTAAATTTTTTATTGTAAATGTTATTTTTCACAGAACAAAAACTACGAATTCTATTAAAAAATGGTTCATAACAAGTTTGTAGCTCTTTTTTATATGAACAAATCTGGTCTATTTATTTTTTTGTAGCTTGCGTTGTTTGTCCAAAATTTAATTTTTGTATTTTTAATGCTGTTTTTTTGTGAATCAAACAAAAACTACGCGTCACATCAAAAAGTGATTTAAACTAAATTTGTAGATATTTTTTAGATGCACAATTTTTGGCTATTTATGTTTTTTCGTATCTTGTATAGTTTGACCACTAAATGGAATTTTTGATTTTTGATTATTTTTTCGTGCGGTCAAAATGTGTATTTTCGATTTTTCAACAAAATTCTAAAAGTTGTTATGACAATCTTGTAGAATGTTCAAAAAGCAAAGCTTTTGTCCTCTTTCTTGTAAAATCGAAAATTCAAATTTTGACCGTTTAAAAAATATTGAAAAATGAAACTTTCTATTTGCAGTCAAGCTTCTAAGATACGACAAAAAATGACAAAACAAAAATTTTGCACCCAAGAAAGATGTACAAATTTGTTATAAATTACTCTTTTATAATATGTAAAGTTTTTGTTTTATTCGTAAAAACCAACATTATTAATAATAAATGTTAAAATTTTGAACAAACGACTCCAAAATAATATCTATAAATTTGTTATTATTCATTTTTTGATTGAATGCACAGTTTTTGTTATCATTTCAACCGTAAAAAATTACATTAAAAATAAAAAATTATTTTTGTTTGAAAAATGACAAAAGGTTAAAAAAAAATTAATAGACGAAACTTGTTCTCAAAAAAGGATCTACAAATTTGTTACTAATCATTTTTAGATAGGACGAGTAGATTTTCATTTCATCGTAAAAAATAAGATTAAACTTAAAGAAATTGAATATTTGGAAAAAGGACACAAGAGGCGGAAATAATGAATAGACAAAAGTTGTTCAATCAAAAAATATTTACAAATTTATTATAAACTTTTTTCATAAGAATATATTCGAAATAAAAATAAAAAAATAACTTTTTGGAAAAGGACGCAAGTTACAATAACTTTCTGTTCAATAAAATGTTGCGCCTAAATTACAACTACACATTTTCTTAAGCTAGGATGCGTATTTTTGGTTTAAATCGTAAAAATAACATTGAAAATAATCAAATAAAATTTATGGAAAAAGGGCACAAGTTGCAGTAAAATGTTTAACAACAACTGTTTTTTAATGGAATATGCACTTTTTGAAATTATAAAAACAAGACTGCAAAATAAGGAACAAATATTAAAGTAATAATGATAAATAAAATGCATACTTTCCTTTTCAACATCCTAATAAGCAATACCAGACAGAGGTAAAGAACTAAATGTAATAAGAAATTTAATACAATAGGTGTTGAACATAGTGTCGAAAAGAGTTCTCATTTTCAAAAAAATCGAGTGCCAAGCACAAAGTACGTGATGAGAATGACTTTATTGAAGCCCAGGGAGCTTTAACGAAAGAGATTTCACAATCACGAAACAAGATACGTATGCTCAAACTTGCGAGCGAAGGGAAATTAAAAATATTAACTATAAGGTATAAGTTTCTACAATTGAAAAATTTGTGTAAATTTGTATTGACATTTTTTTTATTTTTACAAAAATAGCCGACTTTTAAGCTTGGAAAAGATCTCACAAAAATTAGGTGTCATCTGGGCAATCAAAATTTATTCTCCGTGACTGAACTTATTTTTAAGAAAGAAAATTATCGATATTCTCAATTTTTTTAAATTTCACAATAAATTTAAATAACCCTAGAGTTACTTGTTTTATTAATGATATTGTAAACAAAAACAAAAATAAATCCTATGTGAAATATGAATTAAGGACGTATTTTGTGATCTCGTTCTGAAATACTTTTTATCCAAAAAATAAAAAATTGAAGAATTCGGACTTTTTATTTTCATTCAAAAATGAAAGTTGATTTAATATTGATTCAAAAAATTCCTCGAATTATTGAAGAACGAAAATTACTAAAAATATTATCGTACTTATCTTGCAGACGAAAGGTTGTTTATTGCTGCAATCCAATCCGTATAAATGTGCTTTAACATGATCACTTCTGTCCAAATTAAGACACGTTGAAGCCTCATTGTAGAAATCAAATTCGCCCTCAGTATTAGTCCAGGGTGGAAAACCAAGTCTATCTTTTTCCGAAGGTATTCTGCGATTATTGTGGTTCCATGTCCACTGACTTAAATTCGCATTGTAAACTCCTCCGATCCAAACGTGACTGATTGCTTCGGAAAAATTCGAAAAAGGATTATTCTATTTTATATTTCGAGTGAATTCAATTTTTATTTTAAACAAACTTTTTGTCAACTAGCTCAATTTTCTTTTTAATACAAAATTTCATTTTATTTTTCAGAAATATCATAACA
>NC_046662.1:38943126-38973788 GCF_010883055.1 Belonocnema kinseyi | reverse complement strand
CTTGACTAATTTTTCATTTTCCTTGATTATTGATATTCAAATAACAGCATTTTAATCTTGTAATTTTTTCTACTATAAGAGATTACTTTTTAACAAAATACTTGAATTTTCAACAAAATAATTAATATTTTAACATAATAGTTAAATTTTCAACCTAAAAAAATAAATTCCAAATAAAAAAGTGTAATTGTTTATATTTCAATCAAAACAGATTAAATTCATACGAACAAAAAAAGAATTTTAAAACCAAAAAGACGAATTTTCAACAAATAAAATTTTTCACTCAAGAAAGGCATAAAATTTTATGTAAACTTTTGAACCCTCGAGCCAAAAGACGAATTTTCTCTACAAAAATTGAATTTTGAAACAAAAAATATGATTTCAGCAAAAAATAATTTTACACGAAACTGATGTATTTTTACCCAACAAAAATGAAATTTTCAACCAAGACAATTTTTTTTTACCAAAAAAAGAGAAGTTTTCAACTAAGTTAGTTCACTCTTAAAAAATGGAAAAGTTAAATTGTAAGTTGAAAAATTAATTTTTAACCAAAAAAAAGATTCATTTTCAACAAAATAGTTCAACTTTCAAGCAAAGAAATGAATTTTCAACTAAAAATATAAATCTTTAGAAAAAAATGATTTCTTAAAAAAGTAATTCAACGAATTCTTTCCAAACGAAACAGTTGAATACTCAAAGCAAGAATAAGAATTTGAACCAAAAAGATGAATTTTAATAAATAAAAAATGAAATTTCTACTAAAACAAAAATTTTTAAATCAAAAAGCTAAACTTTTAAAAAAATAGTTTAATTTTCTCTTAAACAAGATTTCAGTTAACTTTTCATGATCAAAAGATGATTTTTTAAATAAGAAATTTCTACAAAAAACATTGAATTTTCAATAAAAAACGACGAAGTTTTAACCATACAGGATGAATTTTTAACAAAATAGTTGAATTCTCTGCCAAATAGTTGCATTTTCATCCAAAAAAGATCAAATTCCTTTTGAATCAGATGAATTTTTATAAAATAGAAAACAAACAAAAAATTCCAAACAATATTTGAATTTTCTTAAAAAAACATTCTAGTTGACTTTTCAAGAATAAAATATGTATTTGTTATAAAAAAATAGGTTTTTACGGAAAAAAATTAAATTCTCAATGCAAAAAGACGAATTTTTTCAACCGAAAAGGATGAATCTTTAACAAAATAGTTGAATTTTCTATCATGTAGTTGCATTTTTATCCAAGACAGATGAAATTATTACTGAAACAAATTAATTTTTTAATGTAGCAGACAAATTAATAAATAAAAGAGTTGAATTTTCATCCAAAAAGATTTAAATTTAATTTTCAACACCAAAATAAAAATTTCAAATAGAAGTTCAATTTTCTACGAAATAGTTAAATTTTCAACAAAACAGTAGGATTTTTAAACCAAAATTATGACTTTTTTAAATAATAGTTTAATTTTTAACTAAGCAGTTGCATTTTCATCCATAAAAGATCAAATTTATCTTAAAAGAGATCAATTTTTCTTTAAAAAATAAATACTAATTTTCAAAAAAATAGTTGAACTTTCATAGAAAAAATATTCTAGTTGACTTTTCAAAATATGAATTTGTTATTAAAAAATATGATGCTACGAAAAAAAATTGAATTTTCAATGCAATAAGACGATTTTTTTCAAACGAAATAGTTACATTTTCAACAAAACAGTAAAATTTTCAACCAAAAAGTATGACTTTTTAACAAAATAGTTCAATTTTCAACCAAGCAGTTGTATTTTTATCTGAAAAAGATCAAATTTCTCTGAGAACAGATGAATTTTTAATTAAATTTCTTTTTTAAATAGTTCAATTTTCATCAAGAGAATATTGCAGCTCTCTTTCCAAGACCAGAATATTACATGTAAACAAAAAGTAAATTTTCTACAAGATAGTTCAATTTACAGCAAAACAGCAAAATTTTCAACCAAAAATTATAACTTTAACAAAATTGTTTAATTTTCAAGCAAACAGTTGCATTTTTATTGAAGAAAGATGAAATTTCTTTTTAAATAGATGAATTTAAAAAAACAAACTTAAAAAATAAACAGTTAAATTTTAATTAAAAGGAGATTTCAGTTCACTTTCCAACATCGAAGTGATAATTATAAAAAATAAGTTAACTTTCTGCTAAATAGTCGAATTTTTAACCAAAAAGTATGACTTCTTAATAAGATTGTTAAGTTTTCAACTAAACAGTTGCATTTTTGTCCGAAAAAAAAGAAAATTCTACTACAGCCGGTTAATTTGTAAATCACAAATACAAATGTTCTAAAAAAGAGTTCTAAAAAAGAGTTGAATTTTCATCCATTATTTCTCATAAAAAAGATGAACTTTTCAATCAAAAAGAGAAATTTTCATAGAAGTTTTTATCTACAAAAGATTCCAGTTGATTTATTAGCAGCAAAATATGAATTTTAAAGAAAATATTAATGTTCTACGAAAACCGTTGAATTTTTAGACCGAAAAGACGAATTTTTAACAAAATAGTTGAATTTGCAACCAAAAACTATGTCTTTTTAAGAAAATTGTAAAATTTGAAACGAAATAGCAAAATTGATAAGTGAAAAGACAATATTCAAGAGAAAGTTATTGCGAATTTGCAAAAATTACGCACATGAGTACAAAATGTAACAAAATGTTTTCACGCCCCCCCCCCCCTCAATTGGGCTGTTACGTAATTTAAGTGAGGTCCTTTACCTTTAGGATGATCACCCATCGCTTCAATGATCAATTCTGTAGTATTCATGTCTTCCATGTAAGCCAAAACGCTGCCCCTTTCTTTACAAAAATCGTTACTTTCCTCCCAGGTTCTTTCAAGAGAGTAAATAATGTAGGATTTATTTTCATGAGAGAATTTCACGGGGTCATTCAGCCAGTCATCGTGTTCCTCTTGAGGATCTGAATGAGTCGAACATATCTTTGTTAAAGATTATACTAGTCCATCTTTTTACAGTAAATAGTGCAACCTACAGTGGACAATCATTAATTAAAAGCACAAATACAGTGAAACTCTTCAATAGCCCCCCCCTTCTATAACCCTTCCGAGAATTGACGCCACGCCGCATATAGGTCTAAAAGAGCTGCAACGGGCGCGCGGGATCTGCGGCTGTCACTCAGGTGAGCAGTCAGGCGTGAACAGACAAAAGAGGAGCAAACTATAATGAGTTGGTTGTCAGCCACCGTCAGCCCCGAAATAGGCGCTATAGAAGAGTTTCACAATACTAAAAAGATAATTAATTTCCATTTTCATTTATGAACACGTATTTTGTCTTAACTATAGATTTAATTTAATTGATTAGTTTACATGTATTATTATTTTAAAATAATGATAATGTACTGTAGGTTGCATTATCCATTTTAGGAAGGTTTCTTCTATTTCAATTGATTTGATTTTAAATTATCTAATGTAAATGTATCCGGAACCACAGCTATTCCGTTGTTTTATTTTAATCAAAAAAAGATAATTTTGTCCGAAAAAGGGAATTTGACTTATTATTGAAAAAATTGTATAGTTTATGATTAAAATACATTAGAATAGAATTCGAGATCAAAGATTTAAAAATATATAAACGGCAGAATAGATTTCAATTAATTAAAGTCTGTAAATTTTTTCTAATGTATTCTTTTTAGTATAGAATTCGTGAGTTGTTAAAAGTACAGTGAAACTATTCAATAGCTCTCCCTTCTATAACCCTTCCGAGAATTGACGCCACGCCGCATATAGGTCTAAAAGAGCTGCAACGGGCGCGCGGGGTCTGCGGCTGTCACTCAGGTGAGCAGTCAGGCGTGAACAGACAAAAGCGGAGCAAACTATAATGAGTTGGTTGTCAGCCACCGTCAGCCCCGAAATAGGCGCTATAGAAGAGTTTCACAATACTAGAAAGATAATTAATTTCCATTTTCATTTATGAACACGTATTTTGTTTTAACTATAGATTTAATTTAATTGATTAGTTTACATGTATTATTATTTTAAAATAATGATAATGTACTGTAGGTTGCATTATCCATTTTAGGAAGGCTTCTTCTATTTCAATTGATTTGATTTTAAATTATCTAATGTAAATGTATCCGGAACCACAGCTATTCCGTTGTTTTATTTTAATTAAAAAAAGATAATTTTGTCCGAAAAAGGGAATTTGACTTATTATTGAAAAAATTGTATAGTTTATGATTAAAATACATTAGAATAGAATTCGAGATCAAAGATTTAAAAATATATAAACGGCAGAATAGATTTCAATTAATTAAAGTCTGTAAATGTTTTCTAATGTATTCTTTTTAGTATAGAATTCGTGAGTTGTTAAAAGTACAGTGAAACTATTCAATAGCTCTCCCTTCTATAACCCTTCCGAGAATTGACGCCACGCCGCATATAGGTCTAAGAGAGCTGCAACGGGTGCGCGGGATCTGCGGCTTTCACTCAGGCGAGCACTCAGTCGTGAGAAAACAAAAGCGGAGCGGGCTATAGTGAGTTAGTTCCCACCCACCGTCAGCCCCAAAATCGGCGCTATAGAAGAGTTTCACAGTACTTTTGTGAGTCAGCTAAAAAGAAATAATTTGAACACACACAGACATTTTGTAAAATTTCCTATTACTATTTGTAAAAGTAACTTTTTCCATATGTTTTTCAAACTTTTAAATTTATTCCTAATGTTTTTTTAACAATTAAAACCTCTCAGATGTTCAAAATTTGTTTCATTGTGTAAAAAACTCGAAATTATAAAAATTCTTGTAAACCATACAAGAATCAATTTTAAATTAATTTTACCTTTTAATAGTTTCCTAATATTGCCTCCTTTTTTGTATACTAGTTTCGCTTTCGAAAATTTTTGTTTCTACAACCACAACTTATATAATTTTTCTGATACGGCTAATTATTAAACATAAATTAAAATTGTTATTCGTTTTCTACTTGAATGCCAACAGAATTATTTAAAGAACCTAATAAGAATTTCCAGTTTTTCTTTTTTTGTTTGAAGATTCTACTATTATATTTTTGGTTTAACATCATTTTTGGTTAACAGCTTTATTATTTGGTTGAAAAATTAACTACTTAGCTGCAAATTTCACAATTAGAAAAAATCCTTTTTGGCATAAGATTCATCTATTTTATTAAAAATTAAAATTTCGGATGAAAATTCATAATTTCCAGTTCAAAATTCAACTCTTTTGTGGAAAACACTGTTTTTTGTGCTTAAAAATTAAAAAATTTGGTTAAAAAATTTTTTTAATGAAAAATATTGTTTTATTCCTATTCGACTGAAAGTTTTTTTTTTTAATTACAACTGTTTACTTGAGAATTCTCTTGTTCGTTCATAATTTTATTGTTTTGTTAAAAAATCTATTATCTTATTAAAAAGTCATCCTTTTTCATTAAAACTTCAACCATTTTGTTCAAATTTTTGTTAAAAAATCATAATTTCTGGTTAAAAAGTCAAACATCTTGTAGAAAATTTGTCGTTTGAAGTTAAAAATTAAACAGTTTAGTTGAATTTTTTTCTTTCTTGACCGCGAAATCTTATTTGGTTAAAAATTGAACTATTTTCTTGAAAAATTCCATTTTTCATTTTTAAATTCATCTCTTTTTGTTATGAATACATTTGTTTGGTTAAAAATTAATCGGTTCTGATTGAAGATTTAACTATTTTATTGAAAATTAGTCTTGTTTGGATGAATTAAACTATTTTAAATTAAAAATTTTATATTTTCAGTTCGAAATTAAAAATATTACATTTTTCGTCAAGAATTTATCTTTTTTGATCAAAATATATCTATTTGGTTAAAAGTTTCATAAATTTGTTGACAATTTTGTTTTGGTTAAAGAATCATAATATACTATAATTGAAAATTAATTAGTTTTTTTAGGATTCAACTTTTTTGGATAAAAGTTCTTATTTTTTGATTGAATTACAGTGTTTTTAAATTTAATTTTTTAAAGAATTATCATATTAGGAGAATTAAAAATATTTTTTTTATTCAATTCATGTTTTTTCGTAAAAATGTCATTTCTTGATTAAAAATGCTACTGTTAGCAAAAAATGCATCTTTTTTTGTTATTTTTTTTTTTTTTTGAAAATTCAAAAATCTTTTTAAAAGGTCATCTTCTTTTGGTAAAGAATTCAACTTTTCAGTTGGGAATTTATTTTTTTTTCAAAATTTACGAAATTTAAATGAGACCAAAATCCAAATTAAAAATCTCATTTAACGTCCAATAATGAAATTGATGCAAAATCCTGTTAAGCAAAACAAGAATCCAACGACCAAATTTGGACCACAACGAATAAACGAAGACCAAAAAAAAAACCTATTGTAATTTTAGTTACTGTACGAGTACCGAAATGTTGATTACAATAGGGTTTTTTTGTTTTTCGTTTATTCGTTGTGGTCCAAATTTGGTCGTTGGATTCTTGTTTTGCTCAACAGGATTTTGCATTATTTTTTTTCTTTAAAATTATTGTTATTTTGTTGAAAATTTTACAATGTTTTTAAAAAGTCACCTTTTTCCGTTAAAAATTGATCTGTTTTGGTTGAGGATTCAACTTTTTTAAATTTAAATTTTCTTCTTTTTTGTATGAATTTAACTGTTTTTAATTAAAAATAAATTATTTAATTATTTTCAATTAATTTTTTTCTTTCTTGGTGGAAAAATCTTTTTTGGTTCGAAATTGTTCCTCTGTTGGTAGACATTTCAACAATTTCGTTAAAACGTATTCATTTTTGGTATTTTTTATTTAGAATAAAAATATTTTTGGATTTACATTTTTCGTTGATTATTCATATTTTTGGTTGAAAATCTAAATACTTGGTTAAAATATGAATTACTTCCTTACAATATAATATTTTTGGTCGAAGATTAATAATTTCATTTCAAAATTAATTTTTTTTAGTGAGAGTGTAACTATTTTCTTGAACATTCACTTTTTTGTTTGTTGGAAATTCAATTATTTAGTTAAAAATTCTTATATTTTGTCAAAAATGGAATATTTCAACTTCAAAAATTAAGAATTTCAAGCTCTTTAATGTAAATTTAATATTACTATCTACAATAGTTTTATTCAAAATAATTTATTCCCATCTTTTCGTGAAAAATCTCTGGTCTTGATTGTTCTCTGTTCTATGTTTTTAAGGGATTTTTAAAATTCTAGAGGAAAAAAAGTCCCTTTCTATATATATAAAAATCTCGTGTCACGATGTTTGTCACCACTAAACTTCTAAATTACTTAACCGATCATTGATGAAATTTTGTATACTGCGTGTAATTTGGTCCAACTTAAAGGATAGAATACTTTTTATCTCATTTAATTGCCTCAATAATTTTTTATTGCTAATTAAATGTTTTCACGTTATCTAGGTTGGGTAAGCAGCCAATAGATGGCGCCAAGTTTAGTATAATATAATATCCACGTGTATAACTGAGCCACACCAAGTCACCAACGCCTGACTAGGGCTTCTAGTTGTATATAATTTTCATTCAAGTTTTTAAATTTAAATACATTTTATGTCTACTCACATTCTTCGCAAACAAAGTCACGTTTTCGATCACAGCTGGATTCTATAAAATTTATATGGCCCCCTAAATGTCTGTCCAAAAGAAGACATCCTTCATTTTTTTGAGACCGTCCAGAACGCCAAGGTGGAAATCCATTTTCAGCTATGGAATTTAAAATTGCACCTGTCGCCATCCAAATCCACTGTCCATATGAAAAATGGGCTCCAATCCAAACAGTTTCGAAATCTATTCAGAAAATCGAGAATTTTTTAAGTAATCTTTCGTATATTTTCCTTGAGAAACTTCCGGTAAAAATATACCTGGTCGAGTTTTAGTCATACTGTTCGTAAGAATTTCAATAACATTTAAGTTTTTTATAATAGCTAATCGCGCTCCCTGTTTTCGACAAAAAGTTGCTGCTTCATCCCAAGTTACTTTTCCATGATAAAGAGTGTAAGTGCTTCTATGAATTTGAATCCATTTAGAAGGCACTGGAGATTTCAAAGAATCTTCTGATTCTAAAATTTAAAATAAAATTATTAATTACATGTATACATTATTCTGAAAGTCTTATTTTTAATAGTAAATACTTTTTTCGCAGATAAATGGTCTTAGCAATCGACAATCGAGATCAACAAAGTTGGGGTAAGAGTGCGATTTTCTGTCCATTCCTAAACATTCTTTTGTTGGTCGTGTTGGTTCTCTACTCCAAGGTGGATAGTTGTCGACGTCTGGTTCGATTGAAAGAATATTTTTTCGCCAGGCTGTTTCCTGGTTGTCGATCCAAGTCCAAATTGCATCTAGCCTTCTAGCTCCTAACCAAATGTCTTCGGTTGCTGTAAGAATTTACTCAAATTTTAAAACGACGATCTCTTAGTTTTATTGAACTAGAAAACAAACAAGCGCGCATTTATTTTTTGTTTTAACACAATTTAAAAACTATAATAACAAATTAGTATTATTGACTTTAGATCAACATTGTTTTTTACAATATTAATTTCTAGTTAAATTTTTTTTCCACATTTTGCAATAAAAATAGTGATTACAAATTTAAAATAGTTTTTTCAGTTATCTGAATTTTCGAAAAGCTTGAAGATTAAAATAAGATTAAAAACCTTGTTATTTTTGAAGTTTTTAAGAAAAAAAATTCACATTTATGTCAAACTCGAACATAGCCGCACCGCGGGTATGAGTGAGAGGAGCTGCAAGGGGATATGGGTTGTATATATAACTACGTCATGATCTTGCTGTAGTTCACTCGAAGCGCAAAGTATGCACGTAGCGAATAAGCACGCTGGCACGCTCGCCTCAAGCAGCGGTGGGATTCCGATGTCTGAAGCAATTGAAGCCGATAAGACTTATCGCGAAGTAGTATCTCGAAGTTAGAGGAGCAATATTAATGAAATATAGCAGTGAATATCAATTCATTTTAATCATAAATGTTATACTAGGGTTCCAAATTAATTGTTTACTATTGGCAATCGTTAAACTGTGATATGCCTAGAACAACTAGAAGAACTAGAAATAATAGGTACGCTTTTAAAGAAGCATTTTAATTTGTGCATGCCAGTGTTTTAACGATTTTTTTGTGGAGCTCAAAGTATTTATTGGATAATAAAAGTCATTATGGGAATCAGAGGGTTTTAGATGGGATTGACATATTATGCAGTGACAAAGCACATTTTTTGAAAGAAATATTTTTCTAAAAAATTAATTATTGTACTATTTATTATAATTCTTTTAAGATTATAAAGTTAAATGGATACATATTTAGGCAAAAATGAACTCAAAGTAAATTTTTATTAATTTATACATGAAATATTTATTTATTTAAAAATCTGATATAAAAGTTAGGTTAGCATTCGCATTTAAATTCCAATCGTCTATTATTCGTATTCTTTGCATAATCTGGATAAAATTTGTCCCTATATACATTAATTGAAGTTTATTCTGGCTTGCCTTACAATACATTCAAACTTACATAAAATAGTGAAATAATTGTTTTTTTTAAACATATTTGACAAATTTGTGGTTTTTTACTGTTTAAGATGAAAATTTTATCTAAAACTATTTTTTTTTTGAGATTTGTTTTTCGTATTTAATTATTGTGTTATACTTGACAAAACAATCTTAAAAACACTTTTGTGCAAAAAATAAAATGCATCTGTAAAATTGTACCTGCTCTTTCTAGTTCCATTTTCAGCACTAGATGGCGAAATGGTAGACACCATTCCCAATAAGATTGTTAATCTTTAATTGAAATTGAAATTAATTCTGAATTGGTGGCGCTGTCATAGCTACCCAACAGGCTCTATGATTCAACTAAGAAAACAAAGAAGAAGAAGTATTAAATAGACAGGAGAAGAGAGAGAGAGAGAGAGAGAGAGAGTATGATCGTTTCGAAACGAAAAGTAGAACTGTCATTGGAATACAATCGAATCATCTCTGTCTATCTCACATGGTAGAAAGAGAGGTCCGAACGACTTTAAGCAACGGAGTCCCACTGTTGTTGACGTGAGAATGGTGAAAACTTTGTTTTTCGTGGGAAGTTAATCTCATATTTATAAAAGTAAGTGATTTCCTGTTAAATAACGTCTTCGTAACCTTGTCTTCGTATTAGAAAACAAAATTTTCAAAATATTTTTACAACGCAGTAAAATCTACCGAAAATGGTTCATACTCTCCTGACTGTTTACGTTCGGAGTGGAGCTATATCCGGTTTGCTTATGATAGGTACACTGTCAGCCCAAAAAAACCGGTACTATCTCCATGTTCGACAGCATTTTCATATTTTTACAATTGTGTTAGTGAAGAAAATATTGTTTTTTCATATATCTACTCAAAACTTTACAAAATTTCTTTGGCCTCTGCAAATTATTAACAAAAGTTTGTGAGCTGAAACTTTCTACTTTTTAAAGTATATAAAAATTGTTAATTAAAATATTAAAAATATAGCGTTGATTTTTTATTGAGTTTATGAAAATAATATTTTTCTTAATGAAGCGAACATCGCAAATTTATCCACATTTTCAAAAATTGGCCTTTTTATATTTTTAAGGCAATATGATATATTTTTTTGATTTGATTTTGGTTCTACGAACCTATATTCGAATCTGCTAATGCTTCAGCAACTCCATTTGCTTTTTCAATATCATTCAAAATTGCTAATTTTGCATCATAACTTGTACAAAGGATACGAGCTTCTTCCCAAGTCACTCGTTGAGAAAAAAGAAGATATTGCTTGCCATGAAAAGAAAAATATTCAACAATCGGTTGCTGGTCTTCCTTACCTAAGATATTTTTAAATTAACAAATAACCAAAACGCCTCTTATTCATTAATATAATAATTTTTTGCTTATACTTACATAAGCCTGTTGAAAGTCCATTTTGAGCCCACTGAAATTCAAAAGCTAAAAAAAGTGAAATTACCACTCTTGATTTTTTCGTTAATTATCATTTAATCTAAAGTCCAACTTACTCTTCTAAATCTCTGGCCATATATTTTTAACTTACCGTCGCTTAAGATCAGATTAATCGCACTTAGATATAATAAAATCGAAATTTTCGACATTTTGTAATATTTAAAGTCTAAATGAATGAAATATTTATCGGATTAAAAAAAAGTTCGAAATACAAATTTTTTACTTTTAATCTATTTTTCTCTAAAAAAATCAAAATAGTGCAAATGTAGAAAGATTCTCTACTGGTTGAAAATGACTGATCGAAATTTCTTTAGACGTGGGTTACCTATTCGCAAAAAGTTTACAAACACCGTGATTCATGAAGCCATTCTTGATTTTAATGGCCTCATAATTCGTAATCGAGCGACTGAACGATTAATCGATTTCTCATGAACTTAATCTCGCTGTACATATTTCATTTTTTTAATTTATTCCAGTGCGTCGGCCTGTAGCTTAGAGTTTTATTTTCAAATTCCGGATTCATTAATTAGCCTATAAATTGGGTGAAATGGAATAATGAAAACTGGAGATTAGGAATTCTTTAAAGTACACGAATATATGGGAATGTTTTGGTTTAGTTGGAAAAGATTAAATTTTTCTTGGTTTTAATGTCCATATTTGTTAGGGAGGTTTGTTAGTTAGGGAAAGTTAGGGTTTAAAAAAAAAATTGAAAATTCAAGGAAATTTTTGTAAGGAGAACTTTAAGTAACTATCAAGAATAAGAATCTGGGCTTCCCCAAATTGAATATTAGTCATTTTTTTCTCCAGACACTTTTCAGTCACGTTTTAAGATGAAGTCACTATTGCCACTCTTTTAAATAAAAATATAACTTTAGTTACTTCTCTTTCAATAAATTAACCCATCGGTTAACCACTATTGAATTTAGGTCTACACCTATTTCTGAATTTCCTCAAAATCTTTTGAATTCCTGTGGGTATTAAATTTTTGATAGATTTTAATCAATTAAAGGGATTTCAACAAATTTAGGGTCTTTTAAAAGATCCCAAGGAATTTTAAAGAGCTTTAAAAAGTTTTAAGGGAATTTAAAAGATTTGAAATATTTTAGGGTATTTCAAAAGATTCCAATGATTTTTGAATAAGTGTAAATAATTTTAAGCGATTCCAAAGATTTTACGTTTTCTGAAGAGACTTCAAGGAATTTTTGATAGATTTCAATAATTTAAAGAGATTTCAAACCATTTCAAGCACTGTGTATATTTCATATATAAAGATTTCAAGGAATTTTTAATAGATTTTAATTAATTGAAGGAATTTCAAAGATTTTAGTTTTTCTAAAACCGATTTCAAGGAATCTTCAAGAGCTTTGAAAAGTTCCAAGGGATTTCAAAATATTTAAAATATTTTAGGGTATGTAAAAAAATTTCAATGCAATTAAAAAAGATTTAAACAATTTAGAGGGATTTGAACGATTTTAGGTTATTTCAAGTGACTCCCAGGAATTTGTAATAGATTCTAATCATTTTAAGGGATTTCAATCCTTTCAAAGTTTTTAGGATATTTACAAATATTCCAAGGAATTTTTAATAGATTGCAATAATTTGAAGGGGTTTCAAACAATTTAAAAGATTTTGGGGTATTTTTAAATCAAATGAATTTTCAATAGATTTCACCAATTTGAAGGGATTTCAAACAATCTATAAGATTTTAGGTTATTTAAAAAGATTCTTAGGAATTTTAAGAGCTTGAAAACGTTTTAAGGAGTAGGGTTTAAAACGATTTGAAATATTTTAGGGTATTTTAAAAATATCCACGGAATTTCAAAATTTTTAAAATAATTTAAAAGCATTTGAAAGATTTTAGGTTATTTAAAAAGATTCCAAGGAATTTTGAATAGATTTTAATAATTTGAAGTGATATCAAGACATTTTAAAGATTTTAGGGTATTCAAAAATATTCCAAGAAATTTGTAGTAGATATCAATAATTTGAAAGGATTTCATAATATTTAACAGATTTTTAGGTATTTTTTGAAAATTCGAAGGAATTTTTAATATATTTTAATGATTTGAAAGGATTTCAAACCACTTAAAAGATTTTAGGTTATTACAAAAATTCAAAGAAATTTTTTATACATTTCTATATTCTAAAGGGATTTTATACAATTTCAAACGTTTTAGGGTATTTTTAAAAATTCAATGCAATTTTTAATAGATTTCTGTAATTGGATGGGATTTCTAAGGATCCAAATATTGTACGAAATTTTAAATGACTCTAAGGAATTTCTAATCAAATTCAATAATTTGAAGGGATTTTAAACAATTAAATTTTTTTTGTGTATTTAAAAATATGCTAAGGGATTTTTAATGGATTTCAATAATTTTAAGAAATTTAAAACCCTTTAGGGTATTTAAGAAAATTCCAAGGAATTTTTAATGCATTTCAATAATCTGAAGGGATTTTATACAACTTCAAAGGTTTTAGGGTATTTTGAAAAATTCAAAGCGATTTTGAATAGATTTCTACAATTTAATAGAATTTTAAGGGATTGGAAATATTTTAGGGAATTTTAAATCACTCCAAGAAGTTTTTAATAGTGTTCAATAGTTTGAAGAGATTTCAAAGATTTGAGGTTTTTCATTTAAAAAGTTCAAGGGAATTCAAAAGATTTGAAATTCCAAAAGATTTTAGGTTATTTAAAAAGATCCCAAGGAATTTTCAGTAGATTTCAATAATTTGAAGGGATATCAAACCATTTGAAAGATTTTAGGGTATTTAAAAATATTCAAAGAAATTTTTTAGTGGATATCAATAATTTGAAGGGATTTCAAATTACTTAACAGGTTTAAGGTATTTTTTTTTAATTCGAAGGAATTTTTAATATATTTCAATAATTGGAAAGGATTTCAAACCATTTAAAAGATTTTGGGGTATTTTAAAAAATTATAATGAATTTTTAATATATTTCATCAAGTTGAAGTGATTTCAAACCATCTTTAAGATTTTAGATTGTTTCAAAAGACAGCATGGAATTTTAAATAGTTTTTAAGGGTTTAAACCATTTAATTAAATGATTTTTTGGTGTTTTTAAAAATTAATGTGAAATTTTAATAGCTTTAATAATTTTAAGGTGTTTCGAAACATTTCAAAGATTTTAGTTTTTTCTTAATTCCAAGGATTTTTTAAGAGCTTTAAAAAGTGTTTCAAGAGATTTTAAAGAATTTTAAATATTTTCGCGTATCTTAAAATATTCCGAGGCATTTTCAAGAGTTTTGAAAATTCGCAAGGAATTTTTCAGGATTTAAATGATTTTAAGGAACTTAAAAAATCTTCTTGTGGTATTTTAATAAATTGTTCAGGATTTCAGGAAACATCAGATTTCGTGTAATTTCATAAGATATAAATTTTAAATGGATTTTAAACAATTTATGCACAAGAAGGGAAGAATTTCGTAGGAATTTCAATATTTTCAAATATTTGAAGGTATAACCAAAGATTTGAAAGAATTTTGGGATATTTTAAAAGATTCCAAGAAATTTTCAATTGATTTCAATAATTTGAAGGGATTTTAAACAATTTCAAAGATTTTAGGATACTATTCGAAATTTCAAAGAATTTTCAAGAGATTTTAACATTTCCAAGGGAATTTAAAGGATTTTAAATATTTTAGGGCATTTACATTTTTTAAAGGAATTAACGAGAGCTTTAAAAAATGAAAAGGCATTTCAAAAGATTTCAGATCATTAGTAATATTTTCGGGCACTTTAAATGATTCTAATGAAATTACAACAAAATTCTAAATTTTTAAGAAATGTCCTTGGATTTTAATGATTTAAAGGTATTTAAATCAGTTTTCTCGGGATTTCCTAGAATATTTTTAAATATTTAAAAGTATCAACAGAGATTTTAAAGAAATGAAAAGATTTTAAAATACTTAAAAAATTTCCAAAGAATTTTCAAGAGATGCGGAAAGTTTCATTAGATTTTAAAAGATTTCATAGAATTTTGAAAATTTTAGGTTTCTTTTTTAAATTCTAAGTAATTTCAAACAATTGTAAAGTTTAAAAAAAATATTTTAGGGTTTTTAGAAGAATCCAATTTTTTTTTGATTGATTTCAATAATTTGAAGGGGTTTGAAAGAATTTGAAAAATCTAAGGGTTATTTAAAATATTTCCAGGAAATTTGAAGGGATTACAAATATTCAAGGTATTTCCAACGATTTTATGGGATTAAAAAATTGTTCAGTTGGTATGTTAATAATTGGATTTTTGTAATTACCTGAAATTTCTTTAACTTACTCAATCCTACTCAATTCTATCAAATTCTGTTGAATTTTCATGAACTTTTTTGGAAAATTCGCATTGGATTTTTTTAACCTTGGACGTTCGTCACTTTTGGTCACTTTTTCAGTTTAAATGGGTCACTTTTTGAAGGAAATGAAGCTGTGGCTATCCTGACAATAAGGCATTATTAAAAATGTATAAATTTAAACATAAAATTGTTTTATTTCACTTATAAAATATCTTATAATTATTTTATTATAATATCTTCTGGTAACTAATTAAAAATCTACTTTTAAATAAATATGCTTTTTCTCTAATTTAATTTAATTGATAGTAGACTTTTGTTCAGTGAATCGAAGCGATTACATGATCCAAGGCAATATCTCCGATGATAGGTGAAAAAAGAGCAGTTCCTAATTCTCGAGTACAACATGTCGTAAGAATTGGAAGAACCAACATAATTTGAATAAGCCTATGTCCTTGATCTCCTCGATTTTGAATATGTTGCATTAATATTTCCGATGCTGAATTTCTTGCTCTTGATAATGAATCTAAACCTCGGGATGATACCGATAATTCTAAAAATAACAAAACAATATTTATTGATTATTTTCAAGCTTTTCTAAATATTAACAGGCCTCACAGGCCGGCCCCTGTGGTAAAAGGTGGGATCCAATGAAAAAAAAATTGACCTTGAAATGACATTGAAGGACATTGCCAAGGTCACTACTGAATAAGGCTTGGTAAAGTTAATAACTTTCCTCCTTACAAAAAATGGGAAAACCTTCTATTACTATTATATGCAGACCTTGTTTAAGTTTAAATGAACTTAGGCGGACCTTCAAGGTTTTTTCAAGCTTAACTTTCTACAGAATAGATACCCCCTTTTTACACCAGCAATCGATAGAGCTGTATAATTTACGTTCGAATAGGTACTCAGCTCATAGGTCCAATTTGACCTTGACCCAGATGTATGCATACCTTGTTTAAGATTAAATGACCTTAGAATGGTATTCTAGGTTATAATGTACCTATGACCTGGGTACATATCTGAATGTAAAATTTCCCGTTCTATCGATTTCCGATGTAAAAAAGGTTTACATTTTTGTAAGTTGCCCTTGAAATGCCCTTCAAGGTTATTGTCAAGGTCACTACTGAATAATCCTTATTAAAGTTGGTAACATTGCTCGTTACAAAAAAGTTAAAACCTTCTATTCCCAGAGATATGCAGACCTTGTTCAAGTTTAAATGACCTTAGAGTGACCTTCAAGGTTCTTTCGAGGTCAACTTTTAAAAAATGCAACCTCCTTTGTTTACATCGGCATCGATAGAGCTGTAAATTTTACGTTCGAATATGTTCTCAGGTCATAGGTCCAATTGGACCTTGACCCAAAGGTATTCAGACGTTGTTCAAGATTAAATGACCTTAGAGTGACGTTCAAGGTTATGATGTACTTATGAACTGGGTACGTATTTGAACGTAAAATTTCCCGCTCTATCGATTGCCGATGTAAAAAAAGAAGGTTGCATTTTTTTAAAAAGTTGACTTCGAAAAGACATTGAAGGTCATTGACTTGAATTGCTTAAAAATTTTTTATGGTATTTTTAAAGATTCAGAGAAATTTTTAACAGATTTCAACAATTTAAAGGGGTTTTTAAGTTTTAAGGCTATTTTTCAAACTTCTAAGGCATTTTAAATTTATCAATTAATTTTAATAAATTTTCCAGGATTTCAGGAAATGTTTTCATAGAATTTCACGGGATTTTACAATATTTTAGTAGATTTTTAGTGAAGTTTTTAATAAATTTTCTGATTTTTTTTGAATTACTTGAATTTTTCCAAATTTACATAATCCTGGTCAATTCAATCGTTTTTTGTTAATTTTTAATTGAACTTGAAAGGCTTTGAAAAATATTAGCATATTTTAATAGATTCCTAGGAATTATTAATTTTTGAAGAATTTAGAATTTTGGCAAAAATATTTTAGGCAATTCTAAAAGATTCCAAGGAGGTTTTAATTTATTTCAGTAATTTGAAGTGATTTGAAAGGGTTTGAAATATTTTAGGGTAAATAATTTCCTATAATTTCGGACGCAATGGAATGATTTTATAGGGCCTAGAAGCTTCTACAATATTTAAAAATATTTCACGGGATTTCATAACGTTTCCGAGGATTTCAATAATTTGAAGAGTTTTTTTTAATGCTCTGAAGGCATTATAATAAGTTTTCCAGGATTTCAGGAAATATCGCCAAATTTCAAAGAATCTCACGGAATTCAATAATATTTTAGTGGATATTAAAGAATTTATTGAAGAGAATTGAGATATTTCGTTTGTGGAATTCATCCTGAATTCCAATAAATTGATTTAATTTAATAGATTTTTTTACTTTTCAAAAGTATTTATTTAATCCTGAGAATTAATTGATAAAATGAATAAATGATCAAAGGATTTGAAACATTTTTAGGGATTTCAAGAAGATATTCAAATATTCAAATTATTAATTTATTTTAATATTTTTTTATTCCTCAAATAAAACCCATGAATATATTATTTTTATTATTAGATTTCACAATTATATTCATTTCTATAAATAATAATTTATATTTTTTTAATCATAAAAATTTGTTAAATAATAAAATTGTTGACTTTTAGAAGTTTGGAAGAAATAGTAATATTACCAATTTGTTTAGGAATTTTTTTAGAATTAGACAAGATTTTCAATATTACAGATGTGACAGAAGAGAATCTAGAAGATTAAAATAAAATTATTACAGGACTTTACAAAATATGAGGAAAAAGTCCAGTAAATTTAGAAGATATTTAGGACTTCTAGAATTTTTGAAGAAATACAACATATTTTATGCATTTTTGGAAATACTTCCAAGTTTCAAAGCGTTTTAAATCTATTGAACACCTCTTAAATTCTTTAAAATATTTTTATTTTACTCGGATTTTTTCTAAAATTTTTTAAAATGATTTAAAGCATAAAAAAATTGTTTTAAACTCTTTCAAATTTTTATAAGATTTTTAGACAAAATCATTTTAATAAAAATCTGCATTTCTTACAAACTTCTACAGTTAAAAATTCTTGTTCAATCTCTTCAAATCTTTTATATATTTTTGGAATTTAATCGATTGTTTATTTATTTTCAATATTATCAAAGTGAAACATATTTCTTTAAAATCTTATAACCTTTTCCGAAATTTAAGAACTTTTTTTTAAAATGTTTTAAAATCATTTTTAAATTACTTTTAAAGTATATCTCTTAAAATTACTCAAATTTATTTTAGAATTATATACGATGGAAAAATTTTTCTTCAAAATCTTTAACAATCTTTTTTAAAATTTTAGGAAATGTTGGATTCTAAGAAATTTCCAAGAGCTATAAACAATTTCGAGAAATTTTCACGGGTCTTATTAACTTTAAGGAATTTTGATTTTTTTATTGGATTTCAAAGAATTTATTCACAAAAATTGAAAGATATCGTAGGGTTTTAAATATTTGAAGAGCTCATAAAATATTAATTTCAATTAATTTGGAATTTGCCCCGAATTCTTATTAATTTATTCTGAATTTTTTTCATTTCTTTTTTGAATATTTAAAATTGTTCCCATTCTTTTGTAAGAAATTAGAAGACATTTGAAGATTTTAAGAGATTAGATTTTTTGAATTTACATAGAATTTTTTGTAATTCTCTTGATTTTTTTAATTGGCATATTTGGATTTTTCTAAATTTACTCCATTCTTGTGATCCTAATACTTTTAACCTCATCTTAAATTCATAGGAATTTCATAAAATTCTTTTAAATTCCCTTCAATTTTTTTAGGCTCATTTTAAAGTTACTGAATTTAGGGAAATTTCTTAATATTTTAAAATTCTTTTCAATTTATTTGAATTTTTTAATTCACCTTGAATTTGTATGAATTTCATCGAATTCTGATCGTTTATCTGAGATTGATCTAAATTAATTTCAATTTCACGAAAATCAACGGACTTTTTTTGTTATTTAAAATTTTTTTGCCAATTCATTTTAATTCAAAAAGTCCATAAATTACCCTTTATTCCCTATATTTCATCCCATAGGGACTGTGAGGCCTCAATTTATTCAAATCATCTTTAATATCTCAGCATTCCTATTTTTTTAACAAGAAATTCGTAAAGAAAAACTTACCGGGACGACAGAGGGAAAATGTTTCCAAAACCGAAAATTCGATTTCGTCAAGTTGTAATTTCAAAATCAAATTTCGAGCTGTTGTTAAAGCGGTAAGGAGTGTTTTCCCAGCTATAGAATTTTTTATTAATATTTCTATAAAGTGCATCGGAAAAGTGGCTGCATGAAGAATAAAAATTGCAGCCCATCCTTGTCGAAGAATTGAATTTTGCTCCTCAATGCTGAGAGTAGAAAAATTACTGTGTTGTCGAGATCTTCTAATTGTTGTTAGAAAAATCTGGGCTGCGACTTCGTATTGAATTGCCTCTCCTATTATAAATAGAAAAAACTAATTTAATTGAGAAGTTCTATTTGTGGATAATTATTTAATTATTATATTATTTCTTGTACAATAATTATAATTGTTAATTACCCGGGGGAAAAAATCTTGGTACGGTGCTGTGGTTTAGTAGAGGAGGTAGAAAGAAGTTCGAACTTCTCATTTCGTAGGCAGGTTTCGTTTGATGGCTGACATTTTTCGTTGGTTCAAAATTTAGTGATGTTACTTGTCCCTCGAAAGAATCGAAATTTGTGTTTGGATTGCAGCTTTTCGTTTTTCCGGAAAATCGGACTCGAGAGGAAGACGTTCTGTTTCTTTTGCGTGGACCTCTTTCTTCTTGAACAGCTAAATTTGAGGATACAATTTTTGAAACTGGTTTTTAAATTCGATTCAAAAGTTTCAAACTACTCTCGCCTCGGAAGGGCCCTACTGCGCGAGTACTCAGTCAGGATAGTGCGCAATATTACGCATTACAATTGGAAATGGTTCAGGTGGCCCGGACTCTTTACGTTTCGAGTTTCCCGATTTAGCATCAAGGCTATCTGTAGGCAACTCCCATCACTGTTAATAAATCGAGGTTCTGGTGTATTATGAGAGCAGCGTGGCACTCGAACGGGAAACCTGGGATATGACAGGAAACTTTGCAAACAAAAATCTATCCAGTCACTTAGAATATAGCAAATTTCATGTCAGATGATATAACGTCATTTAAAATATGTTCGAATTAGAATTGTTTCTTTGATGATAAGTTTAATTGTCAAGTTTTTCAATCATGAGATCATTCATTTTACAATGCATAAATCTAAAATATTTTCTTCAAAAAATTTGCAGCTTGGCTCATTAATTTTAAGCTCACATTTTCAAACTAAATAATTTGAACATGAAGAAGCTCTTTTTTTATTTTATTCGTTTTTATTTAGTCGGATGAGATGATATTTTGATTTTTTTCTGATTTGGAAGAGGGACATTTTTAATTTTTAACATTGTTATTGAGTTGGACAGCAGAATATTTTGTGTTTAATTTTTTTTTCAGATTGAATTGAATATTTTATTTTTATTCTTTTTTCTGAATTGGACAAGATTATTATTTTCTTAATTTCAAACTTTTTTGGGTTGGAAGGAAGGAAAATACCCATTTTTTGTTTTTATTATTTTTTTTTAGTTGAAAGGGATGAAATTTTGGTTATTAATGCTTTCTTTCTGAATTGGAAACGGTCAATTTTTTATTTTTAACATTTTCATTGAATTTAACAAAAAAAATTTAATTTGCCATTTTCTTTGTGAATTAGAAGAAACCACTTTTTTCTTTGTCACATTTTTATTGACTTTACGAAGAGGATTTTTAATATTTTTTCTGTATTAATTGAGGCAAATTTTAAAAATTTTGATTGAGTTGGAAGGGATGAGATTTTGATTGATTTTTTTTTTCTTATTCGGAAGAGGTCATTTTTTCTCTTTTAAACATTTTTATTGAATATAAAAAAGGGTTTTTAATTTCCAATTTTTTCCTGAATTGGAAGAGGGAAACTTTTTATTGATAAGCTTTATATTGAGTCGGAAGGAAAAAAAAGTCTCTTTTGTTTTCATGTTGTTCATTGAGTTGGAAAAGACGAAACTCTGGTTGCTAGTTTTTTTCTGAATTATAGAAGTAGCCAAATTTTTATTTTTAAAGTATCTATTGAGGTAAAGGAAGGGATGATCAATTTTTAATTTTTGTTTGAAATGGAAGTGATTAATTTTTCTTTTCAACATTTTTATTAAATTTACGGATACATTGTTATTTCTCAACTTTTTTCTGAATTTGGAGGAAAAAAATTTTTTACTTTTAACATTTTTATTCTGTTGGAAGAGAGAAATTTCCGTTTATCAAATGATTCTGAATTCGAAGCGGAACATTTTTTTGTTTTTAAGATATTTTTTTCGATCTAGAAGGAAGGAAATTTTGGTTTTATTTTTTTTTCTTGATTGAAAAAGGCCCATTTTTAAAAAAATATTTAAGCTTTCTATAGAGGTCAAGGAAATTTTTTTTCTGACTTTTTTTTTTAGTTTTTGTAATATTTGTTTAGTTCAAAAGGATACATTCTGAGTGATTTTTTTCTGAATCGGAAGTGGCCATTTTTTTAAAAAACATTTTTATTGAGTTTAAGACAAGAATGGTAATTTTTTCTGAACTAGAAGTTACCAATTTTTTGCTTTTAGCATTTTTATTGAATTCAAGGACGTAATTTTTAATTTTCAACTTTTTTCTAAATTGGAGGAAAAATTTTCATTTTTAACATTTTTAATGAGTTCGCAGGGATGAAATACTAGCTTAATTTTTTTCGCATTTCAGAAAATTTCAGTTTTAAGTATTTTATCAATTTTTACGAATCAGAAAGAAAAATGTAGAATCTTAAAATGTGTTGAATTGAACTGATTTCTAATTTCTATTTTTTCTAGTTGTTGATAGTAATTTTCCTAAGACAGATTTTTATTTATAATGTTCGAGTATTTTATAAAAAATTTGGTAAAATTTATAGAGATTCAGAAATGATTCAACGATTTCATTTTATAAGTTCCCATTCCAAGTACTTGGCTCGGCTGTCAATTAAATTTGTTGACACTGTTGTTTGGTCAGACGTGTGACCGACACGCGGCGCTATTTACTTCTTGCTGAAACGGTTATCACCTGCTCGACCTCCACGGTCAATTTCAATTCCACCTTTAATTTTTCTATTACATTGTTTTAATACATTTCAAGTCTGCAGTCAATTAATAAAAAAGATTATTTAATGTTTAAAACGGTAATAAGTAATTCTTATATTAGTGCTATATTTACTTTGCTATAGGCAACCAAACATACTTTTTTGCATCTTCTAATTTAAAGAACAGGCCTCAGACTCACGTGACTATTCAAAGTTTTTGAAAATTTTTTTTAACGATGCAACTAGAGTTCAAGTTCCATATAATAACAGTTTCAAATTTGAATACTTAATA
Organism: Belonocnema kinseyi; assembly: GCF_010883055.1. Lineage (NCBI taxonomy): Eukaryota > Metazoa > Arthropoda > Insecta > Hymenoptera > Cynipidae > Belonocnema > Belonocnema kinseyi. The sequence goes on along the minus strand of NC_046662.1, from coordinate 38,951,070 downwards.
TTGCGCAATATACTCGACGGAGTACTTGCGCACTGCGGCCCTTCCGGGGCGAGAGTCGAAACCGCCTCGTGCACTGCCCTCTGAGAAACTGCATGGGCCAGCAGTTCTATAAATTACAAAACCGGAACGGCGTTTATGGGACCTGAAGTATAATGTTCGACTGTTTTAAAAAATGGCACCAATGCTATTTTCTGAAATTGCTCGCTAATTTTTATGCATATTTCCTGGGAATGTTTTCGAATACACACAAAAATAAATCAATTTTTTATTTAATTTTATTTTTTAAATTATATTTAGAGCTGGTGCAATCCCCATGAAGTTTAACACGTATTTCCCATCAGAAAAAAAGACGTTTTTGTCAATTTTATTCAGAATTTTCAATATTAGCTAAATAGAGTTGAAACTCAACACTTATCTCTGCAATCAGCCATTAGATATAAATAAAATATTACTTTTAAAATATCAGCCCGATAAATCTGTTTTATAGGATCCCAAAAAAACCTCATAATGCAATACAACTTTATACTGATAATTATATTCTTACATGAATTGTTAAAACAATTAATTATTGTTATCAGCAATTTTCTCTCAGAAAAGAGTTAGAAAGTCGCGGTTTAATAAAAAATGTAATTGATTGAGGTTAAAAAAATTACTTGTTTAAACAATTGATTATCATTTTTAATAATAATCAACTTGAATAATGTCAGAAAGTTGTGGTTTTTTCTGAAAGTTTTAACTTTTTACCCACTTTTTACTGAGTAAAGTAATAAATCTCTGAAACTTTTTTTTCACTTTTAACTTAGAGCGGTAATAAGCAAGTTAAAAACATGCTTATTTAAACAATTGCTCATTGTTTATAACTATGTTTTCTTAGAGTAATACTAGAAAGTTGTTTTTTTCAAAAGTGGAAAAAAATTTAAAAGTTCAAAAAAACCGAAACTTTTTTTACATTTAGCTGAGAGAAAATAGTTATAAACAATAACGAACTGCCTAAACTATATTTTTTAACTTGCAATATGAATTACTTTATCAAGTAAAAAGTGTGTAATCGGTTTAAAATTTAAGAAAAAGCCGCAAATATCTAGCACAAACAAAGAAGAGTTATAAACAATAATAATTAATTTTAATAATTATTTTTGCTTAACTGAATTAATTACTAACTCCCTTTAAGCGAAAAGTATACAAATAGTTGAAAATTTCAACAACAAAATGAAAGATTTTTGTGTGGATTCTCACACAATCCGGGCGATATGCATACAATTTCAACAACAAAATTATTGCATTTTTAGACCACCCTACTGGTTACCGTCGGAAAAATGTAAGTATCAAAAGATTTGAAGACTGAAAATTTCAAAAGATTTTAAAGGATTTCCTATAATCGGTACCCTCCAAAACTAATGAGACAGGGCCACCTGAGTCGTTTACAATTCGAATGCATTATATTGCGCAATATACTCGACTGAGTACTTGCGCACTGCGGCCCTTCTAATGCGAAAGTCGAAACCGTCTCTCGCCCTGCCCCTTGAGAAACTGCGGGGGTCAGCAGTTCTAGGAATTATAAAACCGGATCGGCTTCTATGGGACCTGGAGTATATTCACTATAGCCCATTTAAATTCGACTATTTGAATTTGATTTGAGTTTTCTAAAATTTTCTATTTACTTCGTTTTCTGTATATATTTGTGACATTAATATAATCAATTATTCTATTTTGATAACAAATTTTTTTTTTTAAAGTCCAAGAGTACGAAAAATTTAAGATATATAATGTAACATTTTATTTAATAAAGAAAAAAAGAACATTATTTCAATTTAAATTTGACATAAACACAAGTAATATTATTGTTAAATAACAGTAAAAATGATTTTTTTTTTACAATAATTACAAAATGAACTATTTTTATGGTTTCAATGGATTATTTACATTTAAATAATAATGTTAAAAACCAACATTTAGCTATATTTTCAAGACAAATGACCTTATAGAAAGGAAAACATAATTCAAGAATTTTCCTTCCAATATTACTATTTGATTGAATTTTCATAATTTTCGCTAATCATGAATATTGACATTTTTTATTTGAAAATTTATTTGTTTCTTTAAAATTGAACTATTTTGTTTAAAAATTCTAGGTATTTTTCTCACTCAAAATTCAACTATTTCATATTCGGTTAAACATTGATCTTCTTCAATTTAAAATTCAACTTTTTGCTTAAAAACTTCTGTATTTTGTTGAAACTTTGTCTTTTGTGATAGAATATTAATCTTCGTGGTGACTAATTTATATTTTATTTGGAAATTCATGTGTTAAAATTGAAAATTAAACTATTCGATTTTTTGTTAAAAATTGGTATTTTTTAATAGAAAATTCATCTATTTTGTTAAAAATTTGTCTCTTTTTGAAAGAAAATAAACATTTTTTAAAAATCAACTATTTGTTTGAAAATTTCTTTCAAAATTTAAAATATTTCGTGGAACATTCATGTATTTTGTTAAATATTATTCTTTTTTGTCAGAAAATTAATCCGTTTGGATGAAAATTCATTTCTTTGGTGGAAAATTAGATTTATTTATCATTGAAAATTATAATTTTCAACTAAAAATGTAACTGTTACGCTTTTTATTAAAAAAATTGTTATAGTTTAAAATTTAATTATTTCTATGAAAAATTATTTTATTTGTCTAAAAGCTTCTTTCTCCAACTTTAAATTAAACTATTCGAAAACCTGCTTTTCGAGAAAACCGCATCTAAAGTCGCAGAGTGCCTCCAGCACACGTGCTCTATTTTTTGTTCAAACAAAAAATGTACTCACTTCCGGGACATAAATGTAATGTAAACAGATAGAACATAGATTGAAGTATGACTTCCCATCGAATTCACAAAATCGATACTTTCGACATTTGTTAAAAAAACGCGATAACACAATATTTCAAATGCACATTAAAATATTTCAAATTTATTTAATTATTTTAAACAAAAAAAGCCTTTTATAGTACATAAAAGATGACTTTTGAACAAACTACTTACACTTTCAACGAAATTAAATTAATTCTAAAAAAAAGTCTAATAGTTGATATTTCAGCCGAACAAGATGAAATTTCATCTAGAAAGAATAAATTTCAAAATAAAAAAAAATCTTCAACAAATAAAGATTATTTAGTCATGAAAGAAAAATAAGTTCACCTAAATTGTTGAACCTTCAAGCCAAAAGAATAATTTTTGTACAAAAATTAAATTTTCAGCTAGAAAATATGATTGATCAGAAAAAAATTTATTTTCAAAAAGTCGTTAAATTCTTTACCAAAGAGATCTATATTTGACTAAAAATATTAATTATTAATAAAAAAATGATGTCTTAAGAAAATGATTCAAACAAAATAGTTGAATCCAAAAGCAACGAAGATTAATTTTCAATGAAGCACTTGCATTTTTATCCAAAAGAAAGTTGACTTTTTAAATCAAAAATAAATTTCCAAAAAAAACGAACATTGAATTTTCATCTGAATAAGATTTTAGTTTGACTTTTGAACAGTCAAATATGAGTTTTAAAAAAAGAATTAAATTTTTATTTCTGATACTGGAATTATGAACCCCAAAAGACGATTTTTTAACAAAATATTAGAATTTTTAACCAAAAAGGATGACTTTTTTTAACAATTTTAATTTACAATCAAATAGTTGCATTTCCATCAAAGGAAAATTAAATGTCTACTAAAACAGACGAATTTTAAATTTAGAAAGGCAAACTTTTACAAAGTTTACATATTTTCGCGGAAAAAAATTTTTTAACTTACTTTTCAACACAAAAATATGAATTGTCAACAAAATACTTGAATTTTTAACCAAAAAGGAGAACTTTTGAACAAAATTTTTTAATTTTAAATAAAACAGTTGCATTCTTATTTAGGAAAGTTGAAATCTCTACTAAAACAGCTGAATGTCACTTCTACTGAAATGGATGAATTTTTTAAATAAAAAGATAGATTAAAAAAATATATTTGAATTTTCACCTAAAAAGATTTCAGTTGACTTTTTAATGCTAAAATAAGAATTTTAAACAAAAAGTCAACTTTTAACCTAAAAAGACGGATTTCAACAAAACAGTTGAAATTTCAACCAAAAAAAGATGAATTTTTAACAAAATCGTTGAATAAAAATATAAAAACTTAATCTTTAGGAGGAATCTTAAACTTGCAACATTTTTACCTAGAATCTTTTATAAACTGAATCAAATAATTTAAAATTAGAATTGAAAATTTTCAAATTAATTGTTCTTGACAGTTATTTAAACTATTTGAAGTTATAGAAATTCGCTAACTTTTGCCAAATTTGTTTTAAATCCGTGACTTTCCCCTGACCAATAAAATTCCTGGACTATTTTTTAAAAACTGTTGTTATTTGTTTCATTTGCAAATCTCCTAAAATTACGTTCATGAATGAAAGTCCCCCCCCCCCGTAATTTAATTACGGTCTCTTAATGAAAACAAGTATTTCTAGTATTGTTCCTGGGTATGGTAGAATACTCTATTCTCGATAATGATAATTTATCATCATTATACTTGAAATTAATAATTTAATTAAGTGAATAATAGTTTAAACAATCATTATTTTACAAAAATCATAAATGCTAAAATTTTTGACATTGTTTTTATTTATGATATTCCATGAGATTGATACTCAATGCCAAATAAAAAGGCCTTAAATATTTATCAATAGTAAAGAAGGAATTCTTTGCATTAGTAAATAGTGCTTCTTAAATAGCCTTAAACTTTAATTATAACGCATAAACATTGCACAGAAATTTTTCATTTAGGTAAAAAGTATGAATAATGAAAAGGCAATACTTTTTCCCGTGTTAAAAATTTGTTTCTTTTGCAATAATTAATTAATTAGTTTCATTGAAAATTCACCAGGTTTTAAGGAATCGTTATGGCATTAAACTAATTTAAAGGGATTCATAGGATTTCAAAATAAACTTAAAAGTTCAATATGATTATAAGGAGTTGCTTCAGATTTAAAGAGATTTAAAAAAAATTGGAGAATTTTTTTATGGATTTTAGACACATGGGAAAGAAATCGGTTAAGATGGTTCGGACATGTTAAGAAAATGCCAAATGAACGACTAACGAAACAAGTGTATCAAGGTAAAGTAAATGGCAGCGTGCCCAGAGGTAGACCGCGGAAAGAATGTTTAGGATGTGTGAATGAGACCCTAGTTAGAAGACACATAAGAAGCCCCAGAAACACGAGACTCTGCTTGAAAAAATGCATGGACATAAAAGAAGCTAGAGAAGTATGCCAGGACAGGAAAGTACGGCGGCAAATAGTTAATAAAAAGAGTGTCAGTAGAGTGAATGACGCCTGAGCAGTGTTGCGGAACGAACGTGTTATTTACTTAAATAGCACGAGAATTCTGAATCAATCTGAAAAATCTCTATCCCTTCCACACACTACTCCTTTCCCCTACCGAGTGAGTCACGCCTACCATGAAAGGGAAATGGCTTAATGGTGTCGCGGTAGGGCTTGAGCTCTCCTCTCATGATTTTGACGGCAATGTTGGAGGTAGCATTGCTACTGACAGGGTTTCCCATGCCAAATAGGCTGATAACAAAGAGGAGAGGGACTAAGTAGAACACCAAAACCCATCAATGAAAAATGGAGAATATATTAATAATAATAATAAATAATAAATAATAAATAATAAATAATAAATAATAAATAATAAAAAAATAATAATAATAGCTCTAAGAAAGCATCCAGAGGTGACTGTTGTCACCTCCAAAGCTCGTGGCCGCTTGTAATTGTATACCTACAACATCGTCGCAGGTGGTTTCAACCATCGTATTAAATTATTTGAATTAAGTTATAACATTCTAATCTCATCAGTCACTTGACTTAGTCCATGGCTATGATGTATCACCGGGTTTACCCGAGTAAAAGTTTAATAAAAAATATAATAATAATAATAAAGGAAAAAGGATACAATTTAAGAACAAAATTTGCTGCAAAGTATCCTAATATACAAAAAGTCGTACTAAGAGATCTTATAGCTAAGGTGAAAGACATCAGCATTAATCTACATGTTACAGAAGACCGAGCAATGGAGATTAAACAACAGGTTGATTTGGCGTGGAAAAATGACGGCAATGAACATCAGTTAGAGAAAGCCGCGACACACGGTCAAGAAGGAGCAATTGATGTTCTTCCTCAACCTATTGATTATCCAACACCACCACATCCTCCAGAGGTGGATGACCTTATACAACCAGAGGAAGAAGCAGAGGTTCAGCAACCAAAAAGCGACGAAAATGGACATACCATATGAACAGAGATGTTATGCGCCTTTATTTTTTGGCAGAGAAATGTGGGGAAAGTGTGAGGAGAGAACATCATAGACTCTTTTTACTTAAATACCCAGAGGCAGCCACAAAAATAAATGAGCAGAATCTAGCAGATCAAAAACGCTTAATATCTGTAAACAGACTGCTTTCGGCTGTTGAAATAGCTGCTATCAAAATGGAAGTGGAACGGCAGCTTCCTATTGATGAGCTCGCCTTGGAAGATGTGGATAATGAAGACTTGATTGATGCTGAAGGCATAGGTGCTAGGGATAATGAACATCATGCACCGAATCTACTAGAACCACATCCGGATACTCCTAACGAATTTTGATCATGCTTTACTAGAGTTTAGATATGTGGAACCAACACTGAGGCATTCTCTGCCCAAAATGAACATTACAAATCATCTGCGTACACTTATAGCACATCTTGACAGTGAGGTTTCACCTACGTATTTCAACGTAGCACGAAATGCGTTAGAGGTGCAAACTCTTGTATACTGTGCAGCTGTAGCAACCGTTAGAACGTTGAGCCGAAAAACTAGGCCTGCAAATGCAGTTTTTGTTCCAGCAAGGGATCGAGATCTACCATGGAAGATCAGGTTGGATATGGATGTCAGCAAAGTAAGGTGCAAATTGGGTCGATTAACTCAATATAAAAAAGGAAAGAGAACCAGAAAGTTGATGAACCATGTTAAAAAATCATCCACCCTCGGCACATCGAGACAGTAACACCAGCAATATTGGATGAAATTTTAGACTCTCAACGACAGAGACTCGATGTTCTTACTGCCAGACTGCGTCGATACAAGAAGAGTAATGCACGAAGGCAACAAAACCAAAACTTTCAGACAGATGAAAGAAGGTTCTATCGTGCACTGAGAGTAAAGCCAAATAACCACCAAGGCGCCGAAGTCCCTCAATTGAAAGATATGACTAACTACTGGTCGGGCGTTTGTGGAAACATGATCAGATGCAATTTGGACACTGCGTGGTTCAAACTGGAGGAAGCAAGGGCAAGAAATAGCCCAGAAATGCATCTGACAAACATCACGGCTTTGGATGTTTCAGTTGTCTTGAAGAGGGCAAGTAATTGGAAAGCTCCAGGTCCGGACATGGTGCACAACTTCTGGTACAAGTACCTGACGAACGTGCATCTTGCGTTAGCAAGGTGTTTCCAGAAAATCATTGAGCACCCAGATTTGATGCCAAGTTTTATGCTCCAAGGTACTACGTATATGATCTCATTGTGACTAGAATGACATTCTTACAGAAGAACAAAAAGGATGTTGTAAAAACTCACGTGGCTGTAAAGATCTAGTCACTATAGACGCTGTTGCCATGACTCAAGCTCGTAAGCATCAAAGGAACTTACTCATGGCATACATTGACTACAAGCAAGCGTTTCCTTCCGTTCCACATGACTATTTGCTTGAAGTCTTAAAACTTTGCAAAATATGTCCACGCATGATTGACTTTCTAAGCCATGCAATGAGGCTCCGGGGTACAAGAATCAAGTATTTTGATCATGGACAACCAAGGATAACTGGATCAATACGCTTTACGACGGGTATATTTCAAGGAGACTCCTTCAGCGCACTAT
>NC_046662.1:38936382-38943026 GCF_010883055.1 Belonocnema kinseyi | reverse complement strand
AGGCAATGGCTGCAGGCGAATCATATAAATATCTGGGTATTCTTGAATCTAAGGGTATTCAACATACGATAGTTAAGACAAGCCTAATGACTGCCTTTACTAGGAGACTCAGATTAATTATGAAGAGTTTTCTCAACTTGGCAAACAAAATCAGGGCGATCAACACATATGCCGTACCTGTCCTCATGTACTCCTTCGGGCTCATAAAATGGTCTGACACTGACCTTGAAAAGTTAAACAGAATTGTTCGCGTAGAAATGACGAAGCACCGAATGCACCACAGAAATTCAGCGATTGAAAGGGTAGTTCTACCACGACATTTAGGGGGTAGGGGCGTTTCAGATGTCAGAAAACTGTGTGAGTCAAAAGTTATACAGTTACGAGACTATTTTAACAGCAAACGAAATGTTGCGCTTTACAGAACCATCTGTCAAGCGGATCTTGAATATACGCCCTTAAATTTGTCCTCAGATGGGGCCTTAAATATCAGGGCAGAAACTATAGAGGAATTAGAAGTACAATGGAGGCATAAAGCCATCCATGGCGAGCACCCCAACACGTTAGATCAAAGTGAAGTGGATAGTGAGGCATCTAATATTTGGCTAAGAAAGGGCGTTCTGTATTCAGAGACGGAAGGATTCGTCATTGCAATACAGGACAAGGTTGTCAGCACCAGAAATTATCGCAAACACGTATTACATCAAGACGTGGTTGACCGGTGCCGATATCAACGAATCCATCGGGCACATTATTGATGGCTGTCGCCTAATGGCTCAGAGAAAATATACGCACAGACATAATGATGTAGCGGGCAATATACATCAACAACTTGCCCTAAGCCCAGGACTCTTAAAAGAATGGGTGCCCTTCTATAGATACATTCCAATTCCCGTTTTAGAAAGCGAAGATTACATCTTATATTGCGATGTTACTATCCAAACGGATCATTACATCCGGGTCAATCGACCTGACATCGTGATGCGAGAAAAAAAAAGGTGGAAGAGTCTACATCATCGACATTGCTTGTCCGCTTAACCGAAATGTGTAGTCAACCTATACAACCAAGATCCACAAGTATAGCGAGTTAAGGCATGAAGTGAAGACCATATGGAGGAATGTGTTTCATGCATCCATTCATCCTATTGTGATTTCGGCTAGAGGCAATGTGCACGCAAGATGTACTGAACATCTTGAACATTTAGGAGTCAGTAGGGTATTGGCAGCAGCTCAGAAGGCGGTTTTATTAAACACCTGTCGCATTGTAAGAAACTTTCTTGATCATCAGGAAGCGAGCGACTAAAAACCCGTGGAGTGGCAGATTGTAGTTCTAAGAAAGCATTCAGAGGTGACTGTTGTCACCTCCAAAGCTCGTGGCCGCTTGAAATTGTATACCTACAACATCGTCGCAGGAGGTTTCAACCATCGTATTAAAACATTCGAATGAAGTTATAACATTCTAATCTCATCAGTCACTTGACTTAGTCCGTGGCTATGATGTATCACCGGATTTACCCGAGTAAACGTTTAATAAAAACACATAATGATAATAAACAAGGGATGGCACGATTTAAGGGATTTTATCAGTTTCAAGGCATTTAAAAGGATTTTGAATAGTTTAGGGTATTTTAAAAGAATTTAAGGAATTCAACGAGATTTCAAAATTTTTATAGGCAAGGCGGCTACTTGACTGGGAAACCGGGAAAAATCCTTGAATTGAATTAAAAACCCCAGGAATTTACTTTTGATCGCAGTAAAATTCAATTTTTGATTATTTCAATAATTTTCGTCAATTTCGAAAAGTCACAGTTTACTCTAGTTAAATCATAATTTATGATTGCATTTTTATTTATTTAGAAATTAAAGTAGTTGTTTCAAAATTGATGTACCTCGTGAAAAATTCGCCTGTTTTGTAAGAAATTAAACTTTAAGGTTCAAAATGAATCTTTTTGTATAAAATTCAACTATTACAGTTGATTCATCATTTTAGTTGAAAATTCATTAGTTTTGTTGAAAATTGGTTTCTAAAACTTAAAATTTGAATGTCTATTTTTAGTTGAAAATCGATAGTTTCTTGTTCAAAATTCAACAATTTGGATGCAAATTTTTAGGTTTCAATTGAAAAATACACAATTTCGTTGAAAATTCACATATTTGGTTAAAAATAGATTTTTTGGTAGAAAATGATCTTTTTCTATGCAAGTTAATCTTCTTGTTTAAAAATTTTTTTTTCAGTTAAAAATTCAAGTATGGCAGTTAAATATTCATCGTGGTTATATTTAATTAAATATTACATGATTAAATAATACATTTTTTGTGAAAAAATAATTTTGTTGGTTAAATTTATTTTTTGACTAAAAATTAAATTATTCAATTTTTGGTTGAATAATGATATTTTTTTCTGGAAAACTCATATTTTTTGGTAGAAGTTAATCTTCTGGGTTGGAAAATCTTCTTTTTGGTAAAAAATTCAATTATTCTACGTAAAGACTCCTCCTTTTAGTTGAACATTCACCTTTCTGGATTAAAATTTATCTATTTCATTTAAAGATTCACAATTTTAGTTCAGTATTCATTACTTTATTTAAAAGTATAACTATTTTTCTGAAGGTTATATTTTTTTTGGAGAGTAATTTTTTAACTGAAAATTTAACTAATTCCAATTGAATATTCCATAGTCTTTAGTTGAAAACTCATCTCTTTATTTTAAAATTCAACTGTGGAGTTGAAGATTCATCATTTTAGTTGAAAATTCGTCAGTTAAGTTGAAAATTCAACTCTTTCCTAGAAATTCTGTTTTTTTCAAAGGATTTAAAAAATTGTATCCATGATATTATTGGCATTCAAAAGATTTCAATTGGTTTCAACGAATTTGTATAGAGAATTTGATAGAATCGGTTAAATGAAATGAGATATTTTAAGGATTACTACGGATTTTATGATATTTCAGAGATTTTAAGGGATTTCAGCATAATTAAGGGATTCGCAGGATTTCCAAAGAAATTATAAGATTTCAAGGCAAGTCTACGGATTTCAATAATTATTGAAGATTTTAAGGAATTTAAAAAGACTGATGAGTTTTTCAGGAATTTTTAGAAGATCTCAACAGATTTCAGGGGTTCTAAAGGATTTCAAAGAATTTAAAATCATTTGGGGTATTTTTAAAGATTTGGCAGAATTTCACGAAATTTTATGGGAGATGAGTAATATATTACCAGATTCTAAAAATGGGTAACCTCACGCTTTCATATTTTTAAAATTACATATGACACTATTTTGCTATTATTTTTCAAAATGTATGCTATTATGAAAAACATTTTGAATTTTGTCAAATGAGTCCGAGACCTGAAAGTATTTAAAAAAATGAATTATATAATGTTCATTTAATATTTTAATATCAAATATTTTGTAACTTTTTAAAAATTAATTTACTCACCTCCGGTATTCATCTGAACAGCAAAACACTTTTTCAGACGACAATGAGGACACCAATTTCGTCTTGCTTTGTCTATTGCACAAGTTCCGGTCCCAGCTAAATTTGAGTAAATTAATAAAATGTTTAATATCAAGAATAGTTTATATTAAAACCAGGACCCCACCTCAAAATTGAATTCCCCCATCTCAATCTACAAATGCTAGAATTATATCTATTATATATATTTTAATTATTAAAAGAAGACTGATAATAAAAGTTACAGATGCCCCTGCTAAATATGCGACATATAATTTCCGAAGTACTTTTGAATACTGAACACGAATCTGGCTTCCGTTTGTTGCTATGATGTCTAGTTTAATAGATAATTTTAATTAAAATTTTCAATAAATAATTGTTTAATCATTTTTTAAAGGGGAATTTTTAAATGGTCTCGCGGTGGTTTTTTCTCAAACGGTTTATGAAATATCCCCCAAAAAACTAAAGAAAGAGGGAAAAATCTACTCAAATTTCAATGCGCTGTAATTCTGAATAAATGTTTAATTTTTTGCCATAAAATACAGGTTTATTTGTTTGATTTTTTATGAAGAATGATTATATAAAAAAATTTTAATTGGGATTATCCGTTTCTGACATATCTTTAAAAATGTGCACCCTTCTTACTTATTTTTCGACAACTTGTATATTTAATACTCACGTTGTAATTTTTTCTTAATTTCATGCAGTTCTAAATCATAAGATGATCGATCACATTAATTTAGTTTACGAATTTCATGCAGTTCTAAAAAATAAGACGATCAATCACATTTCATTAGTTAATACATTTCATACAGTTTTAAAACGTAAGAGGATCAATGACATTTCATTCGTTCATACATTTCATACAGTTCTAAAACATAAGACGATTAATCACATTGTCATTTGTTTCTGAATTATATGCAGTTCTCTCACATAAGAATATCAATTAAAATTTATTCGTTTATGCATTTCATACATTTTTAAAATTTTAAGACAATCTATCACATTGTCTTTTGTTTCTGAATTTCATGCAGTCCTCAATCATAAGACAATTTGATTGATCGCCATATGTTTTAAAACTGAATGAAATTTATAAACAAGTGAAATTGTGATTGACCGTCTCATGTTTTAGAATTGCATGAAATTCCGAAACAAATGACAATGTGATTGATCGCCTTATGTTTTTAAACTGTATGAAATTCAGAAACGAATTAAATGTGATGGATTGACTCATGTTCTAAAACTGCATCAAATTCAGAAACAAATAAAATGTAAGTGGCCGTCTTATGTTCCACAATTGAACATTTGATCCCAAGAACAGTATTAAGTAGAATTTTTCGGAAAGTGAAAAGAAGGGTCCATATTCTTCAAGATGTCTCAGAAACAGATAATCCGAGTTTAAATTTTTTTCAAGATAATCCTTCTTCACAAAAAAATCGATCTCTAGTTTATGTTAAAAAAGTTAATATATCCCGAATTATAGTACAATTAAATTGAACTAAATTTGTCGCACTGTTTTCAGTTTTTTGAAAATATCTCAGAAACCGTTAATCTGCCAAAGTCGAACTTTTTTTTAATTTTGAAAATTAAAGCTTGACATTTTTTTAATTCACACGGAGAATTTTAAGTTTAATTCCGATAAGCTGAAAAATTAAAAAATTTTTTTAAGCAGTACATTTTTAAGTGCTAAGAATTTCAATATTTTAGGTAATTTTAAGTTAGAAATATTAACAATTAAACTATTTAAAATGTTTTATAGGCTGAAAACTTTTTAAGTTGGAAGTAAAGTTATCTTCATTGTAAGTAGTTCCAAATTAATAATTGTTAATTTGTTATTTAAACATAAAAACCCAACCTTTTTAATTAAAAATTGAATTTTTTTAATGGAAGAATTAAAATTTCAACATTTAAAAGTTTAAATTTGGCACTTTAAAATTTTAACGATTCAAAGGTTTCTATTTGGAACAATTAAGTTTTAAATATTTTTTTTTAAATTTCTTATTTTAATTGAACACTCAAATATTTCTACAAAAGAAAAAAAAAGTTAATAGGATTTTATATTGAATAAAAGTGCTTAATTACAAATCTATTATTTTTAAAAGAATAATTTTGTGAAAGAATAATTTTTAAAAACAATTGAAGAAAAATTCAGTACAATTTTAAAATGTGTTTTTGAATTTAATTCAAAAATGGAATTTCAGGGAAAAAATTTAAGTAAATGATTAAGTAAAAAACTGGAACATAACATATTAACCCTTAAACGGCCAAAACGCCAATACCGGTACACTGCTTTTCAACGGCCAATAACTAAGACTATTCGACACTAGAAAAAATTGAGACACATATATTTTTATTGCTTAAGATCTCCTCTTTCCGACGGTGCCAATGAAATATCTCAAAAAATTTATTTATTATCCCAAAATGCAGTTTAAACAAAAAAAAACGTGATTTTTCGTGCCTATTTTTTTTTGTGAACCATTTTCCAAACGTTTTCGAGTCTGTAATTAACCTGGAATCTCACTAACTGGTGGAATAAATGTCTAAACTTTCAGAATCCATGGTTCAAAGATCGATTTTTCGTTTTAGTACTTTCAAAATGGCGTCTTAATGGAAAAATTTTCGTGAAAACATTCGTGAATTTTTTTTAAATAAACGATGCGCTTTTCGGAAAAATCATCAAGAATAAAAAGTTCTTGTAATCAGCCAAGGAATACGCCTGAATTTTTTCGAGGCGTTTTGAGCAAAATTTTGGATTTTGCATATGAACAATTTTTGCAAAATTCAAAATTTTGCTCAAAACGCTCCGGAAAAATTCAGGCGTATTCCTCGGCTGATTACAAGAACTTTTTATTCTCGACAAATTTTCCGAAAAGCGCATAGTTTTCAGCCTGAATTTGTCCGGAGCGTTTTGAGCAAAATTTTGAATTTTGCAAAAATTGTTCATATGCAAAATCCAAAATTTTGCTCAAAACGCCTCGAAAAAATTCAGGCGTATTCCTTGGCTGATTACAAGAACTTTTTATTCTTGATGATTTTTCCGAAAAGCGCATCGTTTATTGAAAAAAAATTCACGAATGTTTTCACGAAAATTTTTCCATTAAGACGCCATTTTGAAAGTACTAAAACGAAAAATCGATCTTTGAACCATGGATTCTCAAAGTTTAGACATTTATTCCACCGGTTAGTGAGATTCCAG
>NC_046662.1:38924809-38936282 GCF_010883055.1 Belonocnema kinseyi | reverse complement strand
TATATGTGTCTCAATTTTTTCTAGTGTCGAATAGTCTTAGTTATTGGCCGTTGAAAAGCAGTGTACCGGTAGTGGCGTTTTGGCCGTTTAAGGGTTAAAAAATTGACAAGATATTATATTCAGAACGCTAAAGTACGTATCCTTTATAAAATGTAAATATTCATCACTTTGGCAAACAAAATTTTATTTAAATAGGACAGATTTTCTTCCTATCTTTTTCTTTCAAAAATGACATTATTTCCAAAATAAGTGAATAAATTTAATGACTGAAATTACTAATGATAGAAAATATTTAATTTGTTTATTATAATGATGATATTTTTCCATTTTAGTTTATAGGAAAGGATACTTTTTCCGCAAACTTTTCAAAACTCGTTTTGAGGATGCATTACAAACAGTTCTTCCAAGTTTATTATATTATGAATAAAATTTTAATTGCCATGAAAATAGATCAAATGAAGACATGCTTTAATTATAAGCCGAGCATCCAGAAAAGATGTTTTACACATAAAACATTTAAATTAGCTAATTTTTCACTCTAAAATCAAAATTTTTAGTAAAAACAGGAATAAGCAGTAATTATCTAAAAATTATGTAATTCTAGTCTTTATTATGCAAAATAAGGAAGTTCAATTTTGAGGTTGGGTCCTGGTTTCAACGCATTAAAAAAATTTCTTTCAAATAAATTGAGTCTCTATAAGTCATTATTAATAATTAATAGTTGAGTAAAGATACACCATATACTTTATAATAAGCTGTTATTTCGTAACAATTATTTATATACATGGGCAGTTATTATATATATATATATAATTATTTCCACATATAAATAATATGGTATAATATTAACAAAATTCAGAATACTCAACCTATACATGTATGAATTACTCCTCGACGAACTGATCTTTTAAAGAAACAAGAACAGCCATCGCAACAGTAAACCCCATAATGCTTCCCATATGAACGATCTCCACACACTTTGCATGCCACTGGATTCGGTAGTGTTCTTCCTAAATTGAAAAAAATTTAACTTTATGTAACGATAAAAAATGAAATGTTTATGAAAGAAGAATATTTAAATAATAATAACCCAATATAAGGAAACACTTCGTTATTTATTAAATTAAAATGTTTATATTTTGGATTCGGAAATGTTTTTTGGAGTTTTCAATAATCAAAGAACTTAAGACTTCTCTGATGTATAACAGAATTTTCTGGAATAAAAAATATTTGAAAATATTCAAATAAAAAAAAATGAATATTTTTAATTCAATAAGTAATTATTATTGTAAATAGAAATTTTTCTTATTTTTAAACTGTTATTTTCATCTTAATGCTTTCTATCCTAAATCAAAAATTTTGAAAATTAAATCTACCAATAATTTCTATTAATAAAAAAAATCATAGAAAGCATTATGTTAATCGAGAAATGTGTGCGCTTTTTTATATAGTCACGCGTTTAAATTAAAACTTTCAAATTTTGTAACAAATTAGTGAAAATAACATACATGCATTAGCGCTTTTCGAAAAATATATTATTATTTGTAAAATAAAATTTTAATATAAAATAATTAAGTCTCAATGAAGACTTAACATTTCTAAAAATTTAAGGTTGGTTTAGTATTTTAAATTAAAAATCATTCAGTTTTAAAGAAGATTTACAAATTTTGAACAATTTTTTCTTACGTTAGTGCTTTTCAATGAAAATTGGTCTTTTTGATTAAAGAAGCCATAACATTTTTTAGATTATTATTATCATTCAGATTATTCTTCAGTCATTAAATTTACAATTTTTTTAGCTTAATACCGAAATTCTATTATTTTAATAAAAAATGGTTGGATTGCAAAGAAAATAACAAATTATAGAACAATTTTGATTAATATTTAGTTTAAAGCTGAAAAATGGTAGCAAGATTCTCCCATTTAAACTAAAGAAAGTTTATGAATAATATGTAACATGATTTGAAAATGAATGTTCCTTTAACCAACAAAAAAATTTCTTTATCTTTCCAAAAGCTTAAACTTAGTCGAAGATTATTTTTCTAAATTTTAAATTTTCATTATTGATTAAAAAGTCTTGTTACTAAGAATTCTACATGTGAAATATTTTCCAGAAATTGTACGTTCACAAAACTATTTTTTTTTTCATTTTCAAAATTTTCAATTGAAAAAACACTGCTGATCTTGATGCCACTACTTTTTACAACTGCCCAAAAACAAATTTTAAAAGTATTTTTTGGAACTCCCCTAGAAGTGAATTAGTGACAATTGTCACATGTATTTAAATAGAAAAATTCGTCTATATTATTACAATTTTATCCTTCTCAATAACTTTTCGTTAGATTTGGCTAGATGCCTCATATTTTTAGATCCGACCCAATGAAACAAAAGGGGGTAGTTTTAACATCACTTAAGGATGTACACTAGTACAATCAATCTCAAAAATCGCCAATCTTTAAAATGATTTATAAAATCAACAAAAATAGAATTATTATTGATTTCTGGACATCTTGACGGAAGCTTCTAACTGTACTTTAGAGAAAATAATGTAGGTTAAAATTATTCATTTAGCTGAAGTTATTTAGAGTTTTAGTTTTTGCTTTCTCTTTAGGGAAAGGCTACAATTCTTATTTAATTCTAATGATAAAGGCTTCATTTTATTCTTCAAGGATTCTCTACAATACTATTTCTTTGGCGTTAATTAAAATTTTAACTACCATTGTTAATAACAGTGATAACTGTATAATTTCTTAATTAATTTTTTAATTAAAATCCACCCAATGGGCACAAAATTTGGCGACGTCTTTACGACATCGGTACGATATATTTACGACAACTTTACGACATCCTATGTCCATGTCGTTAAGTCGTCTTTACTATATCATAAATATGTCGTATGATCTGATGATGTCTTTGCTACATCGCAAACATACCGAAACGACATGGACATAGGATGTCGTAAAGTTGTCGTAAAGATGTCGTAACGATGTCATAAAGACGTCGCCAAATTTTGTGCCCACTGGGCACCCAAATAGAAATTTAGAGAATCCTTCGAAGATTGAAATGAGACCTTGATCATTCAGATTAAATAAGAATTGTAACTTTTCCCTAAATAGAAAGGAAAAACTAAACTTGTACAAAACTACTGTTAAATAAATAATTTTAACCTGAATTACAATTTTCTAAAGTGTGCTTAGACGCTTCCGTCAAGCTTTACAGAAATGGAAAATAGGGGGGTGCTTCCACTGTACTACCCAATGCAAAAAATGTGCCACGAGAGTTGAAAACGGCCGTGTGGCGGCATTAGTAGTAACTTTGTTCTACAAAACCATGCAGTACCATAGGAAAAATGCATAAAAATTACAAAATAAACATGAAAAACCCTTTAAAATAATTTTTTCTTGAATGTATAGAGTCAAGTAGTGAATGAGACTTATTTACTTACGTATTATTTTCTTTAACATAGGAAAAAGGGGCATAATTGACACAATTCAAACCAAAAGAAAAATTGCATGGGTATTCAGAACTTATAAAAAATAAATAACAAATACACAAATGAATAAAAAAAATGCCAAAAATATATATTATTATCATGTTATAAAAATTTCCAAAGGTCAAATAACGACAAGATCTTTAATTGACAAAAAATAAAATCCCGAATTTAAAAATATCCGAAATTAAAATTCTCTGACTTCAAAACCGACTAGTAAAATAAACTAATTATTAAATTCCCACAAATATTTCAATTCTCGAAATTTACAACTGCTGAACATAGTTAATTGATTATTAATTCATGAGCTATTAATATTATTATAAATAAGGCAAACAATTGAATCAATCATTAATTATTTTCGGCAAATTTTAAGCGTCATCAAACTTAAATTTCAGGAATAGAAGTATTTATGGGAATTATACAATTCATTTATTTTATGATTCGGCAATTTTTTTCTTGGTAATTTATGATTTTTTTATTCATTTTTTTGTTATTTTGTGTTAGTCCTGGATATTCAAACACCCTTAAATATAGTGATTAAGAACAATTTTTTTTTATATTGTCGTTTTAAAATATAATGCTACTATATAATAAGTATGATTATTATATCTATAGATGACAAATAAGGAATATGATAAACCCTTAAACCTCTTAAAGAAAGACCATTAACGAATATTTTTATATCTTTGACAACACTCAAATTAATCGAAAATTATTTTTCGAAGTGCTTTAATAAATCCATGTTGAAATTAAATTCTGAAAATTCAGAATAAGAAAAGAAGTACTATCACCTTGTTTTTAAATTAATGTAAATATAATTTTCATAAGAGTCTTGAGAAAATTTAAAAGATTTTAAAATTTTTCAGGCTTGTAAAAAAAAAATCTAGAAGATTTTAAAGAATTTTTTCAGAATATAGGATATTACGACATATTATGAAAAAATTCGAGTCCTTTTAAAAGATGTTTAGAAGTTGAGAAGGAATCAAGAAAATTTGATACATTTCCAAAAATGTTGCCGAGTTTTCAAATATTTGTAATCTATTTAAAACGTCTTAAATTCCTGAAAATATTTTTAACTGACGAATTTTTCTCAAAACCTTCAAATATCATTCCAAATTTAAAAAAATTACCTCACAATCTTCGAAATTTTCCCAGCAATTTTAAGAAAATTTGTTTATTCTCTTGAAAACTTTCGAAACTCTTTTAAATTCTACTAAATATTTCTTGAATTTACCCAATTTTTGTTCGTTTTTATTTTTCAATCTCACCAAGTTGAAACATTTTGCTTTAAATTTTCTAAACTATTTTTAGAAATTTTAGGAAATCGTTTGTTACGTTTAAAATCCTTTTTCAATTTTGCGTTAAATTTCATTTTTCAAAATAAAAAATTATTTAAAATTTACACACGAACATAAGAAAAATGATTTTTGTGTATCTTGTCAGACCTTCTAAACCTTCTAATTTCTAAAAATGATTAAAATTTTTCTTGCTTTTTTGTATTTATTCTGAAAAATTAAAAAAATGGCCGTAAAATCTTTCCGAATCTTCTTTGACTATTTTTGAAAACTTCTCAAATCTTTTTAAATAATCTCTTCAAATTAATTTTTCGAAATAGAAAATTATTTTAATTTTTCTTAGGAACCTGAAAAAATGTTTTTCATTTTTGTGAAACTTTATCAAGTTCTTTTAAAATCTTTACAAGTTTTAATTATTTTTGAATCGTTTCAAAACTTTTGAATATCTCTTAAACTTACTCATTTTTTCTAAAAGTATGTAATATGTCAAAATTTTGCTTTAAAGTCTTTCACACTTTTTAAAGATTTTAGGGAATAATTCAAAATGTTTTGTGATCTTTTTCGATTTTCTCTTGAAATTCCTTACGAAAAAATCCTTTAAAAATTGCCCATGAATTTTAAGAACTTTTTTTTTACACTCGGACAAAATTCTGTTTACCTAAAAAATTGGTAAATATTTGAGAAATTAAAAAAAATGGTCTCAAAGTCTTCCATATTCTTTTAAACTACATTTTAATATCTTTAAAACTTAAAACTATTCTTTTAAAATAAAACCATTTCTCCTCAGATATTTCATAATTATTAAAAAACTTATATCTCTTTTATTTGGGGTCTTCCAGTGTTCTCTGAGTTCATTTTTATAACCTGATTTTCATATCGGAGCGATAATTAATGGAAATGATTCGATAAAAAAACAGAATAACACTGTTAAAAAAATCCACCGTGTCATTTTCACAATAATTGCATCAATAAACCGTTTGATATTTTTTAAGAGATTGTAACGGCTCAACTTGTCAAAAGACATATCACAGTCAAAATAACTAGAACAAAGTTACTACTAGCGCCGCCACATGGCCGTTTTCAACACATGGGCCATTTTCAACTCTCTGTGACAGGAGGCTGAATCAAAGCAACGTTTTCAAATAACCTAAATCACGGGAGATTTTTTATTGCCCTTCTAGGGTAGAAAATCACATTGCAAGGATTTTTGAAAGAATATCCGAGCTGATGAGGTCAAATTCATTTTGGGGCTTGTTCTAACATTCCTTAAATTTTAAACAAGGAAATCGACATTTCCTTACAACCAAAATTACGGAAGATATTTTGACTATATTATTGAGGTCGGAAAATAATGAAAAATAAAGCAGGAAACATATCCTAGTAGGGAAAGTCAAAACACATTTATCGGATGAAAGATTAAATTTATTTGAAGAAAGATTAAATTTATCCGACAAAAGAAAAAATTGATCTGACGAAAATATTTATTTGACATATGTATGTGATATGCAGGCTGGGCCGACTCTCATGGGGCATGGGCGCGTGTGATCACATATGCTTTTGTAGTTATCCACCTCCTTGTAGATGGCTCTACTGTAGGGACATAAGTGAGGGTAATATTTTCTTAAAATATCTTGGGGTCGCCATTCTATTCTTCGTTGAGATTATGGTTTCGTCAACAAACTTCAAATTTTCCCAAGTTCAAAAAAGTTGTGTCTCGCCGTATAAAGTGAAATGAGGACATTGAAAAATAAACAAAGTTAAAGCGAATTGAAATGTTTGTGCTGTGCCAGGATGTCACTGATTTCACTTCTCAATTATAATGCGAATAAATAAAATGTTGAAAAAAGATTATGTTTCAGGTGTTATGTAATTCTTCATTTATTGGAGAATTATTGCAAAATTATACAAATTTATGCCGAAAAATGGTACAGGAAACAGTGTTTACACATTTTTCGTCTTAAATTTGTGTAATTATGAATTAATTCGTTCATTTTCTCCAGTTTTAATTGACGCAACACATTCAAATAATATATACATTTACGTGCACGAACACATGGATACGCTTTAGTTTATCACCTCCTTGTAGATTGCGCTAGTGTCGATATAAGTGGTCAAACGCGCCCATGGAAGTCGACCCAGCCTGGTGATATGTCAAACTGCTGCGTCTAGACTCTAGGTTCACCGAAAAAATTTCTTCCATTTTGAAAATCCTCGCGGTATTTATTTTTTAAACCGTCTCACTTTATTTAAATGATTTTAACCAAAAAACCATTTACCTACACTTACAGAATACATATGCTATAAGTATAAACTAACCAAAGTGCAGCTTGTATATTCTGTAAGTGTAGGCGAATGATTTTTTTGTTAAAATCACTTAAATAAAGTTAGACGATTTAAAAAATAAATACCGCCAGGATTTTCATATTCATGGAAGAAATTTGTTCGGTAAATCTAGACGCAGCTGTTTGACGTATCACATATGTCAAATAAATATTTTCGTCAGATAAATTTTATCTTCAAGTATAACCAAAATTAGAGCAGATTTTTAATTTAAGGGTTCGTATTAACACCCCTTTATAATTCAAAGTGATTTCCGATCCGAAAAATATAATTTAATAGTCTCCCGTGATTTTGCGTTTTCGGAAATGAGGATTTCCGCGTCTGCATGCTCAAGGAAAGTTATAACAGCCCTTGAAATTAATTGAAATCATTTTTCTGTCAAGATATGTTTCCTACAATTATTGTGAATTTTTCCGACAAAGGGTGGATCCAGAAAACTTTTTGGAGGGGGCAGCTGTTAATTTTCATTAACGAATTTCTGTTTGAAGGGTCGGAAAGGGGCTCCCTTAACGATTTAAAATTACACTCCACGTCCCATAGAAACAAGTCCAGTTTTGAAATTCCTTAAACTGATGGTCCACGCAGCTTCTAAGGGGCAGGGTTAGAGATTGTTACGACTCTCGTCTCGGAAGAGCGCAGTGCGCGAGTACTCAGTCTAGCATATTGCGCAATATTATGAATTAAAACTGAAAACGGTTCAGGTGGTCCTAACTGTTTGCATTTTGAGAGTACCGATTTAGTAACAAGGTAACAGTGAGGCAACCCCTGAAACTGTTATGATATGGGACTTCGAGTATACTTTTTAAATTGAATACAATAAGGCGGCAAACTTCACATTATTTACATTTTTTAATTATAGGGTTCACGTTCATAAAAACCTGGACGCACATTCAAATTTTGGCCGTGTATAAATCACATAATATTTGGTTTGGGGAGGGGGGAGGGCAACTATTTTCCTGTGCTCTTAAAAATTCATCTTTTAAGGTTGAGAATTCAGCTCCTTGGTTAAATTTATTTTTCGGTTAATGATGATTGCAAAATAATTTTTTTAAATATTTAACTATTCTATTTTTGGTTAAAAAGTGATCTTTCTTAGAATAAAAATTCAACTCTATGGTTATACATTTTTATTTGTTGGGAGAAAATTAATCTACTTTGTTGTAAATTTAATTATTATATTTACAAACTTATGTATTTTGTTGATAATTTGACATTTTTGTAGAAAACTAAGTTTTTGGGTTAAAAACGCAACTGTTCAAATAAAAAGTAATTTGCTTTATATTTGCGGATTCAAGGGTTTTATTGAAAATTCGTCTTTTATAGTTAAATTTTTAAAAGAAAATTCGTCTTTTTTATCTTGAAAATTCAACATTTAGGTAGGTAATTCAACTGCTTTGTAGAAAGTTCGTATTTTTAGCTTGAAAATTCGACAATTTGGTTGAAAATTTATATTTTCGGCTTCAGAATTCAACTTTTTGTAAAAAATTCGGTTCTATTAATTGCAAAATAACTTTCTTAAACATTTAGCTATTATATTTTTTGTTGAAAAGTGATCTTTCTTAGATTAAAAATTCAACTATATGGTTATAAAGTCGTCTTTTTCTGGGAGAAAATTAGTCTACTTTGTTGGAAATTTAATTATTTAGTTAAAAACTTATGCATTTTGTTGACAATTTTACATTTTTGGTAGAAAACTAAGCTTTTTTGTTAAAAATGCAAGTGTTCAAATGAGAAATAATTCCTTTTATGTGCAGATTCAAGGTTTTTATTGAAAATTCGACTTTTATAGTTAAATTTAATCATTTTTAATTCAAAATTTTAATTTTTTTCTGTTGAAATGTCAATTATGATCATTTTTGTTGAAAATTTGCCTTTTTGTAGAAAATGAATCTTTTTGATTTAAAATGCAATTATTTGGTTAAAAATGTACGTATTTTGATGATGCGTTTCATTTTTTTGGAATGAATATTTTGATTTTTACTTAAAATTAAACTATTTGATTGAAAATTAACTTTTTTGTTGAAACTTTATATTTTCATGTTGAAACTTTAACCATTTTGAATAGAAAATTCGTCTTTTTGTCTTGAAAATTCAATTGCTTTATAGAAGATTCGTTTTTATGTAATGAAAATTAATTTTTTTGATATATGAAAATTGAACAATTCCGTTTTTGGTTAATAATTAAATTTTTTTCAGTTTAAAAACTCATTACATATTTGAATATTATTTGATTGAAGATGCAGCTGGTTTGTAGATAATTCGTAATTTCAGCGTAAAAATTCGAATATTTGGTCCACAATTTATGTATATTATTAAGAATTCATGTTTTGTAGTAGGAAATTAATTTTGGTTGAAAATCAATTTTTTTTGTAAATTATATTATTCTGTTGAAAATCTTACTCTCTTCTAGTAAGCTCGCCTGACCATTGTTAGAAGATGGGGAAATCCTTGCCTGAATTTTTAAGGTATGTTAAAACAAACCCTCGAACAAACTTTAAAATAATGTCAACGACCTAAAGTGATTTCTGTAATTTCAGATTTTCTCAAAATTTCGATTTTTTCAACAAAATAAAAAAATGAATTAAAAAATATAAACATTTTTAAATTGTATAAGCTTATATTTCATTGTTAATTTATTTACTTTTACACAAAAAATAAAAGAAAAAAACTATGAGCTATTTTGCATTTTATTGTATATTCTTGTTAAATTTTCTGCATACTTTTATAAGAAAGTACATGCTGTAACAAAAAATTAAAGTTGTAGAAATATAAATAAAGAAATAAAATAAAAATATTCAACAAAAGTCACACTTACCCATCAGTATGCTTGCTTGGATGAACTGGACTAGACTTATGAGTTCACGATTTGATCACTGATCGTCGTTTGAATTCTAACATTGATAATAGTCAGGGTTTACCTGGGCACGATCAACACGCAGGTTGACAAACATTCCTTATAAAAAGGATGTTTGACGAAGTGGGGTCGAATCGAGTAAAATCGTAGGCGGGACTTATCCCTCCGATGTCAGGAAACATGAAGAGAAAATATTTGTTCAACACCCTTTCCTTCGAGCAAAACGTGATCGTTATAACAATCGCAGTTATATGCTTATTTGTCCAATAAACGTCATGATTTCAATCTTTTTCATGGGAATGAGTTTTTCTACTCGATAAATATTTATTTCACCTTCGCGACTGTTTTTTTCATTGACACACGAAATCGAATTAAATTAAAGACCTGACATTTTTTTATTTTTTGTTTCAAATTAAAACTACAAGCACTTTTTGATGATTTTTTAAGGAAGTAACTATTTTACTATTATTTTGAAAACTGTGAATTAGATTTTGGGTGTTTCCACTTTGTTTGTATTTACTATGTTGCAATGCCAATTTTATGAACACTTTGCTTCCTCGTAGA
Organism: Belonocnema kinseyi; assembly: GCF_010883055.1. NCBI lineage: Eukaryota > Metazoa > Arthropoda > Insecta > Hymenoptera > Cynipidae > Belonocnema > Belonocnema kinseyi. Next base: position 38,925,736 of record NC_046662.1, on the reverse strand, counting down.
GAGAGTCAAAATAACAAAATACAAATGGTTCAATAAAAACATCTAGAATCAAGGAGTCTATTCCGTTCTTGCATCAATTCTGAATTATGTTAATTAAAAAAGTTTTACTATGTTTTCCTTGCTCATCAATAAGTTTCATTCATATTACAAGTTAATTGATTCGGCTCGAATAACCGAATCTTTTTTATTCTTGCATCAACTTTAAATTATGTGAGTTACAACATTTTCACTAAAAATCGCCGATTTTTAAAATAATATAAAGCGCTAAAAAATATAATGCATAGTTTAAAAAAAACCTTGGGTACTCCAAGTCCAAATTTTATCAGTTTATTTGCAACCGTCTTCAAATTCTCGTAATCACAAAAAAGTATAACACCCATACACACACATCCACACCTGCATACATCCGAAAAATTGCTTAGAACACTGAATTCGACATTTTTAAATTGAGGAACATTTAATTTAAACAAAGTAAAATTTGTTTAAAATCGTTACAATGCTCGGAAAGCAGAACTGAACGAGCGCTCGAGCAGTATACCAGGAGTGGGGATAACGCGCAGAAAACGCGACGAAAGAGAGAACGGAATCTGCTCTCCCTTTCGCCGCGTTTTCTGCTTGACATCCCCATTTCTGGCTATACTGCTCAAACGCTCGTTCAGTTTTGTTTTCTGAGCCGTGTAACAATTTCAACAAATTTTAACTTCATTTAAATCAACCAATCAATCACAGACAGAAAACGCGACGAAAGAGGAAACGTAATACCGTTCTCTCTTCCGTTGCGTTTTCTTCGCGTCATCCCCTCTCTTGGCTACTGCTCGAGCGCTCGTTCGGTTATCCTTTTCAAGCCTTCAATTACAAGAAGAAAAATGACACTAAGGGAGCGTTCACATATTACTTAACATTATTTTCGAACTTTATATCCCCCCC
>NC_046662.1:38868094-38924709 GCF_010883055.1 Belonocnema kinseyi | reverse complement strand
ACGCACCATTTTTTGTATTATGCTTAAAAAAAAATGATAGACAGTTCTAAATAAAAAAAGTTTTTTTTTAAATATTAATTTTATTAAATAATCATAGAAAGCATAGAAATATAAAAATTAAAAAAAGAACAAGAATCCAAAGACCAAATTTGGACCTCACCGAACAAACAAAACAAAAAAATAATATTATTAATTAATAATAAAATATATTGCAAGAAATTAGAATGGAAACAATATTTTAATGAAAAACATGTCTCTTAAGACTATTCTTGTTCACATTATAAACAAATTTAATAAACAAATGCATTATTCAGTAATTTTTCGTCTGAAAAATGCATTTTTTGCGATGTCATAATAAATAATTAAAACAATATTTCGATGTAACAGTAAATGCTTTTTAAATATTTTTTCTTTTCATACAAATATTTAAGTTACTTAATGTAAGTGCTAATGGAAATTCAGCAATTCACAACTTTTTTCAATACCATAAAGAATACAAAAATAATATTAATAATAATACAATATGAAAGTTTAAATGAACTATTTATTTGTTAAAAGTTTCTGAAGGCTTCAATTTAAGCTGGAGATAAATTTTTTTTCTTGGTAAGAAAAAAAAATTGAAAAAGATTTTTGAATATCTCAGATGTGTGAGAAAAAATCTAGAAAAATGTGAAGAAACTTTTTTTATTTTATAGGATTTTACAAAATATGAGGGAAAATTTGAGTCTTCTACAAATATGTTTAGGACTGTTACAAGTTTGAAAGAAATTAAGAAATATTTAATAACATTTAGAACTTAAACTCAATAAGAAAATCCAAATATATTTTCAGGTGAAAGTTCATTTGTTTATTGAAAAGACTACTATCATATTTTTTCTTCAAAATTCATCTCGCTTGGTTAAAAATTCTATCTTTTAGTTCAAAATGTAATTCTTTTGTTGAAAATGCAACTGTATTGTTAAAAAGATATCATTTTTATAAAAAATCCAAATAATTTGTTAAAATTTCATTTTTTTAATTGAAGCTTTATCTCCTTGGTTGAAAATTAATTTGATGAAAATTCGTTTTATGTTTGTTTGAAAGTACATTTTTAAACTGAGAATTAAACTATTCCATTATTTGTTACACTTTTTTTTAGTAGAAAGTTCAACTTTTTGGTTGGAAATCATGAATTTTGTTGACAATTTCTATTTCTAGGTAGAAATTTAATCTTTTTGTTTAAAAATTGATCCTTTTTAGTTGAAAATGCAATTGTTTGCTTAAAACATCAACTGTTACATGTTTCGTTACAAAATTCTGTTTTTTGGTTACAAGTTGATTATTTGTCTTGAAGTTGAACAACTTTATAAAACAAAATTAACTTTTTTTTATTAATAATTCATAAATATAGCTGGAAATTCAACTGTTTGCTTTTAAACTAACTTTTATGGTAAAAATTCGACTGTTTTGTAGAAAATTCATCTTTTTGTCTTAAAAATTCTACAATTTTGTAGAAAATTAATACTTTTTGTTGAAAATTCATGTCATTTATTCAAAATTGGTCTTTTTTGGTAGAAAATTAATATTCTTAGTCGAAAATTCATCTTTATGGCTGAAAATTTAACAACTTTCTTGAACTTTCATTTTTGTAATTATATTTCATCTGGAAATTTAACGATTTCATGTTTGGTTAAAACTTTATCCTGTATATTGTAGAAGCTGAAAAATGTTGTTTTTCAACCGTTTTTTTTAAATCAGTTTTTATCTAAAAACTTAACTATTTCATAATATATTTTGTTGAAAAGCCCTCTTTTTGGGTGGAAAATTATATATTTTTTCATGAAAACTTCAACATATGTTTAAAAAAGTATCACCTTGTTAACAATTCATTTATATTCATTGAAAATGAACTTTTTTGTTCAAAATTGATTTTTTTTCGATTAAAAAGTCCTTTGTTTTGTGGAAAATTCTTCATTCATGGTAGAAAAAATATATTTTTTGGTTAAAAATGAACTTTTTTTTGAAAATGAAAATTTTCTGCTTTCTGCAAAATTTGTCTTCTTACCTTGGAAATTGAAATATTTGATTGAATTTTAATATTTTTTGTTAGAAAATTCGACCATTTGATTGAAAATTCATTGTTCTATACTGAAAATTCAACTGTTTTATTAAAAATCGGATGATTTTTTGAAAAATTAATTATTTTGTTTAAGTAGTCAGTTTTTGTTGAAAATTCAACTATGTTGTTGAAAATTCAATATTTAGGATTGAAAATTCTTTTTTTTTTAAATATAAAAGTCATCTTTATTGGTTGAAAATTTATCTTTTCGATGGAAAAGTATTTTTTTTTAACTAATTATTTTTGGAAAATTTAATTATTTTGTTAAAATTATCAGTTTTGTTTGAAAACTCAACTATGTTTTTAAAAATTCATGCTTTTGGATAGTAAATTCATCTTTTACAGAAAAAAAGTCTTCTTTCTAGGTTAAAAATTCAACTATTTTGTTAAAAACCAATTATTTTTTGAAATTTTAGTTTTTTGTTAAATAAATCAGTTTAGTTTAAAAATTCAACTATGTTGTTAGAGATTTATGCTTTTTAATAGAAAATTCATCGTTTATAGTAGGAAAGCCATCTTTCTTTGTTAAAAATTCAACTGTTCTGTTAAAAAACTAATTATTTTTCGAAAATTCAATTATTTTGATAAAGTCATCAGTTTTGGTCATAAATTTAACTATGTTGTTAAATATTCATCCTTTTGGATTGAAAAATCGTCTTTCTTGGCTAGAAATTCAACTATTTTGTTAAAAAACTAATTAGATATTTTTTGAAAATTTAGTTGTTTTTTTAGTCATCAGTTATTGTCGAAAATCTAGTTATGTTGTTAAAAATCCATCTTTTTGAATAGAAAATTCATTTTCTGTAGTAGAAAAGTCATCTTTTTTATTAGATATTAAGGTATTTTCTTTAAAAACTGATTATTATTTTTGGGTAATTTAATTATTTTGTTAGTCATAATTTTGTTGGAAAATTTAAATATCTTGTTAAAAATTCATCCTTTCGGGTTGAAAATTGATCTTTTGTAATAAAAAAAGTGACCTTTCTTGGTTGAAAAGTAATGTTTTGTTGAAAATTCAACTGTCTTCGAAATAAATCGTCTTTTTGTCTGTAAAATAATACTATTTGGTTCAATCTTGAACTATTTTTTGAAAAAGTCGTCTCTTTTACTTAAAACTTTCTCGGTTTGGTTCGTTAATACAAATATTTGGTTAAAAATTAATTTTTTTCAATTCGTCTTTTTGTACCGAAAATTCATCTCTTTGGTCAGAAAATCTTTTTTGGTTGAAAATTCAACTATTTTGTTAAAAATGTAATATATTTTCGCGTAAACATTTAAGCATTGAAATTGTTAAAAAAATACAAATTCTATTTTTCTACTATGTTTCAAGATTTATGCTATTTTCGCCACTTTGTTCAATTTCTTAAATAAGACTGAAAATAATTGTCAGGAATTTTGCTTGAGAACGTATCTTTATTGTTTACTTTTTAATAGAAGTTTTCATACTTAATCACTATAATAATTATTAATATGCACCTCCACGAGATAGCGAGACAGCTAATCGACTTTGTGATGTATTTACAAAAATTGTCCTTATTGGACAAATATATAAATCGGATCTACGATTTTATAACGATATACTCGGTACGAATCAAGAGTACATTACTGCAGGCGAAATTTTTTTTGTGCGTATTTGATACAAACTTATGGCAGCTTTACTTATTCTTCTAATTACAATTTTTTCAGTAAGGCCTTTAATTAAAAAGATTATTCAGGGTGGCGACTTGACCGGAAAACCGGGTAAGATCAGGATCATTATTGTCCTGGAAAAACCCGGAAAATGACCGGGAATTTAATTTTAAGAACGGGATTTTGCTTCTGATTGCAGAAAAATTGTAGTTTTTATTATTTTATTAATTTTGGTCAATTTAGAACAGTGATTTCTACTTTATTTACAGTGCCAGATTTCTTCCAGATTATCTCAGTTTACTCTAATTGAACCGTAATTCATTACTGAATTTTTATTATTTTCCATTATAAAAAAAACCTTTTACAGTTTTTTGCTTTGTCAATTTGTTTTCGCTTTATTATTAAAGTTTGATAATAGAATTGATAATATTATTCAAATATTTAACATTTTGATTTTGAAAAATCATCTCTGGTTGAAAATGTAATTACTTTGGTGAAAAGAAATTTTTGAAACTGAAAATTTAAGAAATCCAGTAGAAAATTGAACTATTTTATTTTAAATCCGTTTTTTTTTTTGCTAAGAAGTGGATTTTTAACAGAAAATTTAACCATTCTAATTCTAATTCTTTCAACTAAAAACTTAAGTGTAGTTTTGGTTGAAAAATGATCTTTTTTAGTTAAAAATTCAACAATTTGGATGAAGATTTGTCTTTGTAGTTGAAAATTCATCAGTCTGGTTGAAAATTAATTCCTCTAACTAAAAATTTGAATGTCCCTTTTTGGTTAAAAATTGATCTTTTCTTGTTCAAATTTTTTAACGGAAAAAAATTTTAACAAAAATATAACCTAGCAAAGGAAAAGATATTTTACTAAAACAATTTGTTTTTGAACTAAATATGCAGATTGTCAACGAAATAATTGAATTGTTCGATTTAAAGAAAAAAAAACCATTTTCATTCAAATTGTTAAATTTTGAACAAGGCAAGATCAATTTGTTCAAAACTCAACAAATTGGATGGAAATTTGTCTTCTTTAATTGAATCCGCATATTTTCGGTTAAAAATCCAAGTATTCCAGTTAAATATTTATCATTTTAGTTTGAAATTAACATTTCAAGTTGAAAATCAAATTACTTGCTTGAAAGTTAAAAATTTTTGTTACAAATTTTTTTGTAATTCATCATTTTAATTGAAAAATTCCTTTCTTTGGTTGAAAAATGAGCTATTTGATTTAAAAGTGGATTTTTATTTGACTGAAACGGAATTTTTTCCCGAAAATTGAACTATTTTGTTAACATTTTTTTCAATTATATTATTTTTTCAACTGAAAAATATAACTACAATTATTCTACTACAAACAGTTGAATATTTAATAATTTTGTTTAAAAACTTATCTTTCTATTTAAAAATTAAGTATTTTAGTTCAAAATACAATTTTACAATTTTAGTGGAAAACTCACCACTTTGTTTGAAAATTTCAATATTTTTTTTTAAAGTTACTTTTTTCTGTTTTGTTGAAATATTTTTTGGAACGTAATTTTTTGAACATATAATTGAATTACTTAAGTTTGGATTGACATTTCATTTTTCTCAGTCAAAATTAATTTTTGTTCTTGAAAATTCAACTATTCCAGTTGGAGATTCATTGTTTTAGTTTGAAACTCATCGTTTGGCTTAAAATTTAACTATTTCAGTTAAAGATTTATCATTTTAGTTAAAAATTCATCAGTTAGGTTGAAAATTTAACTATTTTCCTGAAAATACGTTTTTTGTTGTAAATTTTTTTCAACTAAAGTTTTACTGTTCCATTTTTGTTGGAAATTGATATTTTTTCGTAGAAAAATTAAGTATTTTTTTTAAATTTCTTTTTTGTTATTAACTAATTAATTAATTAATTAATTTTTTGGCGAAAATTCAACTATTTTGTTGAAAATTCGTTTCTTTTTTGGCTGAAAATTATTATTGATTTCAACTGAAAATGTAACTATTATGCTAGTTGAATAAGCCCATAATTTAGTTAAAAATGCATCTTTTTGGTTGAAAAATTATCGTCTTTAGTTGAAAAATCATAATTTTGGTAGAAATTGATTTTTTTGGCTTAAAATTCATCATTTTTGTCAAAAATTGAATTATTTTATGTAGTTAAAGATTCAGCATTTGAGTTGAAAATTCATCTTTTTGGTTTAAAATTCAACAATTCCAATTTGTTTGGAAATTTTTATATTTCGTTGGAAGTAAGTTTTTTATTGAAAATAATTTTTTTAGTTGGAAATTCCATGATTTAAGTTGAAGTTTCATTTTGCTTAAATTGAAAAGTCATCTTTTTAGTTTAAAATCCAACTAGTCCATTTGAAGATTTATCATTTTAGTTGAAAATTCATCGGTTAGGTTGAAAATTGAACTATTTTCTTGCAAATACGTCTTTTTCAATTAAAAGTTAAACTATTTCTTTTCTTGGTGAAAATTGTTTTTTTTTTGTGGAAAATTGAAGCTCTTGTTTCAAAATTCATTTATTTTTTCATCAATTAATTAATTAATTCATTTTTTGCTGCAAATTTAACTATTTTGTTGAAAATTTTTTTTTTTTATTAAAAATCAAAATTTAAAAAATTTAAATGAGATTAAAATCAAATATAAACTCCTATTGAACGTTCGATAATCAAGTTAATGTGCAGATTTCCGGAAAATAAAACCAACATTTTTTCTCATTTTCTTTCCTTCTTTTTATTTTTGTTCAAAAAAGGAATTGTTTTCTTTTCCTTTTTAGGAAATTGTTTTTTTAGATTGCAATAGGAAAAGTTTATAGTCTTCGACAAAATTTGATCCTTAGATTCTTGGTTTTTTTTCAGGATTTCTCCACAATGATTAAAAATTTTACTTTATTTGAACTGCAAATAAAACTGTTATTCCAGTCGAATTTTCCATAATTTTAGTTAAAAATTCATATTTTTTGGCAAAAATTAATCTTATTCAACTTTTTGGTTCAAAATTCAATTATTCTAGTTAAAGATTCATCATTTTAGTTGGAAATTCGTCACTTTCTTTGAAAATGGAACTATTTTTTTAAATTTAGTTTTCTCTTTCTTGTTTAAAGTTATTTTTTAAGTGGAAAGTGATTTTTTGATTTTAAGATTTAATTATTTAAGTTTTGACTGACATTTTATCTTTTTCAGTGAAAATTAATTTTTGTTCTTGTTGAACATTCAATTAACTTATTTAAAGATTCATTGTTTTATTTGAAAACTCATATGTTTTGATTAAAATTCAACTAGACTAGTTCAAGATTCATAATTTTAGTTGGAAATTCGTCACTTTGTTTGAAAACGTAACTGTTTTTTTTTTTTAATATGGTTTTTTCTTTCTTGTTTAAACTTAGTTTTTGGTGGAAAGAAATTTTTTAAATTAAAATTTTAATTATTTAAGTTTTGACTGAAATTTGATCTTTTGTTAGTAAAATTGAATTTTTGTTCTTGTTGAAAATTCAACTAATTTATTTACAGATTCATTGTTTTATTTTAAAATCCATATTTTTTGTTTCAAATTCAACTGGAACAGTTGGAGATGCAACATTTTAGGTGAAAATTTATCAGTTAGGTTGAAAATTGAATTTTTCCCCTGAAAATCCATTCTTTTAAATTATTTTTTTCTATTCAAAGCTTAACTATTCCATTTTTTGTTGGCAATTGATATTTTGTAGTTGAAAATTTAAGTCTTTTTTTTCAAAATGAATTTATTTTTCAATTTCTCGCTTTTTTATGTTAAACTGTGTTTAAAAATTTGAGTTGATCGGAAAACTTGAAAAACTTGACCAAGAAAAACCGGGAATTTGAAATCGTCCGCCGAATCGCCACCCTGTTATTGCAATTATTTCGCATCTCTTTATTTTAATTGTAATATCTCGTTTGTAAAAGGAAACATGTGATTAGAATAAATCGAAGAAAGTAGTAATAATATTGCATTTAGTCTAAAGTGTTCGTATTATATCTAACTCTTCATAAATTTTATTATTTACATCTGCGGATTGTCAACCGCAAAAAATAATTTTCTGCGATCCTCTGATTGAAAACGATTTTTTTCTTTCGATCACTCTCAATTAATTAATATCCTTTTCATTAGAGGACCGCAAAAAAGGAGAGACCACATTTTTTTAGAGTGCGGTACATCAAAGGCAAAGAGACAGTTCATCGACCAATCACGAGCGTCTCGTACTACTGACCAGCCTCTAAATATCGCTCGTGATAGGTGAAGAGTCAAATCGAGTCTTATATTTCGTATTTTTGAAAAAGAATTCGCTGCGAATGAGACCATATCTCCTTATCTTTTCCTCTTTTTTATTCAGCAAATTCTTTTTCTTTTTAAAAACACAGAAGTACACTTGTGTAGAGTGCCTCATAAATAATTTAAATATCACACATCGCGAATCAGTATTAGGAATTGAAGATCTCAAACTGGTTTCCATGGCCGTAAATCTCGTCGACTTTTCGTGCCACTCGACAAAAAAAAAAAGATTACATTTAAATGCGTTTCGCATCACTCGTTCATCAACAAAAATTTTACACTGGTTAACGATTTCGATAAAACCACACCGAGAGTAAAAAAGGGATTGGTAAAAAATTGTTCTAAGAGTCTATTGATTTTTTGCAAATATTGAAGTTGCCCAAAAATGGAATATTTTGTTCTCTCAGTGTCGAAAGTCGATTATTAAAAAGGAAAAATATACCAGATCCCCGATTTAGTAACAGTGCCGGGAGTGTACAATATTGCGCAATATACTCGACTGCGTACTCGCGCACTGCGGCCCTTTCGAGGCGAGAGTCGCCATCCTCTCTCGCCCTGTCCCTTGAGAAACTGTGTGGGCTAGCAATTCTAGGAATTACAAAACCGGGGGTTACAAAATCGTGATTCTGATATAAGTAAAATTTATTTTTCGCTGAATCTCATAAACAGATTATCCATGTTATCTTTCAATTATTTTATCTTTTGATTACGCTTTATTTTGTTGGGAAAAATGATTTAAAATGACCTAGGAAGATGCTAATAATTTGGCTGCGGCAGCTACGTGATGTTGATGATGATAGGGTGCTTCTTGGGCTCCGTAGTAACTTGATTGTTGGTGTTCGCTCGTTGGGGTGCTTAACTGATGTGGATGTGGATAATATGACGAATAGGGTTGACCGACGACTCCCTCACAACTACGTGGTTCCGTTTTTACGGTTGGAGTGCTTCCGGTTGCAAGGAGAGATGTGTGACCTAGGTAAACAGGTCTTTCGGTGGTTGTTGATGAACTTGATGATTTGGATACCTCCACTTGATGTTGCTGCTGTAATTGGCTGCCTTTCACCTCTAAAAATAAGAATTTAAAAATTATTATTTTTAAAATTGGGGAATTGTGTGGGACCACTGTAGCTGAAAGGCTGTGCGGTGCACAGTGGGGAAAAACAGACTTCTTTGGTTCAAAATACGATTCCGGCTGAACCTGTGGACCGATTTGGATGTTCTTTTTTTGCTGATAAAATTTCAAAAAAAAATTTGCGAGCCTAATTTTTAATCTAGTTTTTCAATTTTTTTATAAATAAATATGACGAAAAAAATGAGATTTTTTCTATTTGACGTTCCCGGTGCTCGTCAATAATAGGAAAATTGTTGTAATTGCCAACGTTTCATAGATTTACATTATATAAGGATATTCCATCATGATAAAATAAACAAAAAAATTTTATAAAATAATTATTTGTTGAAAATGTGTTTTCTATTATTTTCCATAATTTAACGCTTTTTAAGTTATATTGCAAGAAATTAGAATGGAAACAATATTTTAATGAAAAACATGTCTCTTAAGACTATTCTTGTTCACATTATAAACAAATTTAATAAACAAATGCATTATTCAGTAATTTTTCGTCTGAAAAATGCATTTTTTGCGATGTCAATTTTTTTAAAATTTGTAACCTCATGATAAAACAAGAATAATCATAAACATTTCGTTCAGGAAGATGAGATAATGTCTTGGTGAAGCCGCGTACCATAATGTATGCGAATTAGCTTATTAACTCTGGGAGAGAAACTTTATTCAGACTTATGAGTGTCCCGAATTTTCATATGTTATAGATTTTAATTATGACAATTATGAAATGAAAATTTAAGAAATTTAAATTAGATTAAAATCCAAATTAAAAATCCTATTTAACGTTCAACAATCAAATTGATGCAAATTCCTATTAAAAAAAAAAACAAGAATCCAAAGACCATATTTGGACCTCACCGAACAAACAAAACAAAAAAATAAATAAAAATAAATAAATAAAAGAAAAATTCTATTGTCATCTGAAAAAAAAATAATTTTCGGACAAAAATAAAAAAGAGGATTCTCATTTTTCTTTCCTCTTTTTTATTTTTGTCCCAAAATTATTATATTTATTCTCAGAATACAATAGGATTTTATTTTATTTTTGTTTTGTTTTTGTTTGTTCGTTGTTGTCCAAATTTGGTCGTTGGATTCTTGTTTTTTTTTCAACAGGAGTTTGCATCAATTATTAAACGTATTGTTCAATCATTCATTGTATTCAAACCCTCTCGTGTTGGCCAACTGCAAGTACTGAATGAAAAAAATGAACTTTTTTTTTACTGAAAAACACGAGTTTTTACGTCGACAAATACCTGAATAATGCATTTTTAAATTAAATTTGTTAAACAAAAACATCAAATTATTCATCTAATTATGAATATTACTGAAATTATCATAAAGTTCACAATTAAAAGGACTGACATTGAAAAAAACGAGTTTTTCCGTCGACAAAGGCCTGAATAAGGCACTTGTTTATTAAATTTGTTTATAATATTTACAAGAATAGTCTTAAGAGAAATTTTTTTATCAAAATATTGTTTTCATTTAAATTTCTTGCAATATAACTTTAAAAAACATTACATTATTGAAAATTATAGAAAACACATTTTCAAAAAATAATTTGTTGATACAAGATGTTTTTGTTTATTGTATCATGATGGAATATCTTTATATAATGTAAATCTATGAAGCGTCGGCAATTACAACAATTTTCCTATTATTGACGAGTACTGGGAACGTGAAATATAAAAAATTTCCATTTTTTTCTTCTTATTTATTTATAAAAAAATTGAAAAACTAAATAAAAAATCAGGCTCGACGACTTTCTTTGAAATTTTATCAGCATAAAAGAATAAAACACCCAAATCGGTCCACAGGTTAAGCCGGAATAGTATTTTGATCAAAAAAATGTACTTTTCCCCACTGTGCGGTGATTCTGGTGGTTTGGATTCCACCCGAAGTTTTTTTATTAATTTTTTTATAATTTCAAAGCTTTAAAGGGTTGGTGCTTAAAATATGAATATTAAATTTCATTATCAGTGTTTTTTTATAATACAAGTAACTAAACAAATAATTATCAGAGTTTTAAGAAATTAGAGAAAAAAATAATGGAATTGCAAAGAATTTCCCAAAATTCAAAAGGGTTAATTTTTAAATATTTTATAGGATTTAAAAGATTTCAAGAAAGTTCACAAAGTTTGATAGGATTTTTATTAATAATGTAACTTTTCTTACTTTCTTGGCTTTTTTGAAAAATGCGATTTTTACGGCTTCTAAAGAAACTTGCGGCTAATCGATTTTCCCATTATTTTCAGAAATTCGATATAGTTAGTTTCAATTTTAATCACAATGAAACTTTTGGAATTGACTTTTTTGTTAATTTTTCCATTTTATTCTATAACATGAAAAATTTAATAATTTATTCTGAGAAATTTTTTATTTAGTAGCGTTTGAAATTAAACAATTTCGAATTTCGTGAATCTGAATTTAAGGTTTAATTTTTTCCAATCCCTTTTGTGACCAAAACGTTTAAAATAATTTTTTTTTTATTGAAAATTTAACTGTTTGGTTAAAAAATTATCTAGCTTGATTACCAACGACCTATTTGTCAAAAATTCAAATTTCGAGGCTAATAATTCAATTGTATGAAAATTTTAAAAAATTTAAATTTTTCGTTGAAAAATAAAAATGCAACTGTTCGGTTTTAAAATAATCTGGTTTTGGTTGATTATTTAACGAATTTGGTGGAAATTTAAACTATTCGGTGGAAAATGAACTTTTTAGTCAAAAATTAATTTGTTTGCTAAAAAATCATATTTTCGGCTTTTTCAAGATTCACCTCCTTGGTTTGAAATTGATCTATTCCGTTTTTAAAAAATTAATCTTACGGGTTAAAAAATTATATTTTGGGATGAATTCTTTGGTTGAAAATACATTTTTTTCATTCATAATTTTAGTTGAAAATTTATCTCTCATTTTGAAAATGTAACTATTTTTTTGAAAATTTGTTTTTATTGTTGAGAAATGTAACAATGTAAATTTTTCATTCTTGGTTGAAAGTTAATATTTTTGTTAAAAATTGATCTTCTCTAGTTGAAAATTCATGTAACTTGTTGAAAATTTATCTTTTTCAGTAGAAAATTAATTCTTTTTCATTAAAGTTTATGATTTTTGGTTAAAAATGCAAATGTTTGGGTCTAAATTTGATTTGATTGAGGATTCAAGAATTTGGTAGAAATTGTGTTGTTTTAAAAAATTCTACATTTTTCATTTAAATTTAACAATTAAGTTAAAATTAAATTATTTTTATGAAAATTTAACTTTATCGTTGAAAATTAATTTTTGTAACTAACGATGTAACAATTCAATGTTTGCTTGAAAATTGATATTTTTTATTTAAAATGGAATATGCATCCTTTTGAATTAAAAGTGCAACTTTTCGGGCCTAAATTAATCTGGTTTGTTTGAGAATTAAACAATTTCGTTGAAAATTAAAGCACTCTGTTAAAAATTAACTTTTTTCTTAAAAGTTAAACTATTTTCATGAAAATTTGTGTTTTTTGGTACATCATTAATCTTCTTGCTGGAAAATTCATCCTTTTGGCAGAAAATTTAACTGTGTGGTTACAAATTCATCTTTTTTGGTTGAAAATTCAACAATTCAATTTAACACTAAAAAAATGTCTGTTTGAATCCGAATTCTCATTGTTTTAATCAGAATTTCTGGTTAATTTAACCAGACATTTTTCTGAGTGAACAATATAATTATTCCATTCTCGATTGAAAATTGTAAATTTGATTAAAAACTGAACTTTTATAGCTGAAAATTCATGTATTTTATTAACAATTCGTCTGTTTTGGTCAAAAATTAATCTTTTGGTTGAAACTTCATCCTTTTTGGTTAAAAAATAAAAATGCCATTGTTTGGTTCCAAACAATACTAATTTTGGTTGGTGATTAAACAATTTGGTGGGCAATTAACAGGGTATAATCTAACGGGCAGCTCTGACCAAAAGGGCAGTTCTAAAAAAAAATGGTCAGTTCTAAAACTTGATTATGGGCAGTGCAAAAATACATTTCAAAAGTTGATAGAGGGAGAAAAGAGAAAAATTCGCGCACATGAAGACAAGAATTACTTAAAAATCAAAGACAAGGAAGCAAGGAATTTTTCAAAAATTAACCCAATCATATCTTACATTATTTATCTGTATTTATATACTCATATATATCAAGACAACTTCAATATTCTTTTCTTTTATTATTATTTTTCATAAAATTTAAGAATTGAAAATACTTAATGCAATATATTATTAACTAATTACAAAATATACAAAATTATTGTAAATTATACAAATAACAATGTAAATTATACAAATAACAATCTTTTCTTCAAAGGAGGCTCATTAATACGTTTATCGTCGTCCTCATCATTGTTCTTTTCAGATTGTTTAAAAATACCGTGATAGTCACAACGTTGTTGTTCAAATTTAAACGATATTTTAGCACATAACGGCCATAAAAAGTGATTAAGTAATTGATTACGGCTACAATTTGTTCTAAGGATGTACTACAAACACTACCATGCGTTTTCGTATAATAGGGATTCGGTCAGTTCTAAATGAGGCTTAGATTATACCCTGGAAATTAAACTATTCGGTTGAAGATTAACTCTTTTGTTAAAAATTCGTCTTCTATAGTTAACACTCCAACTGTTTGATTAAAAATTGAAATAGTTCGTTAAAAACTCATATTTTTGTAGATTCACCTCTTTGGTTTAAAAATGTTGGGCTGCTCACTTTCGAATTTTAATTTTGTAAGTATTTCAAGTTCACCTACCATTAGAGGGAGGGGAAGTTGTTGAGACCGATGTTTCATGGTCTCCATTCGAGGGCCTGGCGTTAGGTTCTGGTGTCTTTTTTGGCTTCCGTTTCCGCGTTTGGATGCCGTCTTTTCTCATCGCTAATGGTCTATTGACACCATGAAGTTTGAAGTATAAACCACATGCGTTGCAGACTGGTTCACCCTCGTTATTGCGCCTCCATAAAGTTGTCGTTCGTGTCCCACAATTTGTGCAGCATAACCCCAGCCGCCTCGTTGCAGTCTGGAATTCGGAGATCTGTCCCATTGCTAATGTATACCGGAAGAACTCTTGTGGATAATAAATTAGAAAAAAGGAAACCTCGATTTTTAATCATTTTTAGACTCCACAGTTTTATCGCAAAATTTAAAATTTATTCGAAGATTTTAAGTTGTTTTCTACTTTTAAGAATGTGGTATAATCGACCAATCAAATTAATCAGTAGATTAAAGTAGAAACTTGAAAATCAGTAAGTATTCTCTCGCTCGAAAGAGTATGGTCCAGGCATCACGTCTAAGAAATATTCAAAGTTCCAGAAAAAACCGAGAGTAAATTTTTTAATGAGAAAGCATTGTTAAGGGGTCCTTTTTGAGATATAAAAATTTATAGAATAGATCTATTAATCCAGACGCCACTAACACTTCTGTATGCACTAATAGGTCCTCGAGATTATTCTTTTTTAAAAGGTCAAAAAAGGTCCCTGATTACGAATTTCTTGGGAAGGATTTTAAAATTTGGGTCAGATTTTGTTTAAACAATGTTTTTAAACAATTTCATTATTTATTGACAAAAAAAATTTTTTAAATCATGTTTAACATGGCTGGGCAAAAATAAAACTTATCTGCATCCTGCACTTTGTGTCATAATTTTGCTTCAAATTGTTGCGAAAGCTTTATCTAGCAATATTAACATAATTTGTTAATTTTTGTATGGCCTTATAAACAATGTATTTTTTATAAATATACACTTCCATAAAAGCCGCAAATTTCAAATTATTAGAGATTACCTTTTTTATAACCTTAATTTTACCATAAAGAGTGTAATTATCTTGGGTAGCATTTTCGATATCTGACTTTCATTGTTTATAACTATTGTTATTAACAAAAAAGCTTAATTAAGACAATAAATTTTTTCTTAATTTTTGTATTAATATATGGCACAAAATAAAACTTTACTTTGAGAATATTTTCTTGTACGACCAGCCATTATTTATTTATGGCCTTATAAACAATGTATTTTTTATAAACATACCCTCCCCTAAAAACCGCAAAATTCAAGTTATTAGCGATAACCTTTTTTTATAACCTTAATTTTACTATAAAGAATGTAATTATCTTGGGTAGCATTTTCGATATCTGACCCTTATTGTTTAAAACCATTGTTATTAATAAAAACTTTTAATTAAAAAAATCAATTTTTTCTCCATTTTTTAATTAATCCATAGCACAAAATAAAACTGTTCACTCTCCCAAGATAATTACATTTCTAATCGTAAAATTAAGGATATAAAAAGGTAATCGCTAATAACTTTAAAATTGTGGCTTTTAGGGGAAGATGTTTTTATAAAAAATACATTGTTTATAAGGCCATAAATAAATAATGTCTGGTTATACGAAAAAATACCCTGAGGGTGAAAAGTTTTATTTTGTGCCATAGATTGATAAAAATTAGGAAAAAATCGATTTTCTTAATTAAGCATTTTTGTTAATAACAGTAGTTATAAACAATAAGGATCGGATACAAAAATGCTAACTCCAAAATAATTAAATTCTTTATGGTAAAATTAAGGATATAAAAAAGTTGATCTCTAATAACTTGAAAATTCTGGCTTTTAGGGTAGCGTTTGTTTACAAAAAATACATTGTTTATAGTCGAGAGAGTAAAAAGTTTAATCATGTGTCACGGATTAATAACAACAAATTCAAGTCAATTCTGGTAATTTGGGGTCATTATTTATATCAATTGTTATAAACAATTTAGCAAAAGAAATTATGAACAACAAATGATTTTAATAATACTAAATGAAGCTTTCGCAACAATTTGAAGCATCATTGTGAAACTGGTTGATCTTTATGATTGTTTATTAATAAATGAAGAGTCTAAACGGTTTTCTCTTTTAAATAACCATTTTTTAACAACAATTTAAGGAGAGAAGTTTTTATTCGATCAGAAGATTTCTTTCTCCTTTAAGAGGTCTATCATTGATATAGACAGTATAAAAGTTTTGAATTTTTCTGAATTATAGATTCAGAGGTAACACTGTAAAAAAATTACAATTTTGTTAAAAAATCAATTGTTTATAGCGCTGTACACTGCAAACGGACTCTCATACGAAAAAAGTGCAGAATGCAAAAACGTTTTATTTTTGTTCAGTCATGTTAAGAATGATTTTATGATTTTTTTGTCTATAAATAATGAAATTGATTTAAGAAAATGTTCAAACAAAAGTTGACCCATATTTCGAAAACCTGCCCAAAATATTCGTAATCAGTGGCCTTTTTTTGACCTTTTAAAAAAGAGTAATATCGAGGACATAATAGTGCATACAGAAGTGTTAGTGGCTACCGGATTATATTGCCAAACCCGTTTTTTAACAGTTTCAAAAGACATTTCCTTTCCCATTGCATTTTTGAGAAAAAGCTATATCAGGAAAAAGAAAGTGAACAAAATTATGAGAAAAACTAAAAAAATAACTTTCTATCTTTAATAGTTTTCAAGGCGCGGTAATCTGAAAAATACGGATTTTTTTATTTTCAGCGGAAAACTAGTAAGGTATTTCGCAGGATTTCAAAGAATTTTAAATCTTTCAGGGAATCTTACAATTTTCCAAAAACATTTTTATTTATTTCAATAATTTGAAATGACCTTGAAGTTCATCGTTAAGGTCATTGTTAAAGCCGCCACGGAATACGCCTAGTTAAAGTTAGTAAATTTGTTCGTTACAAACAAAATTTGAAAAACTTCAATTCGCAGAGGTATGCAAACCTTCTTTAAGTTTAAATGACCTTAGAGTGACCTTCAAGGTTTTTTGAGGTCAACTTTTTTTAAAAATGGAAACCTAATTTTTTCACGTCGGCAATCGATAGACCAGTAAATTTTATGTTCGAATATTTTCTCAGGTCATGGGTCCAATTTTACCTTGACTCAGAGGTATGTAGACCTTGTTTCAGTGTAATCAACCTTGAAGTGTCCTTCAAGGTTACAATGTGCCTATGGCCTGGGTTTATATTTGAGCGTAAAATTTTCCGCTGTATTGATTGCGGGTGTAAAAAAGGGAGCTTCCATTCTAAAAAAGTTGACCTTGAAGAAACTTTGAAGGTCGTTGTCAAGAAAAAAATAAAGGTCACCATTGAATTTCTCGTTGAAATTTATTTTAAGAATGATCTTGACCTCCCTATAAAATACCTTGCATGAGAAAATATTCAGCCGTCCTGGGACGATTCTTTTGAAATATTTCAGGGTATTTTTAAAGATCCCGAGAAATTTTTAAACATATTAAAATAATTTTAAGGGATTTTTAAGATTTTAGGGTATTTTTAAGTGTTTTGTAGGGATCTAAAAATTTGACACATTTGAAAATGCACCCTGAATTATTATTAATTAATCCTGAGTTCTTTTAAGTTCTTTCTAATTTTACTTAAACGCTTGGATTCTTCCAAAATAAACTCAATCATAGTCAATTCAATGGATTTTTCTAAATTTTGAAGTTTTTATTTAATTGAACCTATGGATCAACTGATAACATGGTAAAAGGATTTGAAAGATTTAAACACATTTTTTCCAATTCCTTGGAATTTTCAAGATTTAAAAAAAAAATGTCAAGGAATTTCAAAAGATTTGAAAGGATTGAAATCAGTTAAAGGTTATTTTGAAAGATTCCAAGTAATTTTTCATTGATTTAATATCTTAATGGAATTTTAAAGGATTTGAAATATTTAAGGAAATTTTGAAAGATCTCAAGAAATTATTAATTAATTTCATTAATTTGAATGGATTTTCAAGCGTTTAAACACTTTATAACATTGGAATTCTCTGAAATTTTTTCCACTTTTTAAAATTAATAAATGTTCAAAGAATTTGAAACATTTTAAGGTATTTTTTCAAATTTAAAAAAATTACATGTCATTTCTAACAGATTTACACAATTTCAAGGGACTTCCAAAGGTCTTCATAATGTTAATTTTCAAATGTTGTTGGAAATTTATTTGTAATTCGCCTTGAATTCTTATTAATTTAACCTCAATTCTTTTAAATTATCATAATTCTACTCAATTCAATTAATTCTTTCATATTCTTTTTCTTGATCACTTCATTACTTTTTAAATTCATCTTGATTTTTTATAAATTTCATCTAGATGTTTTCATCTCCTTCAAACTTCTCTAAATTCTCTCAAAAATTTATTGTAATCAATCGATCTGTTTCGATTTTTAAAATTGTTCCAATTCTTTTGAATTTATAATTTTAGTTGTTTGTAACCATTAATCACTTCTTGTGTTAGAAATTAGAAGGAGTTTAAAGATTTGAAGACATTTTTTTAATTCACCTTGAATTCTTTTTAATTCTTTGGAATACTCTTATTTTTGTAATTTACTTGAATTCTTCTAAATTCGCACAATTCTGTCAATTAAATGGATCGTTTTGGAAGTTTTGAAAGTTTTTATTTAATTGATCCAAATTCTTTTAACTTCATATCGAATTCATAGATATTTCATAAAATTCGTTTTAATTCCCTTGAATTTTTCTAACCTCATTTCAAAGTTGCTCAATTCAATTAAGTTTCTTGATATTTTAAAATTGTTTTCAACTCATTTGAATTTTGTAAATTCACCTTGAATTTTTGTGAACTTCATCGAATTCTTGTCGTTTATCTGGAATTGATCTAAATTTATTTCAATTTTACGGTAATTAATGAGATTTTTTCAACTTTTTCA
Organism: Belonocnema kinseyi; assembly: GCF_010883055.1. Classification (NCBI taxonomy): domain Eukaryota; kingdom Metazoa; phylum Arthropoda; class Insecta; order Hymenoptera; family Cynipidae; genus Belonocnema; species Belonocnema kinseyi. The sequence continues at coordinate 38,905,849 of NC_046662.1, read as the reverse complement.
ATGTTTTACAATTCATTTGAATTCTTCTAAATTTAACTTGAATTGTTTTAAACTGAATTGTTTTGCAAAATAGTCAAAAATTGTCAACTTTAAAAGATCATGAGGCATGACCTATTGCAATTAGAACATTGTTCTCTTTTTTTCAAATTACTGAAAAATAAGTCTTCTCTTACTGATATTCAGAACACTTTTCATTAAAATTATTAGATTCTAAACAATTTTACTGTCTTTTTTTTCTGGGGACACAACCACCAAATGCCTAGACTCAAGAAAGAGCTAACATTTTTTTCGATTGGTTTTTACGTTTTATGCTTTTGTTAAGAGAATAACAGAAATTATTAACGTCTTTTCAGACTAGATGGAGCTGTGAATAAAAATTTTTTTGTCAAAAAATATCTCCTTTGCCCCGCTAGGAATCGAACCACAGAACTTCCGATTGCCGGTCGGGTGCCTTTCCCTTGAGCTACTAGAGAGTTCGAAAGAAGAATGTTTTTTCATAAATGCACGCATTATTTTGCCAGGTGTTACAAGTCAAATTTTTCAAGGAATCTGTATTTATCATCAGAGAGTAAAAGAAATTCTTAACGTATTTTGAGACTAGAAGAAGCTATGAATTAACATTTTTTCTAAATTGTAACTTAAGGGAAAAGCACTGGTTCGATTCAAAGCACAGCTAAGAAGATCTTTTTTTTATAACAAAATTAATGAAAAAAATGTTTAATTCATAGCTTCATCTAGTTTGAAAAGACGTTAAGAATTGTTGTTGCTCTTTGATGATAATACAGATTTCATGAAAAGTTTGAATAAATAACATCTGGCAAATTAATGCGTACATTTCTGAAAAAAGATTCTTCTTTGGATCTCTTTAGTAGCTTAAGAGAAAAGCACCCGACCGGCATTCGGAAGTTCTGGAGTTCGATTCCCAGTCGAGCGAAAGATCTCTTTTTCAGAAGAAAATTTATTTTAAAAAAAAGTAACACATTACAAAAATTAATATATTCCGTGTATGATTTAATATAGCTCAGAATCTGATATTTATTTAGAAATTAAAAAAGTTTACTTTATGGTTAAAACAATTTAAAAAATTTAACAAGTCTTTCTATGGATGTCTAATTTTGATATGAAAAGTTTGTTTTTCGATCGATTTCCTCAATTCTTTTTGTAAAAAGTATTGCTGAACTTACCAGTCGCTTTGAGGGTTTAATAAGCGGGCGGTTCATGCCATTCATTTTGTGATAAAGGCCACAAGCATTACAAAGATAATGACCAGTTCCATCTCTTCGCCAAAGGGGTGTTGAAATTGCTCCACAATTTACACATTCGCGTCCTTCTCCAAATTGAAATTCCATGGAGGAATCTGGAAAGACCATTGTTTTTTATTATGCATAATATTTGAAAAAAAAAACGGTTTTTTCTAGTCAAATTTTTTTCATTAACATAATCCCAAATTTATGCAATAACGGAAAAGATTCTTTGATCCAATGTAAATCGATTGGCCTATAATATTAATACACTTTATTGAAGAGTAAGGAAGTTATGCTCATTTGTAATGTTATAAACATCTGTTTTAAACAGAGAAATTTTTTTCAACGACGTAAACCAAATTTGATGTATGAATAGAAAAGTCGTTTTCATTATAAATTTTCAAATCAAATAATTCTGACAGAGGCTGACATGGATTGTAAGAGTATTAATTTTATATTTGAAAAATTTTTTGTATTATTTTTAAAAATTAAAACTTAATCTAAAATTAACTTAGTGTAAAGCTGGGAAAGGGATTGAATGCAACAGAAATTCCACCTTCCCCTTTCCAGCTCGAAAAATTACAATTTTTAATAAAAAATTTTATTTGTGTGATTTGTCATCGTATTTACAAATTTTTTTATTATTTTATAATTTTCTATTTTTGGTAAATTTTTATTCGTAAATTGATTAAAATTAAAACTTTAGTCTGTCTAGTTTAAAGCTATTTTAAACTGTAAATGGAACTTTTTTATTTTGGTATTGAAAATGATCTTTTTAAGTTAATAATTTATGATGAAGATAAAACCCTTTGGTTAAAATTTATCACTTTGGTTGAAAATTGTTTGTTTTTTATGGAAAATTAATTTTTCCTGAAAAATTAACTGCACCATTTTTGTTTCAAAGATTTTCTTTTTTAGTTGAAAATTCAACTTTTCGGTAGAGAATTCTCAAATTTTGTCAAAATTTTGTTTTTTCAGTATAAAATTAATCTTTTTATTCAAAAATTCATCTTTTTGGTGAAAAATGTAACAACTAGGTTTTAAAGTTCAATTGATTTCTTAAAAATTAGAAAAAAATTATCTTTCTTATATTCAACTTTTATCTTTAAATTTAAATATTCTCTTCTTGGTTGAAAACTGTTTGGATGAAAATTGATATTTTTTAGTTGAAAATTCATATTTTTGGTTCAAAATTCATCACTTTGGTTGAAATATTTTTTTAGTGGAAATTTATTTTTTTTTATCCTAAAATTTAACTATCCTGTTCTTTGTTGAAAACTGATCTTTTTTATTTCAAAATTTAACTATTTGATTGAAAATTGATCTTTTTATATTTATTGTCATAGATAGATGTTGATAAAAATTCATTTAAATAATATTTAATATGTAAATAGTAAAATTTAAAAATTTTAAATTTTGAGTTTCTATGTTTTTTTATTTATTCAACTTTTTAAATTAATTTCTGGTGTTTTTCAGTTATTCGGTAGTTTGGAGGCATTTCAAATCATTTCTAAAACTAGGAAGGAAAAATGTAATTTTAAAACCACAAAAACGACTGTGAAAAACACGTTTCCTTCCCGTTTTTGATACTGAGCACTTGTCAACTTTTTCCAGTATTTTTGATTAGATAGAAATATCTCAAATAAATGAAATATTTTTTAAGCTTATTTAGACAACCCTATATTTTAGAAGCATAATAAATTTTGTCACGAAAATCATTTATAATAAAAAAAATTGCATCAAATCTGTAAAGTAATTTCAAAAATGCATAACTTTTTATTAAAAATGGATTTTGTAAAATTTAAATATAACTTTAGTAAGTAGGTCATAATATTTAAAAATTGCATTTAAAATATTTTAAAACTCCGTTTCGAAGTTTTTTATTGATTCACTGCATGCTTGCGCCATCTGTTCTGTCAAGTTTGAACTCCTAATATCATACTCAGTAATCAATCAATAAAATTGAATTAAGTGTTTCATTAAAAAAAAATTTATTATTTCTTAATTAATATTTTTATGTTATAACATTTTTCATAATAAATCTGAATACTTCAGGCTTATATTTCAAAACTAATTTAATCAGAATTTATAATTGTTTAGACGAAGAAATAGTTAGATGCATTTTTATGACATTATTTTCGTTCTAAAAAGGAGATGTTCATTTTGATGATATGATAACAAATTTCAAGAAATTTTTGAAATTCAATTGCTCAGTTGATGACCAAACATTAATTCTTAATTCATTTTTTATTTAAAAAGTTCTAATTCAATGATTACCTTCAATTTTTATCTATTTTTATACAACCTTGTTTTTATTGTATAAAAGAATTCTGCAATCTAAATTATATTATATACACATGTATGTATAGTTAAACACGCCTGCTAATGATAGATAACTTAATTTAAAATTGTAGATTGATTCATTGATTTTCTAATAATTTATTATAATATTATTCAGTTTAGTTTCATTTAAACTACATACAAATCGTTCTTGGTACTTCTGGTGATAATAAATGTTTCTATTCTTGAAAGTGAATATAGGAAATATTTTTAATATTTTTACCCATTGTTAAGTGTTGACTAGAAAAAACGCTCTTCTCATTTTTGTAAAATGCTTTATTTATAAATTTTCATAAAACTGCAGTCAATTTTATGAAAAAAGTAAATTTTTTCTCTTTATGGTGAGGAATTTAAAATTACCTTGACAAAAATAAATTCACTCAAATTTTAAAGAGCCTTCTGTTGCATTTCTGACAGAAAACACTTGACGGGAAGCTCAACGCACTTTTCAAGGAGGCCGCTATCATTTATCCCTGCACATGGCCCAATCTGGTTAACCAGTGGCAGTGCATCTCCAAAAAATTAATATGTCTTTTATTTTCCTGCTCGCAAAAAAAGCTTTTATCGTTCATTTTTTAAGTGGAATATAATAATTTCTAAATAATGTGACCATAATTTATATTTTAACTATTTTTATTCCAAAAGCAAAAATAATTCTCGTTAGAAAAATAATACTTTATATATTTTCTTGCAAATTTGCGTATATTGTTAAAATTTTGTAATAAATTTTGTATGAAAAAGTACAAGCTTGAGGTAGACTGGGTGGCGTGAGTGCTTGATGTTTGAGGTTCTGATAAACAATCAAAAGTTCCATGGACTACATACGTGTACGCAACTGATAAGATTATGAGTCGGCAAGAAATTTCCTATGAGTGTAACGATTAGTTTATCAAATTCCCGCTGGTATGACTTATCGTCATAAAAAAGGGAAAACAGTCTAGGACAGTAAATGTGTATATATTTTATGTTTATTGATATCAGTCAATATATATTATTTCGTTTTCTAGAAAAGCGTAAGAAACTAAGTTTATGTCCGGGGTGTTATTTAATTTTTTTCTGTTTTTTTCATCTTTCAATTATTTGCGATCTTAAAATCCGGGGTACACTCAAAGTCGTTGATTATTATTTTTCTGAAGTTGTAAATGTATATTTCGTCAATCAAAGAGGGGAAAATTTACGTTTCAAAATAAAAATATAAAAATGATTAAGAATTATTATAGTTCTTACTCAAGCATATGGATCATCCATATAAATTACGTAATCAATTTTTGTAGCCTTCAGGTAAAACCAGATTTTACGTTTATACTGATTAATTAAAACAAAAATAATTTTAAGTTATAAAAAAACTAATTTTCTTCCAAATAGTTTATTTTTGTAACTAAATTATTGAACTTTTAAGACAAAATGAGGAATTTTGTGTACAAAACAGCTGAATTAGCAAATAAAAAAAAGAAATAAGAAAGCGGATTTTTTAAACAAAAAGATTCATTTACTACCAAAAAAGACGAATTTTCAATAAAATTCAAGAATTCTCAACTAAAAAGTTAAATCTTTAAGAAAGACAGAAACAACTATAGTTGTTATACTTGTTACATTTGTAACCAAAAAGATGAATTTTTAACCAAAAAGTTGAATTTTCAACTAAAAAGATGAGTTTTTAAACAAAAAGATTAATTTACTACCTAAAAAGACAATTTTTCAACAAAATGCAAGAATTGCCAACCAAAAGGTTGAGTTTTCCACTAAAAAAGGATAAAATTTTTAACTAAAAGATTTATTTACTTCCAAAAAAGACGAATACCAAAAAGTGTAATTTTTAAAAAAGATAGAAAGAAAGATCAATTTTTTACCTAAAAATATGAATTTTTGAACAGAAAGATTAATTTGTTATCCAAAAAGATAGATTTTTTTTAAATTCAAGAATTCTGAAACAAAAAACTGAATTTTCATATAAAAAGATTACTTTCCTACAAAAAAATAAGAATTTTTAATAAAATTCAAGAATTCTAAAAACTAAAAACATTGAATTTTTAACTAAAAAAGATTAACTCACTAACAAAAAAGACGAATGTCCAACAAAATTTAAGAATTTTGAACCAAAAGTTGAATTTTTAACTAAAACAGATGAAGTTTAAAAAAATAAGATTAATTTATTACAAAAAAAGACGAATTTTCAATAAAATTCAAGAGTTCTCCAACGAAAGTTCAACTTTTCACTAAAAAAGATGAATTTTTAAACAAAAAGATTAATTTTCAATAAAATTCAAGAATTTAAAACCAAAAATTTTAATTTGAAACTAAAAAACATCTAAATTTTGTAACCAAAAAATAATTTACTACCAAAAAGTACAACTTTTCAACAAAATACATGAATTGTCAAACAAAAAGTTGAGTTTTCATCTAAAAAAGATGAAATTTTGCACTAAAAGATTTATTCACTGCCAAAAAAGACGAAAGCCAAAAAGATTAATTTTTAAGAAAGATAGAAACAAACAAAAATTTTTACCCAAAAAAATGAATTTTTAAACAGAAAGATTAATTTGCTACCAAAAGACGAATTTTTTTAAAATTCAAGCATTTTTAAACAAAAAAAAATTAATTTTCAAATAAACAGATTACTTTACTACGAAAAATACGAATTTGTAATAAAATTCAAGAATTTTTAACCAAAAAAATTGAATTTTTAACTAAAAAAGATTAATTGACTACCGAAAAAGACGAATTTTCAACAAAATTCAAGAAATTCATTGATTGACTCTTCAATTTAGAGTATTAAAAATGATAATGTGGATTTATGTTTTTGGAACAGAATCTAAATCTTTCAATTTAAGAAAGTTAAAAAAGTTTATTTGGCCCTGGATAAAGCAAGGTTGATAATGATAAAACATATTACAGAAATTAAGCTGAAAATTGGTGAAATCGAAATAGTTGTTGACTAAATACTTTTTGTGAAGAGTTGATTCAAATTTTTGTTGACACAAAATTTGTTTGAACCAGACAAAAGTTTGTTGATCGTATTGCCATAGTATCATATATAGCAATCAATAATTAGGTGGACACAATAAAGAATTTTCTCATTGTCAATTAAATTTTGTGTAGTAGGTTATTAGAAATACAACAAATAAAATGTGTGTAAAATATTAAAACATACCATAAGGTGAAGCCCGTTGGAATCCTGAGGTGTCGTATGCTCTCCAGGAGGACATCATCGCGACATTTTGGGCATAAAATGGTGAAGCTGCCGCAGCAGCAAGGGTTGAATGGGGATGCGCTGCATGGGGATGTCCGCCATGAGGATGGCCGTGACCCCCATGGGGTCCCATACCACCCGCGGAACTCCCCGTGTGTCCAGCTAATGCATGGTGTGCATAAGTGTCCACTCCATGTTGCCACGAAGCCGTTTTATCCCTACAATTGAAAATATTCTTTTAAAATTGACCATCAATTTAGATTATTTTTTTATTAAGTTCTTCAAAATTTCGATCATAATGTAGACAAATTTTTATCAAGCTTTAAAATGAACAAATTATTGTTTCAAAAGCTAAACCTGATAGGTTATATTCAAAGGATTATTGATTATTATTAATGCTAACAGTTACCATGCTGGGGATGCAGAAGTGGGAAAGGAATGATATTGGGCTGCCGTGGCTGCGGAAGGAATTGTTGGTCTTGATGAAGGAACATAAACTGGTGCCTGAAGTTGGTGCCCCTGTTGTTGTTGTTGCTGAGATTGTTGCTGATAGTCGGAACTTGCGCCGTAGCCGCCACTTCCGCTCCCGTGGAACATCCTCCCCGAGAGCTTCCTTCAGAAAATTTACTGAAAAAAAATGAAAGCAATTTCAAAATTAAATTCAGCTTCAATTCGAGGTTCAACAGGTTTAATTAAGGAATTATATGGGATACATAATTAGTTCCACTTTTTATCTTTTGGTTTATTAAAGACTTCTAAGTTTTAAAGTATATAGGTTCCAGTATAGACAGTAAATAAAGGGTGATTGAACTTTTAAAATTAGAAGATAATGATCCACGGTATGGGAAACACTGATGCTGATTTCTAAAGATATTTTCTGTAGTCGTAATCAAATCTTTTAGCGAAATTGATGTAAAAACCAGAGGTTTCTATTATAGTATTCCTCAATCCTTTAGGTTTAAGATCTAATAACCGTTGATGGATCCAATATCAAAAATTATTTCACAGATTAGCACTTGCTCTAATTTCGCACCATAACTCTAATGTTTTTGAGAAGTTCGAAATGATTTAGGATCTTTCTTGGTTATAGAACAACACTGATAAAATCATTTTTTAAAGATTGCTTCTCAAGTCGCCATGTGCTTTAATTAATGATGGTAACCTTAATCAACATATCTTTACATCGGTAAAGTCTCTTTTACCAATCGCTTTACATACTGCAGCTTTAATCAAATCCTTCGATAAATTTGATGTAAAAAGTAGATGTCTCTATTGTACTGCATCTATTCTTGAATCCTCTAGAATCTAATAACCATCTATGGATCCAATATCAAACATCATTTTACAGATTGGCACTTGCTCTAATTTCGCATCCTAAATGTAATGTTTTCGAGAAGTTCAAATTGATTTAGGATCTTGTTTGGTTATGGAACAACACTGATAACATCAATTTTCAAAGATGTCCTCTCAAGACACCATGCGCTTTAATTTATGATGTTAACCTTAATCAACAGATCTGTACAACTCTAAACGTCTCTATTTTTTTCAATCATTTGACACATTTTAGCTATAGTTAAATCCTTTAATGAAATTGACGTGAAAACTAGATGTTTCTATTGTACTGCCTATTCTTTAATCCTTTGAGATCTAATAACCATCTATGGACACAACATCAAACATTATTTTACAGATTAGCACTTGCTCTAATTTTGCATCCTAACTCTAATGTTTTGGAGAAGTTCGAAATGATTTAGGGGTTTACTTGAATATAGAATAACATTGATAACATCATTTTTCAAAGATTTCTTTTTAAGTCACCATGTGTTTTGATTTATGATCGTAACCTTAATCAACAGATCTGTACCTATATTTTTTTCAATCAGTTTACATACCATCATCCAAATTCCAAAGCACCTACTGAATCAGTAATCAAGATCTCTCTTCAAATATCCACACAGTCGCAAATTGTCCCTAACCATTCTGCAACTAGCCGAAAAAAAACCAACAATGACCACTTTGATCAGCGGACTCGATAGGACTGGTTCGATTCTAAACCGCCCACGGGCCGTCCCTGAAAGTTTCACCATGGTGGGACCAATCTGGGCCCTGAACCAGGATCTTCCTGACCCAGCCAGACTCCAAAGAACCCTGGAATCAGAGAGAGGGTCTGCAGAATCGCAAAGGGTAGAGGTAATTTATGGCCCTGCTAAAGGGAGAAAGACTCAAGGAACGAAGATACCAGAGAGAGATGGAGAGGAGAGTCTAAGAGATTAAAAAAAAAGTTATAGCCTCAGGAGAGAGGGTTCAAGGCGTCTCCACCTCTGGAGAACGTGAATCCCAGACGCGATAGCGGCCATCGCTGCCGCGAATACCACCAAGTGTAGGCGGGACCAAAGCTTTTTTATCCACTCTCACACATACAGAAATATTTACTCATACAGAGAATCTAGTGCGCACGCTCCAGTCTCTATTATGCATGGTCGACAGTCTACCCTCGCGAAACCAGTTCGCGCGGTCCCCTCGCCATCCCCAGGATCCAGGAGGTTTGGACCAATCGAATTGCTCAGAATGCACTCTTCATCTTAGCAATCCTCCGGGTCTCGCGATTTTACTGTTTCTGAGAATCAAGAATCGAGTTCTTTGTGAAAAGAGGAGTTCTGGGTGAAGAACTTTGTGTGAACATCTGCAGGTGGCAGGAGTTTCGAAGAAAGATAGGTGCAATGGAAAGAGTTGTTATGAGCTATTTTGAATGGTTTAGGATGATTGGGTAATTATCAAGCTTCATCTGGGGGTTTTTATCAGTCTGATCAATCAGTGGGTCCTGCTGGGACTATTGGAATTCATAAGCATTTAAATTTTATGTAGGCAGACAGATGTAGCACATATGAAGTGCATTCAAATTATTGTTTTATCGCTATCGCACAGCTAATAAAATAACAATAATAATAAAGAGCTGTTTGATAAAACCTGTGTCATCATCAAAAGTGGATATATTAATTATTCCCTAATTTGTAAAACTTCTTTAACATTATGTGTTTCGCAGGCAAAGATCTTAATTAATTATTTTAATCTGAATTGCTAATAGTTATTTCTTATCAAATTATCTGTTTTTTTTTAATTCCTTAAACGATTGCTCAAATAAAACTTATTATTTTAACAATCTCTGAACCAATAGCAACTCTGAAATATTCTAGAATACTAGTGGCCCAAATTGAACCAAAAAATTGACAATTATCTCTAACTATCAACCAACATTGTTACAATCTTAAACAGATCTTCAGTACCGGACCAGATTTATAAACATCCAAAAATGAAAAACCCTCTCAGAATCGAAGCTTTCTATATAGAAAATAGGCCATTCATCTTTTATTCTTGCAGATCATCAACATCCCAGGGATTAATTATCTCAATTAGAATTTTTAACAATAAATCTTTCATATCTAACTATATCTGTTTTATTAGTTCCTGACGCTTGCTTTAACAAAACTTATCTTTTTAACGACTTATGAAACAATGAGAATTCTGAAACATTTTAGAATACTTGTGTCTCATTTTTAGACCAAACAATTGGCAATTGTCTAAAACCATTAACCAAGATTGTATCAATCTTAACTAGATCTTCAATACTTTAGCAAATTTATGAACATCCTAAAATGAAAATCCCTCTTAGAACTGAAGTTTTCATCTAAGTTTTCACTTTTTGTTATGCGCAGTTGTAAACATTTGATTTTCAACATTACCTTAAAAACTTTATTATTTTATGTGTGCTATCTTCCATTCAAAAATGAATAATGTTTATAATCTTAGTTTCTTTATTAAATTGCTCCCAATACAATATTATTTAAACCAAATTATAAAAGTAAGATATGCAAAATCTTCGAGTTTTAAAATACCCTAAAATATTTTTAATTCTTTTAAATCTCTTGATATCCCTTAACATCTTTTAAATATCTTTAAAATTTCATGGAATCCTTTATAATACCTTCAAATTATTGAAATCGATTGAAAAGTTAGGACTTTCAAGAAACCTTTAAGTGTTTCAAATTCTTTGAAAACTTTTAATATATACCTTAAAATCTTCAAAAGTCTTTAAAATTCTTTGGAATCTTTAAAAATACCTCTAAATTAATTAAACCCTTTATAACCCTTTAATTTTTTTAAATATATTGAAAAATCCTTGTAATCTTTTGAAATACCCTTGATTAATTTTTAATTTTGTGACCTCTTTTGATATCCCTTAAACTATTTTTTTTTTCAAGAATTCTGGGAATCTTTAAAAACACCATAAAATCTTTTTAATCATTCAAACTGCCTTCAATTTGAAATCGATTGAAAAATCTTTGAATTTCAAAATATTTTAAGATATTTCTAATTCTTTTAAATCTTTTGATATTCCTTGAAAATATATTTTTTTTAATATTCTTAAGAAACTTTAAAAATAACATACAATTTTTGAAATCCTTTAAAATTACTTTAATGCCTTTAATTTAAAATGGATTAAAAAATCTTGGAGTTTTAAAATGCCCTCAAATATTTGAAATTTATTGAATCTTTTAATATCCCCTAAAATCTTTAAAATCTCTCTTAAATTCATCGGAATCTTTAAAAATACAATGAAATATTTGAAATCCTTTAAAATTCTTTAAATTTATTGATATCGAAGGGAAAAATCTTGGTGTCTTTAAATACCCTTACCTATTTTAAATTCTTTGATATTTTTTTTATATCCCTTGAAATCTTTAAAATCTCTTTAAAGTTCCTTAACATCGTTAAAAATACCACATAATCTTTGAAATTCTGAAAAATCCTTCAGTTTATTGAAATCCATTAAAAAATTCTTAGAGTCTTAAAATACCCTTAACTATTTTTAATTCTTTGAAATCTTTTGATATCCCTCGAAATCTTCCGAATCTCTTAAAAATTTATCGGAATTTTTAAAAATGACATAAAATGTTTGAAATTCTTAATAATCCTTTTAATTCATTGAAATCGATTGAAAAATCTTAGTCTTAAAATATCCTTAATTATTTTAAATTCCTTAAAATATTTTAATACCGCTTGTAATCTTCAAAATCTCTTAAAAGTTCCCCGGAATGTTTAAAAATTCTTAAAAATGCCTTTAAATTGTAACAACCGATTAAAGAATCTTGGAGTTTTAAAATACCCTAAAATATGTAAAGTTCATTGAAATATTTTGATACCCCTTAAAATCTTTTAAAACTCTTTAAAATTTCTTCGAATCTTTAAAATGCCTTAAATTGACAAAATCCTTCAATTTATTGAAAAATTCTTGGAGTCTTTTATCAAATATCCCCAAATATTGCAAATTCGTGGAAATCTTTTGATATCCTTGGAAATCTTTGGAATCGTTTTGAAATTCGATTAAAAAGTTTTGAAGTTTCAAAGTTCCCTGAAATATTTCAAATTCCTCGAAATATTGTGATATTACTTGTAATCTCTTAGTTTCTTTATTAATTTTTTTCCAGTGGAATGTTATTTATTCCGAACTATAAAGTAAAATATGCATCATTAACTTGTAAAATCTTCGAAGTGAGTTAAAGGCAGAAGTGGCAAAAAGGTTCTATTCGCACGGTTTAAATCTATACTATGGGTTCCTTTGGAAACCATTGATCATTTCGGGTTTTTTTTTCAGCAAGAGAGGTTTCTTTTTGTAGCAGCTCCTTTGGAAACAAAAATTGGTTCTAATAGCAACCACGGTTTTTTTCTGTGTTTAAAATACCATAAAATTATTGAAATCGATTTAAAAATCTTGTAGTTTTGAAGAACCGTCAAATGTTTTAAATTTTTCGAAATATTTTGATCTCCCTTATAATCACTTACACTCAGAAAAATGTTTGTTTGAATCAAAAAACAAAATTTCTTTGAATTCATATAATTGAATCTAACAAATTTTTTGCTTTAATTTAAAAAAGTTTTATTTGATTTTAAGAAATGGAAACTATTTGCCTTATAGATTTAAACAAATGATTTGTTTTGTACAATTTGTTTAATTTAAACACAACATTGACTTTTATTAAACAATGCATTTAATTAAAATATGTTTATTCGAATTCATAAAAATATTTGTTTGATTCAAACGAAAAATACAGTACAAAGCAGTAATACAAAGTGCCGCTAGGTGTGATAAAGAGCTGCCGATGGTTCCTAAGTAACTAACCTAGAATCTGAATTAATTTATCATGTGATTTATTTGATGGCATTGGTATTTTTTCAGTGTTCTATTATTCTGAAGGTTTTGATTTACTGTGAAATCTTAAATTAATTGAAAAATGGACGAAATATCTCTAGTTTAGAAATTACTTGAATTGTAGGGCGTTTACCTTGGATATAATTGAAGATTTCGAATGTAAGTCTTTTTCAATACTAACTTCCTTTCTTTATAAAGATGATTTACGACATCAATCATGTTTTTTCTATTAAAATTATCATTGTATAATTAAAAGCAGGAGCACTTATATATACATTCAATTCAAATGTCTAACTCTGGTTCGTTTCTCATTATTCTAATTTATTAATGTTTTATTCAGAAATGAGAAGCACAGAGTTAACAATTCACCAGAATTAAGCTTCGGAATGAATACGTGTTTCTGGTTTTACATATACAACGATAATTATGATTAAGAATAAACATATTATCGAGCTCATACATCATTTTTATAAAGAATGCCGAATTTTGAGGTTAAGTGTAAAAAAAGATTTACTTCACTTGAACAAAGTCTATAATTAATTGAAAAAATATGTATTCAATGTAAACAGGAACTTTAATTATTTTAAACAAGAGATTTATTTTTAAAAAACCAAAAATGTATTTGAACCAAACAAATTAGGACAAACAAAAAATTTATTCAAATTAAACAAACATTTGTTTGCCTCCATATTAAAGAAATAATTTGTTTAAATCAAACAAGATTTGTTTGATTTAAACAAACATTTTTCTGAGTGTAGTTTCTTTATTAAAAATTTTCCCAGTGCAACTCTATTAAAACGCTTTTAAAACCATACTTTGGTTTCCTTTAGAAACTATTTATCATTTCGGGGTCTTTTCCAGCAAGAGAGGTTCTTTTTTGTTGCAGCTCCTTTGGAAGCAAAAATTGGTTCTAATAGAAACCCTACTCTTTTCTGTGAATTTATATACGCATAACCATTGACAAACTGTGATAAGTTTGTAAGCACTTGTGTGGCTATTTATGTATTATGTAAGCCATATGAAAGAAGATAGTATAGAAAGTACACACACTTTACATGTTATGCACACATAATTATTACAGATATGTACCACTTCCGTATTTCGGGCCAAGTAGGTCACCAAAAGCCCAGTGGCTAATAGTTCATTTTATCTAAGTTCATATGTAAATTACCAGATTTAGAACGACCAACTTTGATAACTTGATATATGCACGACAATCTCGAAATCGAAAGGCACATATTAATTATAAACTGCGTAATGCTGCACTATTAAAGATTTTATTTATTTATTTCCAATACAGAAAATTATATTAAAACAAAGTCAATGACGATATTCTTAGAATTTAAAAAAAGTTTCTTTTTTGATAAAAAAGAATTTAACGATGAAATTTGGACAACACGTTCTTAAAATTTTGTAAACTGTAAATTCAAATGTTTTTCGATTGGGATTTAAAAAATATTTTTAAAATACGTGAGAAAAAAGAAGGAAGGGGATTTGCAGATTGGTTTCTTAATTCCTCTTTTTTATTTTCGTTTTTTAAAATTTGAATGGAAACATTTAAGGGTGTGATGTCCCAATTTGATCTTTAGATTCTTAGGGTTTTTAAAAGATTTTCTATAAATCTAACAATTTTGTAATTACATTTGTATGTTATATGTTAAAGAGGAATTTTAATTTATGCTCATTTCAATATCTTTAATTTTAAAAACTAAGTTTTAAAAGGCTTGTTTTTACTCATGTTTTAAATTAAGTCGTTAATTAATAAAAACAAAAATCGGAAACACATGTAGATATATTTCTGTCCTCTTTTGTAGAGTTTCTAGAACCTTGACTTGAAAATTTCTCTCTTTTGACGGGAAATTTCAGGGAAATTTTAAAAAAATATTTAAAAGTCGCTATAAAGGTTTTAATGCTGGAAGTTCAACATTTTAAATTTTCTTAATTTTCATTAATACAATTTTAATGATCTCATCTCTTACAACAGGTAGGAAATTAAAAAATAATTTTTCTACCAACATAAATAATCGATCAATTCTTTCAAAACAAAAACCTGTGTATCTACTTCTTATATTTAATTTAAAAGAAATTTCGACCTAAAAACTTATATATAACAAAGTCCATACAATATTTATATCTTGAAACCCAATTTATTCGAAATTAAAAAAAAAGAAACTTTTTACAAATTTTTAAAGGTTTTAATAGAATAAAAATATTTTTTAAAGATTTTTGGAAAATATTTACTGATTTTTAATGTCGCAAAATTAATTTTCAGAGATTATTTCAAAAGGTTTTTAAAATTGTAAAAACAAAATAATTTGGGAGGTTGGAAGGCACTTTTTTGATTTTGAAACATTTTTACCAATTTTATTAAGTTTCAAAGATATTCAGGAGTTTTGTAATTTTTGAAGAGATTAAAAAACTTTTAACTTTAAAACATTTCCGTGAATGTATTACAAATGTTCTTATTTCTTCCATAATTCTACAAGTGCTGAATATGATTGAAACTGACGTAAATTTCTATTAAAATGTTTAAAAACGTATAAAATAAAAAAAAATTCTTAAGAATTTTGTAGATACTTATTTGTGACATCTGAAATCGCGTAAGATTTTTTTCAATTTTTCCAAATATCTTTGGAAAATTACATTTATGTAACGTTAACAACAAATAAACAAGTAAGTTAAAAAATAAATTGTTATTCGAAATTGTTCTTTGCTGATTTGAAGATTTTTTTATTGTATTAAAAATTATTTTCTCCCTCAAATTGTGATTTGGTTGAAATTTTTTTCTTTCTTGACTGAAAAGTGTTCTTTGGCTGAAAATTCAACGAATTTGTTGGAAATTCGTATTTTCAGTTGAATTCAACTGTTTTTGATTTTCAATTTAAATCTTTTTAGTTAAAATATCAACTATTACATTTTGTGTTAAGAATTTATATTTTATGGTTGAAAATTCAACTATTTTGTTGAAAACTAATCGTTTTATTGAAATTTCGGTTTGGCATTTCTGAAATCTTCAAAAATCTTATTCAATTTTTCAAGAATCTTTAGAAACCATATTTATATGACATTGAGAATAAGTAAATAGTTGTTCGAACATTTTATTTTTATTCATAGATTTGATGATTTAAAGATTTTTATGTTGTATCGAAAATTATTTTTTCATCTCAAATTGTGATTAGGAATTTGGATTGTTAAAATATCAATTATTGAATTTTTTTTTGAGAATTCATATTTTTTGTTCAAAATTCAACTATTTGGTGGAAAATGAACTGATTTATTGAAATTTTTTATTTGACTTGCCTGAAATCTTCAAAAATCTTATTAAATTTTTTAAAGAATATTACGAAGTTTATATTTATATAACCTTGAGAACAAATAAATAAAAAAATAAATAGTCGAAATTTTAACTTTAATTTGTATAAAAAATTATTTTTTCCCTCAAACTGTAAATTAGTTGAAAATTTTTTCTTTTTATGACTGAAAAGTTAAATTCAACTGTTTTTTTAAATTCAAATCTTTTTTTGTTAAACTATCAAAACCAATACATAGATAAATTTGAAAATTAATATTTTATCGAAATTTTTATTTTTATTTTAAGATAGAAGATTTAAAGATTTTTATTTTGCATTAAAAAATATTTTTTCCCTAAAATTGTAATTCCGTTGAAATTTTTTTCTTTAATGACTGAAGAGTTAAAATTAAATGTTTTTTTTTTAAATTTAAATCTTTTTAGTAAGCTATCAGCTATTTTAATTTTCGTTGAGAATTTATATTTTTTATAGAAAATAAAATGTTTGTTGAAATTTTGATTTTACGCTTGCCCGAAATCTTTAAAAATCTTATTGAATTTTCTTAAGAATCTTTCGAAAATAATATTTATATAACATTAAGAACAAATAGAAAAAATAAATAGTTAGTCGAAATTTTTATTTTTTTGAAGATTTTTATTTTGTATTAAAAATTATGTTTCCCCTCAAACTGTAATTTGATTGATAGCAATCTTTTTTGTTAAGATATCAACTATTATATTATTTTGTTGTAATTTATATTCTTTGATTGAAAATTCGCCTTTACAGTTAAAATCAGCTGTTTTTAAATCAAAATTAAAATTCTTTTTGTTAAAATATCACCTCTAACATTTTTTGTTGACAATTTATACTTGTTAACAGACAATTAATTTTTTTGCTGAAATTTTAATTTGGACTATCTGAAATCTTCAAAAATTTGATTGAATTTTTTCAAGAATATTAAGAAAGTTCTACTTATATAATCTTAAAAACCAGTAGAAGAACAAACTTAAAAATTAAACAATTAATTGCAATTTTTATTTTACTAATAAATATAACAGATGGCCTATCACTGCAGACTTTCCTAATTCCTTTAACTTACGTCCTGATAAAAAAATGTATGCATTGTACAATATGAGATACTCCATCGCGACCACAAAATAATTTTTTTCTTCAAGTCTTGCAAAAATAGGTACCGATTTTCTTACCAAAAGAAAGAGATTTCATATTTAAGAATTTAATAATTCTTAAAAAAAAGATTTCATGAAATATGATATCAGAGAAAAAAAACTTGAAATGGTGCGCAATTTGAGCGATAGAAAATAGTTTTCGAGTCTTGAAGATACAATAGACAATAGAGACAATAGACCATATATTTGTATCATATCAGCGATCTAATCAGTCAAGATGATATGCATACAGATTTATAGAATATATTTTTTCTGACTCCTAGATGTGGTAATTCTGTTTAAAGAGACAGGGTCGTAAATTTAAATCCAAAGAATGTACTTTGTCCAAACTGGAATTTCCTTCATGTTGCACTTAAAGTTTATAACCCTGCTTGGGCAAGGAAATTTTCTTTGACCGAGTGTAGTAGCTCTTATAGTCTTATACTTTAGGAGACTTTAGATTTTAAAGTATTTAAGGAACCCGGCGCCAGTCCCATAGACTTTCTACGAACCTCGTTCTTTTTTCTACGAAATCAAGAGAATCTCGTATTCGGAAATCTGATCTGAGGATCTCAGAGACTGACTAGGCTTGTCTTGTTTTGAAGGTGCAACTCGTAGCTTACAAAGTTTAGGTAACTTCCGCTTTTCTTTTAAAAGAAATTCATTTTTATACAAAAAAAGGAAAAAAAAACAAATAATAATTTTATGTCAGAAAAATTAATTTAGAGGGAGCGTTTGTTAAACATTATAGAAGCACTGTTGGAAAAATTTTAACAAAAATAGGAATTTAAAAATAAAAAAAATTAGAACCAAAATTACAGGAAAGTGCAACTTTTTCCTATCATTAAGACGAATTCTGTACTTTTTTTGTATTTTTATATAGGTTGTTGTATTTTATTGTAGTTTTAATTTTGTTCAAGAATTTACAAATAATTAAAACTACAATAATATATAGAAATTCACATGTTTTGCAGTCAAAATGTGGTTCTTTTCCGACTATGGATGAAAAATAGTTAGAATATTGCAATGAGGTAATTTTTAATTAAGATGTGCATTTTGAATTTTAAACTTTTAAAATTAAAGTTTACAAAAAATGCTTTAATGAGAATTCATTTTTGAAATTGATAGTTTGACTACAGTTGAGCTACTTTTTATAACATTTATTTTTTTTGTTAAAGATTTATCTATTTGTTTTAAAATTTAAGTATTTTGTTGAAAATTCATGTTTTTGAATTTATAATTTAACTGCTACGGTAACAGTTCAAGTACTTTTTTCAACATTTATTTTTTTGGTTGAAGATTCATCTCCTTATTTCAAAATTGAACTTTTTTTTTAATTCGTCTCTTTTGGTCTAAAAGTAATTTTTTTGGTTTGAAATTTCCACTTTTTGGTTAAAAATGCATTTGTTCGGTTGAAAATTAATAATCAATTGAAAATTTGTAATTTTAGATTGAAAATTCGAACCTTTTACAGCAAATTCATCTTATGTAGACTCAACAATGTAGATATTTTTTTTTTTTTAGACTGAACAATCTTTATTTTGGTTGAGATATCAACCGTTACATTTTTGGTTAAAACTTCATCTTTGTATTAATAATATTAATTCAGAAAAATAAACGGAGATAGATGGGATATAAAACATTTGAAAAGATTGTCCATTTAAATTTAAACATTTTTAATTTCAAGGTTCTACATTAAAGAATTTACAGTTCATGTAAAAAATTGCACAATATCATATTTTATTATGCTATTCAATATCCAACTGTTTTTTATTATATATATATTTTATATACTTTTTGTTGAATATCAAGTAAGAACTCATCTCTTTGATTGCATTTTTTTTTTAAGTTATTTTTGTAACTCAAGATTTAACAACTACAGTTGAAGATTTATCATTTAAATAGATAATTAATTTTTTTGGTTTAAAGTTGATTTATTTGGTTCAAAATTGTTCTTTTTTAATTGATAATTCATCTACTAGGGTAACAGTTAAACTATTTTAATATAAATTTATTTTGTTTGTTGGAGCTTTATCTCTTTGTTTAAAAATTTAACTATTTTGTTGAAAATTTGTTTTTTGTCTTGAGAATTATTGATTTAAACTGAAAATGCAACTTACCATTTTTGTCGAAAATTGATCTTTTTTGCTACAAAAATAATTTTCTTTATTTGAAATTTCTTTCCTTTTTTCAAAATGCAACTGTTCGATTAGAATTTTTTTTGAAAATGTATATTTCCGGGTTGAAAATCCAAGTATTTTACGTAAAATTTATCTTATGTATAGCTTAAACGTTCAAAATTTTATATTTTTAAATTATTTAAATGTAAAACATCGCAAATAAAGTATCAAGAATTAGCAAAGATTTTTGTGCGAAATCCTTAAAAAGGGGAAAATTTGAGTTTAAGGTTTGAAAACTGTTCTTTTCTAAACTGCAGAATGTAGAAATTAAAGAAAATCGGAATTAAGCGATTTGCAATATAAAAACATTAAAGATTAAAGAAAAGTTTAAAAATACAAATTTTTAACTTTAAATAATCAACATCGAACAATTTGAAATTATAACACCTTAAATTGAAACAAAAAAATTAATTAAAGACATCGAATATTGACAATATGAAACTGAATTATCCGAAATGGAACAATTTTAAAGTTTAAAATGGCACAATATTAAATTAAAAATATTCAAAGTTGATCAATTAAGTTGAAAACTAAAGCCCCCGAATTTAGATAACATCACGCTAGGGTCTTTCAAAATTCAAATTAGAAGTGGTTTGAAAAATAAGGTCGTTAAAAAAAGGTTCTTTATCATTTTAAGAATTGAAATGATATTATCAGTTGTCTTATCAGAGAAAAAATACAATTTTGTAAGAAAAAAGTTTAAACTTACAAGCAATAATTATCATAACAATATATTTTTTATTGCATTTTTTTATTACTGCTGCTTCTTAACAATTCTGTGAAAAATGGTGGAATTAAAAAAAAACTATGACTTATTTTTCTGGGGAAGATATTCCCTCTAAACTTAGTGTTTTTAATTTAAAAAATCAATATATAATATTAAAATATATTTATTTGCTTACAATTTTGTTTTGGAAAAAAAATTATTTTAGCAATAACAGCCATAGAAACATTGACTTTCCGAACAGAAAACAGTATGAGTTGTAGATAATGTTTTCCTAGAAAAACTAGTCATTTTTATTAAAATGAAAATATTTTTCAAAAATTGGAAAGAAGCGATAGTTAGAAAAAAAAATTAATTCAAAATAAAACACTGTTAAAATAATTTTTTTTCAAGTTTTAAAATGTTGGCATTGAAAGTAATTTTTCTGATTTGAAATTACATCGCCCGTAATATTGCATCCATTTTTAAAATAATAAATAAACTATCTTTGTTCGGAGATTTGATTTTTTGCGCAACCAATACCTTAAAAATTAAAGATTTAAATCAAATTTAAATAATTAAGAATTAAAATCTTTGACCTAAATATTAACATTGTTTCCAAAATGGAATAATTTGAATAAGATGTTTTTAAAGCAGATGAAATTTGTGGAAGTTTCTTTTTTGGATTTGAAAAAATTAAATCATTGAGATGAAAAAATCGCACGTAATGTTTGCAGGTTCCTTTTATAATAATTTAGAATAATTGAAAAATTAGTGAAACTAATTCTGCTAATAGATGACATCTTTGTCGTATTTTAAAAAATATCCTGTTTTTAATTGAGCCACTTATCATAAAAGTAAGGAATATTTTTTATGGACATTAGGGTTGATAATATTAATTTATTTTGTTTTATGAAATTAATTAAAATTTGTTTTAAATAATTGCAGAAAACAAACCAATAAAGGTTATCGACCCGGATGCCAATTAAAAACAGTCATCCTTACATTCGTAATTCTGCTGATATTTGACAAATTTGATTTTCAATTAGTTCTTTTAATAAATATTCGCGCTAAATATTTAAAAATTAAAAAAAAATCATAAGTAACGAATCATCAAGGAAGTAAGGTGTGCCATTAAAAAGAAAGAAAAAATAAGGTTCTTTCTATCGAACGAATCTATTTTCTTTTCTTCTCCTATGCGAAGATCTAGGAAAAAGAGAAAATGAAAAAAAAATAAAAAAATAAAACGATAGCAGTGGACACTGTCAGTTTTATTGATATGTCGCGACAGGGAGGGCGCCAGACATTACTAGCCCTAATGGAAATGTGTCTTTCCTTTCTAGCCCAACAAAATATTTTACTAATCTCCCTTATTTAGGGTCAATGAGCAGCCCAGAGAAGAGAGGAAAAAATAAATTATCGAAAGAATTTTAAGGTATTGGTTAATTAATGTTTGAATGAAACATTCGAGAAGAATGTTGGAATGTTTTTGTGAAAAAATTGTTTAAATTGAATATTTTACTTCTTATGAAGTGAGAAATAATTACGTTAATTCTGTAGTAATAAAAGAGATCTTATCAAAAGTGAGATCGAAACAGTTGAAATAAGATATCAAATAGATATCTTAACTAGGGCTTAATTATATGTTTCTCGAAACCAGTTTGGTTGCATTTAATTATCTACATAAAATGCAAATTGTCAATATTATTTAATTGTAGTTTTTAACTTTATTGGATCGCAATCTATTTTTTTTTAAAAGAATATATTGTCAAAAAGAGTTATCTTTATGCAAACATATTTTTGCAGAATTTAAATTATTTAAATAAGTTAATCTTGATAATAAATAAAAAGTTAGCTCCATGCATCTACTTTATGCAAACTGAATTAATTTCCTGTAAAAACAAAATGTTTGTAAAATTCTTTTAAAAAAATAGTGGCTAAAAATTGAAAGCTTCTGAATATTTACATCTAAAAGGAAATAATTATTCTGGTTGAAGGTATAATTTAAATATCTTGAAATAGAGCACAAGACGAAAATAAAAACATTCCTATTGTTTATTGTACACGAAAAAAGATTAGCATTCGTTCAAGAAAATATTGGTTGCAGTAATTTTTTTCTTCATCCTTGATTGAAGAAAATCAAATTTCTTTTTACATTTTATTTTGGAGACGAGAAAATTTTTCTTGGATAAAAAAAAACTGTATAGTGTCCGTATTCTTAACATGAGTAACCGCAGGTCAAGGAAAACTCAGTGGACTTTGTTAAGAGATAATTTAAATAACTGATAATATTAATAAGTTAAAAATTTTTCGATATTAATTTGACATAAATTTATTCAATTTATGGCAGCTTCTGTGTTGAAAATGTTGAAATATTAAGATTCTCGTCTTTGATCATAATTAATGGTTAGGGGCAATGAAAAATTTATCAGCGAGCAATGAGAGAATTTTGAAAATTATTTGCCGTTGCCCTCTGATAGCCTTTCCATTTTTAGTTGAAAATTATATTCTTTGGTTGAAAATTCAACAAAATTTGTTGAAAAGTCATCCTTTTTGGTTGAAAATTCGTCGTTTTGGCTTTAAAATTCAACTATTTTAATAGAAAATTGACTTTTTGTCTAAAATTCATATTTCTGTGTTGCAAATTCAAGTGAAATATTTTTTTATTGCAATTTTGACCATATTTTTGGTTAAATTCGTCTTTTTGGTTTAGAAATTCATTTATTTTCGTTTACTTAGCAGTTTACTTTTTTTTTGTTTGAAAATATATATTTACTCATGGATAATTTAATGAATAGGATAACAGTTGAACTACTTTGTAAAAAAATATTACATTCTCATCATTTATGATTGAGAAAGTATTAGAATTGTCGGAAATTGGACCCCCTGAATCCGAAAATCAGGGTTTCACGATGGCGTTTGTCTGCCTGTCCGTTCGTCCGGCTGTCCGTCCTTAAACACGATAAATCTCGAAAAAATTAACGCATCAAATTCATCTTTGGCACACTTTTTTTAGGCCCTAAAAGAAAGGACGAGTTCGTGAACCAGCCATTTTTGATAAAAATTCAAAAAGTGAGCGCATTTTGAAATTTTTTGACACCACTTTTTTCTATATTTGAAAATTCTATGTACGGGTATTTATAGTATTAAAAAGAAAAAACAATTTATCCTTCTGACTTTTTTCGATAAAAAGAAAATTATCAGAGTTATAGCGTTTTCAACATTTTTTAATTAACCGAAAATCAAAATTTGAAGCCGAAAAACGCACGATATGAAAAAAAGTCAAGAGAAGAAAAAAAATTCTTTTTGAAAGCCCTACAAGGTCATCATAATTAATTTTTGGATTTTCTTCAAAAATCGAAAATTTAAATTTTGATTGCACAAAAAATAATGGAAAATAAGAAATTTCATTTTGTGGACAAAGTATGTAGGATACGAAAAAAGATAAATTAACAAAAATGGTTGTCCCAAAAAAGATCTAAAATTTCGTTAAGAACCACTTCTTGATAGGACGCGTACTTTTTGTTTTATTCGTCAAAAATAACGTTGAAAAAAAAAATAAAATAAAAAGAAAAGTGTGGAAAAACGACGAAAGTTACGAGAAAAAAATCCAACAATACCTGTTTACAAATGTCTGTCGGAAATCGAGCGCGCAGCGCGCGATGAGAATGTGCCCGCTATGTGGGCAGATTTTTTTTTGTTTATTAGCTCTTTTTGGTTTAAAATATTTATGTTTGTAATAGAAAATATTACTTTTCGATTTTTACTAAAATTAAACTTTTAGAGCTCAATTTTTTTAGATGCACTTCTTTTTTTTCGTGACTAAAAAATATTTATTTTGTTGATAATTCGTATTCTGCTGCTAAAAAACTAATCTTTCCATTATTTGGTTAAAAATGTTACTCTTTGGTTAACAATTCAATTTAGCTGTAATTTTTTTTTGTCGAAACATTAACCACTGCATTTTTTGTTCAAAATTCAACTATTTTCGATAAAATTCGTTATTTTTTTATCTGAAAATTCAACTGTTTCATAGAAAAATGTTTTTTGTTGAAAATTTGTTTTTTTTTTGTAGCAAATTAATCTTTTGGCTGGAAAATTTGCCATTCTGGTTTAAAAATTAATTTCCATTGCTATACAAATTTAATATTTTTCGCTTGAAACATTATTTTGTTAAGAATTCATTTTTGTAGGTTAAAAATGTAACTGTTTCGTTGGAAAATTTATCATTTTAATTAAAAATTATTCTGTCAACTTGAAAATTGGACTAGTTTGTTTAAAATATGTTTTTTTTCGGGTTAAAAATGATTTTTTTGATTACGACTTCATCTTTTTTAGTTGAAAATTTAACGTTGGTTTTGGACATTCATGTATTTTTTTAAATTCGTCTTTTTTAGTAGAAAATTGATTTTGTTGTTAAAAAATTGATCTTTTTGTTTCAAAAATTCATCTGTTTTAGTAAAAATTAATAGTTATTTTTTTGGATAAATATGCAACTGCTTGGTTGAAAATTAATCTTGTTCGGCTGAGGATTCAATTATTTTGTAGAAAATTTATCTTTTTTGGTTGAAAATTCCTTTTTTTTCCCTTGAAAATTAATTTTTTTGAACTGGAAATTTAAGTTTTGCGGTTGAACAAAATTTATCACTTTACCTGAAAATTCATTTCTGTGGTTAAAAGTTAAACTATAATACTGAAAAATGTTCTTTTCTAATGGAAACATCAATTACTTTGTTAAAAATTAACTTTTTGGTAGGTTATAAATGCAACTGTTTATTTAAAAATTAATATATTTTGGTAGAAAATCTAACTATTGTGTTAAAAATTGAACTATTTTGTTAAAAATTTAATTATTCGGCCAAAAATTATTTATTTGTTAAAAGATCATCTTTTTTCTTAGAAAATTTTGCTTGAAACATCCTCCTTTTGAATTAAAAATGAACCTTTCATGGTAGAAGTGTTATATATATTTTTTGAAATAAATAATTAATCTGAAATTATTTGATTCCTTTTATAAAAGATTACATATTACAAATGTTACAAGATAGAAGTATTTGTAATAATGTATTAATGTTCAGGTTAAATGAAAAATTGATCAGGGAAAAATCAGGGAATTTTAAAAATAAAGTTTTGCGGACACCCTGGAACTAATAGTGTCTTTATTCAATGCTAATTTTTTCCCCTGAAGCTGTTTCGGAATTCAACCTTCTTTTAATCGGGTAGGATTAGGATTGGGTATATTTTGGTACAGGAAAAAAAAAATGATGTAGAGAAAGTATAAAAATCTGATGAGATGAGCTGGCGGCATTAATGGAAATGAGCCTCTAAGGCGGACTATTATCGCCAAGTACTTTTAATCGGAGAGCAGCTCTTCCGATCCAAGAATTGCCCGCGTTGCCCCGGTTGTATGTGTAGAGAAGATCCAGGCGCCATGGCGCCGACCGCGTAGAAGGGTTTCCTTGTAGGACTCACACACACATGCACTTGTCTCATCCCACACCGATTAATCCCTTTTATACATGTGCAACAGAGCCAGACACGACAGGCCGACGACCGTCTTTATTTAACGGTTCTGTGTCTTTCAGATCAGAGGTTTAATTTCACTCTCACTTTTTATTCCATTTTCATTTTTAGCCAAAATGTTGAGAATTAGAGTGTCAAGCAGTCTTAAGTCACAACGAGTTTCAATATTTCATTCGAAAACCAACTGGGGTAATTGTGGACTTTTTGCGCTTGAGCAAAGTGTAGAAAAAATTATTTTCATTTAGGAATGGAAGCTTCTAATGTGTCCCCTAAGGGTTTACATTTTTCTTACACCTTCTCTATTCCTTTACACACCCTCCACACACTTACTTGGTGGTGGAAGGGGGGCCTACAGTTTAAGGTGGGTTCCGAACCACCAAGAGAAACAGCCTGAAGTACTTAGAGAAAACACCTTTTTCTCTAGAGGTACCGGTCCCACGACTCTCCGGAGATGAACAACTCCCTTGCTAGGCTAATGTTCACCGCATGGGCCACCGAGACTCTTCCAGAGTGCGAGGCGGGAATCGAACCTGCAAGCCGAAGGAGTGGGTCCAAAGCCTACGCTTTAGTCCCCACGACCATCGTCCCACTCTTAAAAAATTATTTTCATTCAAAATGATTTTTCTTCCCCAAATTATAATAAAGATTTTTTGTGGAAAGAGCCTAAACACGACGTGGAGCGGTATAGAATGGAATGGTCGATTTTATTAATATTGAATTAAATAAAAAATGATGTCATTTAGTATAAAACGCATTACTTTTAATAAAAATTTGTTCATACAAACAAAAAACATTTATTTCAGCCATTCTTTTTGGTATTTAAGGTAGAATGTTTAAAAAATCAAAAAAAGTTTTTTTGCCCGGGGTATGCCCCGGTGATTTTAGAGTACTCAAAACTTTAAACCCGTTTTTCTCGAAACCACTTTTTTGAAATGGCCGGAAACATAATTCGAACAAATCTTCACCGATCGATCTGAAATTTAAAAAATATATTGAAATTTGCTTTCTCCAGCGACGTGCGTAGGATTTTTTTTATATTCCACAGTTTTGATTTTTATAAACAATTTTGTAACAATTTTTTCACGAATTTCAGACTTTTTTTTTAAGTGTACCATGTCGCGAAAAATCAATATACCGAAAGATTCCTACGTACATTACTTGCTGTTGTTTTGTAGAATCGGAAAAACTTTGGTTTTTTATTCCAGGTAAAAAATTGCGGGAATTAGGTTTCCGGCCGTAGACACCTTAAAAAAAAGGTGCCGATGGAGAAATGCTACGCAGCCGCCATTTTTGTTATGAATGAATTTGAAAAAAATATTTTTTGTACTTTGTTACTAGTATTGTTAGTCCCATTTCACAAAATTTCATCATTAAGCCAGAAAAATGCCCGAAATATACCTATTTTTTTCGTGCTCCACAGTGGTATAACCCCTTAATTTTTTCTTATCTTAATTTGTTACCAGTTTTTAAAAAATGGTAAAATTTAAATAATTTATGATAATTTTTTGGGGGGAAATATTCTTTCAAAATCTGCGGATTCCATTTTTAAAAGTAAATTGTTCTATGACTGAAACAATTTCCAGTTAAGGAAAAGGTTTTTTGAAGCAAATAAGTAAATTTGAAGATTATTTATTCATTTTTAAAATTGGAAAAAGTAAAGATGCAGGGATTGCCTTTATTTGTACCAAAACAATTTTCCAAATTTTTAGAAATTTAAAAATTAATCTTGTAAAAATCCTTTTTTTATGATATAAAAATCATGAATAGGATTCAACGTTTCAGATTTTGAAGTTGAAAGTCTTCAAAATAGTTTAATATAGTTACAATTTAACTAATCTTCAGATAAAGCCATGAATGTTTAATCCAACTTCAGTAACTGAATTAGTCCTAAATTGCAGGTTCTGTTATGTTAAATTTAAGTAATAATTCAGCCAAGGCAGGTTTTATATTTTCCAGATTGAGATCTTATAATAATTATTATTATTTTACCAATTTTTAGTACTGAGAAAATTTTCCGGTTTCAATTTTGACTTTTCACATTACTGACGACTTCCGGTTTAATTTCCGGTCTACAATATAAATTCTGAAGATTCATAACCTGAAGAAATTTTATGTTCCGTTTAATTTTTGCACCGTTTTTATATTCTCAGAGGAATTTTTTAAAATGTAATATGCAATACTCTAATATTTTAATATTCATAAAATTAAAATGCTAAAACTAACTTTATTTATAAAATTCGGGTTATATTTTATTATACCTTTCGGTAAAAGCGTGATTCATTTGGTTCTAGCCTCGTTATACTCTTGGGATTAAGGAATTTATTGTCTC
Source organism: Belonocnema kinseyi (assembly GCF_010883055.1). Classification (NCBI taxonomy): domain Eukaryota; kingdom Metazoa; phylum Arthropoda; class Insecta; order Hymenoptera; family Cynipidae; genus Belonocnema; species Belonocnema kinseyi. Next base: position 38,877,676 of record NC_046662.1, on the reverse strand, counting down.
TAGCAATCATCCCAGGCGAATAGCTTCACAGAGTCACCGTGTAAAGCTCTCCACTCGGGGCCATTAGTATTCAATTCTAAACTAAGTACTTTCAAATTACTATCTCTTTCGCAAATATCATGATTTATAAATAATATAAAAAATATCTTTCAGTTTAAAACAAAATTCATCCTAGATTATTTATAAAAAAATGATAAACACTGAATTTTCTTTCAACTCAATAATTTCTGTAGCTATTTTAAATTAATGAACTGACTCTTCCTGAAATGTATGAATCCCAATAAAATTACGTAATGAAAAGGAGGCCGAGACCAGTAGGCGTTTGTTGAAAGCAGGGATTAGAGCGCGGAAGCATAGCGTGATCGAAATTATTCCGCGTGTTGGTTAATTCCCGCGGTAATGAATTCAGTAAGATCTCACACTTGCAAATCTCAGCTGCAATAAATCAACTGACACGAAACTTTTTAATAAAAACATTTTTTTAAATCCATAAAAACTGATATGAATTCTAAAAATAAACTAAAAGGGTATTAAACGTTATATTAGAATAATAAAGAGAATTTCTCTGCTCAATCCTCAATTGAAAATTGTTCTGACTTAAATAATTATTTTTTATAAACATTTGTCATCTAAAATACTTAAAAATTATATGTACTATAATGAAAATAATAAAAATTCAACAAAGCACAAAATAATTTAAAAATTCATTTTTTATTTAAAGCCCAAGTTAGACGTTGGTCTGGAGAATCCTGGAAATCAGGGAAAAGTCAGGAAATTTTATCGATCAGAGAAAGTCAAAGAGAAGTTAATTTTCAACCAAATAGTTAATTTTTCTACCAAAACAGTTAAATTTTCATCTAAAATTATAAATATTCAAAAAATAACACATTTTTAACAAAGCAGTTTAACTTTCTCCGAAGCAATTGAATTTTTAACCAAGTTATGAATTTTCAACACAAAAATTGTTTTTATCAATTTGTTTAATTTTTTAGCAAAGAAGATTAATTCTGAACAAAAAATGTATCCCTATCAGGAACTGAAAAAATGTTTATTTCAAACAACAATAATTTACAATAAAAAACAGTTAAAACCGTCCGGAAAAGATGAATTTTCAACTAAATTATTGAATTTTCAAGCCAAAAAGAGCAATTTTGAAGTAAAATGTTGAATTGTTAACCCGAAATTGTAAATTGTCAAACCATATATTTTAATTTTTTGAGAAAATAGTTGCATTTACGACCACATAATAAAATTTTAGAGGCAAAGATATACATTTTCCACCAAAAATATAATAGTTGACTTTTCAATTAAACATGATTTTTCAGTCAAGAAGGAAATAAAATTTAAAACATTTTTTAAAAATTGTCAATCTTTTTTTTAGATAAAAGTTCGTCTTTTTTGGTTAGAACTGCAACTTTTTCGTTAAACCTTTACTTTTTGTTGAAAATTCACGTATTCGGGTTGAAAATTCAACCGTTTCGTAGACATTTTTAATTATTTTTCGTTCGTTAGAAGTTGACTTTTTTTTAAACATTTATTTTTTAGTTGCTGAATTGCAGATTTATTATTCCAGTTAAATTTCATATTTTTCATTTAAAAATAAGATTATGTGTTTGAAAATTGAACAGTTTTTTTTAACATTCGTCTTTTTGGATATTTGTTGTGCTTTTTAATATTTGTTGTTTAAAATTCGATTATTTGGTTAAAAGTTCATCTTTGTAGTTTGAAAACTCAAGGATTTTGTTCAAAATTCAACTTATTTGATGACAATTTTATTAAAAAAACCTAAATTAGTTTAAAGTTCGAGAACTAAGGCAAGTTTTAAACAATAAAGCTGGAAAAAAAGAAACTTTGAATATTTTTGATCCCGGGATCGTGATATTTCACCTTGATAAAATGAACAAGGTCCAAAGAAACCTTGTTTTTTACTATGAAATCAGATTTTATGACCACTTGACCTAAAATTGCCACTATGTTTCATGAAAAGTATTTTATCGATGCAAAAAAAGTACCTGGAAAAATATTTTTGTCTCCAGGAAAACCTTGAAAAGTCCTGAAATGTTTGTTTGAATTGTAAGGACACGTGCAAAAATATAAGCGCATATAAGGAAATTGATCTAAGACCTACTGTTTCGGTTCGCCTTAGTTAACACCACGAATGTTTAAATTAAATTTTTTTCAAGGAATCTGTATTATCATCAGAGAATAACAGAAGCTTTTAGCGTCTTTTCAGAGGAATTAAACGTTTTTTTAATTAAATTTTTTCTGAAAAAAGATCTTTTCTCTTTTGCTTCGTTGGGAATCGAACCACAGAACTTCCGATTGCCTGTCGGGTGCTTTCCCCTTAAGCTATTAGAGAGATCAAAAGAAGAATTCTTTTTCAGAAATACACGCATTACTTTTCCAGGTGTTACAAGTCAAATTTTTCAAGGAACCTGTATTATCATCAGAGAATAACAGAAAATTGTAAGGTTTTTCCATACTAAATAGAGCTATGAATTAAACATTTATAAAATTAAATTTGGTCAGTAGAAAGATTTTCTCCTTCGCTGCGTTGGGAATTGAACAACAGAACTCCCGAATGCCGGCCAGGTGCTTTTCCCTCAAGCTACTATAGAGATCGACTCAAGATTATTTTTCCTCTTATTAGAATCTTCACCTTCTCTTATAGCTTAAGGGAAAAGCACCCGACCGGCAATCGGAAGTTCTATGGTTCGATTCCCAGCGGACCCAAGAAGTAGATCTTTTTTTAGAAAAAATTATATTTAAGAAGGATTTAACTCATAGATCCATCTAGTCTGAAAAAAACGGGAAGAGTTTCTTTTATTCTCTGACGATAAAACAGATTCTTTATAAAATTTGACTTGTAACACCAGAAAAAATAATGCGTGTATTTATAAAAAAGAATTCTTGTTTTGATCTCTCTAGTAGCTTAAAGGTAAACCGGCAATCGGAGGTTCTGTGGTTCGACTCCCAGCCGAGTGAAGGAGATCTTTTTTCAGAAAAAAGTTTAATTTTGAAAATGTTTAATTTTTTTTATTGGCTCTTATTGTACTTTATTAATTAATTTAACTGTTTCTTTTTTATGTCTTTGTTAAAAGTTGTAAATGTAGCCTATATTTCTGAAGATTAATAAACCTACTAAATGAAGTGATATCTCTTTTCCAAGCGTCCATGATCAAAAATAGAAACTGATAATTGCTTAAAGTGTTATCGCATATGCCAGACACCCCCCATAATTCTCAACGACTGACAGGGGTGTCTGGTCATTTTCTCAGACCTTTTGCGGCTCGGACAAAAAAATCTGGCAGGCCTTTTACTCAACACAAGAATATAGGTGAATGATATTGAAATCAATCGCGGGAAAATAAATCATTGAAAAAATTGTAAATCGTTTCTGCATTAAAGTGAAAGAGGATTTTTAACAGTTTATACTTTTAAAAGATTCTGGTGTAAAACTTTTTTTATTGAATGCACTTTTTTATTGGCGGTGGGTCTATTATTAATCTTAACGACCCAAGGATCCTTTTTTGTAAATGTATCCGGATAATGGAAAAAAGGAAGAGTAGCAAATCTCGTTTGGGGAGATTTAAAAGAACTTGAGAGTTTATTTCCCTCAATCGAGAGGAGTGAAAGAAGACTTAGGTTCAGACTGGATCACCTTGGTCGAGACTTTGGCACACTGCTTTGTCTCTCTTTTTTATAAATCTTTTATAAAAATATGTCTCGTACTTTCATCTTTCTCTAAAAAAAGTGTGTCGCGAAAATCTCTGAAGCATTTTTTACAACAAGTGTCAACCAAGCTGATGAGTCTTTGATGGAAAAAATACATTCATTACAAAAAAAAATAATAGTTGATATTTCCAACAAAAAATATTTTAATTTTCAATAAAAAACTGTTAAATTTAACACAAAAATATAAGTTTTCAACAAAAGAGTTGCAGTTATACCAAGAAAGAAAAGAAAGGTTAATTTAGCAGTTATACCAAGAAAGAAAAGAAAGGTTAATTTTTAGTTCATAAAATTAATTTAAAGAAAATAATTTTTTACCAAAGATATGAATTTTCAACCAAAAAGGTTAATTTTCTTTACATTTTTTTTTGACAAAATAGATGAATTTTTAACTGAAAAAGACAACTTTACTACGAAAAAGGAAATAGTTTAATTTTCAGTTAGGGAAATAATTTTTTAAGCAAATAAAATAAATTTTCAACGAGATACGTTTTTAACCAAATTAATAAATTTTTTTTACCAAAAATATTAAGTCTCTAAAAAAATCGACAAAAAATTAAATAGTTACATTTTCAGTTTAACAAATGAATTTACAATTCAAAAAAATTCCAATTAAAGAAATGAATTTTCAACTAAAAGATTGGCTATATGCCAAGAAATAATAATTTGTTTACAAAATACTTGAATTTTCAACCAAAATCGTTAATTTTCTACTAAAAAAGACAAAACTTTCAACAAAAAATAGAATAGTTTAATTTTCAATCACAGAAATAAGTTTTCAAGAAAATAAATTTTTAACGAAATATTTTAATTTTCTGCTAAAAAAAATGAATATTCTACCAAAAGAATTAATTTCTATAAAAAAAATTCGACAAAAAATTTAGTTACATTTTTAATGAAAAAAGTTAATTTTTATTTTAAAAAACTCATTTTAAACAAAAGAAATTACTCTCCTACCAAAAAAGTACAATTTTCAACGAAATGCGTCAATTTTCAAATAAATAGTTCAATTTTTTCCTAAAAAAGACCAATTTCAGTAAAAAAAATGCTGACTAATTTTTAACAAATAAGTTCAACTTTAAGCCCACATTTCAAATATTGAAATGACAAATTGTTGAACATTCTAGCGAAATGACGAATTTTTGGAGAAAATTTTGCATTTTCCACCTGAAAATGAGAATTTTCGAAAAAAATTTAATGTTCAACCAATAAGTTGTAGTTTTAATCAATAAGACGAATTTTTAACTACAAAAATATCAATTAAAAAAAATTAAAAAGTTAGATTTTCAGGTAAAAAAAATTATTATTAAAAAAAGAATTTTCAACAAAATAGTTGTTGAACTTTTAATTTAAAAAAATACATTTTTTATGGTTAAAAATTGATTTTTTCAAATTGAATATTCAACTGCTTTTATTTTAAGATTATTTTTTACGTTAACCTTCATTTTCAAAATTCTCTAACTTCACACTGACCAATTTTTTTCCCCTGAACAATATCAGAATCTTAAACTTGTTACATTTTTCACATAAAGTTTTCCATACCCGAAATAAAACAATTTCAAATTAAAATACAAAATTTATAATTTTTTATTCTTGCGAGGTATAGAAAGTCCCCCTTATACAAGTTGCCTTTTTCGTAATCGAAATGCTCTTAGTTACAATATATTGAGGGCAAAAAATTATTAGGTTTGAAAAATTGTAATGAACTTGTTGCACGAGTTGAAAAAAATCAGGAAGAAATGAGAAACTTTGAAATACACCCAACTCTCGGTTTCAGTACAGTATCGGGGGTTGCCTCAAATAGCCTTGGCCGTAAATCAGGGGAATCCAAAAGTAAACAGTCAGGGCCGTCTGAACTGTTTCCAATTGGAATACATAATATTGTGCAATACACGTGAGTGAGTACCCGCGCACTGCGCCTTTCCTCTGCGACCTACGCTGCTGGCATTTTGAATGCCAGAGTCGCAACCATCTCTCGACCCGCAAACTGAAAAACTGCGCGGGGTAGCAGTTCTAGGAATACCGGAACCGGGGGGACAGAAAACGAGAGTTTTGTTAAAAAGGTAGTTTTTTCAGAAAAGAACAAGTTTAAAAAACTAGATTTCCTTTAAACGAATACAAATTCCAAGGCCATACGCAAAATTTAAGGACTTTTCCAAGTTTTTAAGGATTTTTAAGGATTTATTAGTTTTCCTATATGTTTCACTGAATTCTGAAATTATTTGCATTAAATTAGCTCATTTCTCGACTATATTATAAATCAGCTTCGGAAAATGTTTGAATTAATTTGCAGTATTTTTTAAGTAACTAGACTCGTTGCAGACTTGAATCATAATTCTCGTTGGTCGTGCTCGTTAACATTCTGAAATGCACGATTCTGCACTCCTGTAGACCGACCAGGTGCATAATATCACGTATTTAATGGATGCAATCAGGCTTTTCCACCTGAGATTAAGTAGAACACCTGGAAGTTACGATATGATCCATTGTTGAAGAGATTTTTTAATAACAATTTTTTGTTATAATATTAATAATCGAGGTTTTTAGGGTGACCAAAAAATTAAATTTTTAAAATTCCCTGACTTTTTCCAAACCCATTTTTTGTTTTTCCTGACCATTAATTTTTCAAGCACAGAATTTTAATCTCAAAAAATTTTTAGGAAAAAATCTTTTTTAAACGAAATAAAACAGTTTCAGATTAGGATTAAAAAAATTTAATTTATTTATTTACTTCAAACATAAAATATTACTTTTAGATCATAGAAGATGAATTTTCAACCTGAATGGACGAATTTTCAACCAAAAAAGATTACTGTTTAACAAAAAAGTTAAATTTTCGATAACATTTTTGTCAACAGAAAAGATGAACTTTTAAACAAATTGTTGAATTTTGAAAAAAGTATTCAAATGTCCAAACAAAATAGATCAAACTTCAACCAAAAATAGTTGCCTTTTCAACCAAATGTGTAGCTCAGTTTTTATTTGAAAGATACGAATTTATTAGAAAAGAGTGCAATTTTGAACTAGAAAAGTTTAATTTTCAACACAAAGTTAAATTCTTATTAAGAAATCAAATACTTCATAATAAAAAAAAATTCCGATGAACAGTTAAACTTTAAACCCAATAAATTAATCTTCAATTATAAATATAAAGTTTCAACCAAAAAATATCAATTATTAACTTAAAATAAAATATTTAAATTTTCAGTCGAAGAAAAAAACAAATAAAATAAATTTTTTAACAAAACAGTTAAATTTCCAACCAAGCAGGTGAATTTTTAACTGAAAAGATTAAATTCCTAAAAAATAGAGACGAATTTTCAACTGAAAAAATAAATTTCCAAGAAAAAATTTATGATTATGAATTTATGTTAAAGATTTAAATTTTCAAATAAAAAGTAAATGAATTTTTCATCAATAATAAAAGTTAAATTTTTGAGAGTAAAAAATTAAATCATAAAAGACATATTCTCAATGATTGAAGATTTTTCAGACAAGAAAGAAAAAACATTTATCTATATCGTTGAATTTACAATATAAAATTAATTTTCTGTAAAAAAATTGAATTTCCAACGCAAATATGAGAACTTTCAGGACAAAAATTAATTTTTTATCAAACCGTTTCATTTTTAAAGAAAAAGACGAAATTTTAAACCAATAAAATTATTTTCCTACAATTCAATTCTTAATTAAAGTGATGAACCTACAACTGTAATACTTCATTTGTAATTAAAAAAATTATTATCAACTGAGAAAAAACTAATTTTCGTCAAAAAATACGAATTTTTAATTAATAATATGTACTCATAGATATTTTATCCAAAAAATCGTTCAATTAAAAAAAAACAACCATTGCGTTCAGTCAAAAAAGATGAATTTTCGATCATATTGCTGAATTCTCAACTAAAGGAGAAGCAAAATAACGAATTTTCTTACAAAAATGATAAATTTTCAATAGAGAAAAATTTCAGATAAATTTTCAATAAAAGAGATGAATTTTTAGTAAATCAAAAAGACGAATTTTCCAACAAATTAAAAAATTTTAACCAACAACGATTTCAGTTAAATTTTCAACGCCAAAATATGAATCTTCAATCAAAAGTTTTCAACTAAACTTACATTTCTACCAAAATAGTTCAATATTTAACCTTAAAAAAATGAATTTTTAACGAAAAAAGTGCATTTTCAATCAAAGGGTTAACTTTTCATAAAAATTCTAAAATTTTTACCCAAAAAGTAATATTCTAAACGAAAAATATAATCATCAGGAGAAGCACTAGTGTAGAAATTCAAATCGGGAACTAGTCTGGTTCCCGACCATTCGACCCCACTTAAAGTCGGGGGCTAGTTAGGTGACCCGACTTATCCTAGTCAGGGCCTGATCAGGTACTATTAGGGGCCATGTGATAATACATCCGCATGAAATATTGACCAAACTTCCCAAAATTTGTGGAACATTCCCTAAAAGTTTGTCAAAATACTTATTATTTGCGGAAATCTCAATAAACTTTTTTGAAATATTGTAAAGTGCTCAAATTTACCCAAGGTTTAATGGGGAACATATCCTACAATCAAAAATACATAAATTTATGTAACTAAAATTCCCCAAATGAGTGGAATATTAATTTTAAAAAAAACTTCAACTGGAAGGCAGCAATGGAAGAGCTTTGCTCTGAAGGAACCGCCATGTTGATCACAGTAGTCTTTGCTCCAGGTAATTATGCTTCGTTACGTGTGGACTGCTGTCTTAAACACTCGACGCGTCATTCCTGTTGCGCGAGAGGCGGCACGTTGCGCCCTTGCGGATTTTCTTCACAGCTACCAGTCCAGAACCGCAATACTCAAATGAAGGTGGTAGCGAAATCTGAACTGTACCATGCCTAATAGTTTACTACTAGGATACTGCTCTTCACTGATTAATCAAAAAAATTTCTCTTTCCAATTTCAACTACATGAAGGATTAGACCTTATTTAACAACAAAAAAACAAGTACGAATTTAAAGTTTTATGACTTTCGGCAGACTTTTTACCTACATCTATATGTATTTTTTATCCAATATGGATTTTCTTAGAATTCCATACAATGGTATTTATAAATGTTCCTAAAAAATCGAAATTTTCTAAAAAATACTACAAAAAATAAGATTACGTCTTTTTGAAGATTTTGATCGTTTTTTTATAAAAAGTTGATTTTCGTACAAAATTATTAACTTAATAATTATTTATTAAGTTTTTCTCCAAAAAACGGTGTAAAATTATTGGTAAATATATTCTTAGTGTTTTAGAATAAAAAAATTATTACGCTTTTTTAGATATTACCTCATTTGATAAAACCTCGCCGAAAACTCAAACATGAGAATAACCCGACCACAGCCCCACTAGCTCCCAACCCGAGTCTGAAGATTACCCGTACGGAAATTAGTGAACAAAAAGGCCCGACTAGCCCTTGACTAACCACCGACCAGGCCCCGACTGAAATTTTGACAATAAAAAGCCCAACTAGTTCCCGATAAGTCCCCGACTGGGTACTTTGTCAAAATTAATAACCCGACTAGCCCCCGATTAGTATCCGACTGGCAATAGGGCCAAATGGGGTTTTTTTCACACGGGCAACTGGAAAAAGAATTAGAAATACACGGAAAATAAATTACTAACAAGAGCATTGTATCAGGGCGTCCAGAAAATCTAATTTTTAAAATTTAGATTGAAATAATTAGTTTAAGTAAATTATGCTTAGAAAGGGGTCTGTTTATTACAAATACTTGGTGTAGGCATAAAATGATCCACATGTACACCTGGTCTAAAGGAAATAGCCGCAGTATAATTGACTTTGTTGTTGCGGATGAAAGA
>NC_046662.1:38836021-38867994 GCF_010883055.1 Belonocnema kinseyi | reverse complement strand
CGAGTGAGTCACGCCTACCCCGAAAGGGAAATGGCTTAATGGTGTAATAATAATAATAATAATAATAATAATAATAATAATAATAATAATAATAATAATTAATAAACATAAAAACTGAATTTAATTTAATTTCGAATATTAAATACATATTATTATGTTTGTGGCCACCCTGACATATTATTTTTATTAATAATTTATTTGCCCTGCATTTCTATTTCTTTTTCTTCAGTTGCTTCCTCCTGATGAATTTGTCTCTTTTGGTTTCAAAATTCATATACTTTGTTGAAAATGAAATAGTATTGCCTAGATTAATCTTATTTTCTAAAATGAATTCCCCTTTTATACTAAAATATAATATAAAGTATTTGTACCATCGAAAAGGATATCTTTTAGAGCGGCTTGTTTTCGAAAATTTGTTGAATGTCTGTTTATGATTCAAAAGCCTAAAGTGGGGAAAACCCGTGTGGAAATAACCCCATTTGGCCCTCTTACAAGTCGGACACTAATCGGGGACTAGTTGGGTTATTAATTTTGACAAAGTACCCAGTCGGGGACTAATCGGGGACTAGTTGGGCTTTTTGTTGTCAAAATTTCAGGCGGGGCCTGGTCGGTGGTTGGTCAAGAGCTAGTCGGGTCTTTTTTTGTTCACTAATGATTTTTTTAATTCTAAAACACTAAGAAGATATTTAACAATAATTTCACACCACTTTTTTGAAGAAAATATTTTTAAATGTTAAATTCATATCAATTATACTTAATAAATAATGATTAAGTTAATAATTTTGTACGAAGATCAACTTTTTATCAAAAAAACGATCAAAATCTTCAAAAAGACGTAATATTATTTTTTGTAGTATTTTTTAGAAAATTTCGAATTTCTAGGAATATTTATAAATACCTTTGTATGGAATTTTAAGAAAATCCAGATTGGAAAAGATACATATAGATGTAGATGAAAAGTCTGCCGAAAGTCATAGGACTCTAAATTTTTACAGATGCTTATTTTTAAATTGATCTGAAAGGTTTGTCATATGTAAATAAAGTCTAATTAAGCACGGTACAGTTCAGATTTCGTTACCACCTTCATTTGAGTCTTGCGGTTCTGGACTGGTAGCTATAAAGAAAATCCGCAAGGGCGCGACGTGCCGCCTCTCGCGCAACAGAAATGACGCGTCGAGTGTTTAAGACAGCAGTTCACACGTAGCGAAGAATTATTACCTGGAGCAGGGCCTATCGTGACCAACATGGCGGTTCCTTCAGAACGAAGCTCTTTAATTGCTGCCTTCCAGCTGAAGTTTTTTTTTTAAATTAATATTCCACAAATTTTGGTGGAATTTTAGTTACATAAATTTATGCATTTTTAAGCGTAGGATATGTTCCCCATGAAATCTTGGGTAAATCTGAGCATTTTTAAATGTTTCAAAAAAGTTTATGGAGATTTCCGTAAATAATCAGTATTTTGAAAAACTTTTAGTGGGTGTTCCACAAATTTTGGGAAGTTTGGTTAATATTCCACGCGGCGGATGTATTATCATATAACCCCTACTAGTTCCCGATCAGGCTCCGAATAGGATAAGTCGGGTCACCTGATTAGCCCCCGACTAATCTACCGTGATGCTACTGGTCGGGGGCTAATCAGATGACCCGGCTAGTCCCCGACTTTAAGTGAAGTCGAATGGTCGGAAACCAAACTAGTTCCCCATTTGAATTTCTACACGGGAAGAGGAAATTTGGGTCAGAAATCTCAACTTTCTCAAAGAGACTTTTCAAGTTTAGGTAAAAAAAGGGAAAAAGGGGGATTATGTGAAAAAAGGAAAGGGACTGTGATCCTTGAAATATATGTCAAACTTCATTTTATGTTGAAAGATTATGTTGAAATAAAGCCTAATCAAATCTCTATCAATTCCACGTTTGCCTTAAGCACCTACGAGAATCCTTGCATCGAGTTCGTTGTCTCACCTGGATTTCTCATGATTTATTTTTCTATGATACATATTATAATTTCGTGTAACGCACATTTCGTCTCAATCTTTCCGATCGTGATTTACAGTCCTTGCACGCAAATGCAGGCGGATAGAGATAACTTAATACACTCAGAATATAATTGTGTGATAATTGCTAAATAAATCATGTCATATAATGACTTTTAAATTAATTTGCAAATATTAAAGAGGGCAATTAAAAAAATTTGACACGATAGTGTTCATCAAGACATTAAGAATGATGTAGAGACTATATGGCTTTTACAAAATTTGCATTGTATGATGTACGATATAAGTAGTCTTTAATATATGTAACATGCAAAGGTGCATTACATTTTTTTCAATTTTTAATTGAAAAAGGTACAAGCAACGAGTATTAATTTTCCCATAGCCATAACTGATTCTTTCATGTTTTTTCCTATCACTTTAAAGAGGACACCATCTGTGAGCATGCGGGTGTGCTATTATTATGTTCACCTTTGCCATTTTTATCAGTTTAACGACATGTAAAAAAATATTTTTAGAAGCAGCTACACTGATAGCATTTTCTAGTGTGGGGCACTCTTGCAATAAAACTAGTTGTAATAAAGATATGGATTGGTTTTTCTCCGATAGTCGGGTTTTGACACGTTTGTTTTAGTTAAGCGAGTTATTAAAAAAACTCTGTTCGGCAAGAGAATACTCAACGGAACAAATTGCGCGACGTTGAGTATTCTATCACTGAACAGAGTAGATTAGTTTTAATTTTAATTGCGTTTTCTTCTCTATTTAATAAATAATAATAATTTATTGGTAGCTAAGTGAATTATCAAAAGAACAGTAATTAGTCAGAATTTTTTTTACTATTTCACAGTCCAGTCTGTACTAAATAATGAATGAACTACTTAGCACTGTTTGAATAAGTAAAATTTTACTAATTTAGAGTTACAGATTTGTATTTTATTCCTTTAGTATTAATAGTCTATTTTATATAACAGGTTTGCTATGAAATCAAAAACAGTTTAATTTATCGAAAAAATACAAAATTTCAACAAACTTGTTGAATTTTAAAACTGAACGGAATTATTTTTAATGAAGGAAAAATTTTCAGTCAAAGAACAAAAATTTCATCCAAAATGTTCCATCTTTAACTCAAAAGGACGAAATTTCTACAAAACGGTTGGAGTTTTGACCTGAAAATATTAATGTTTACGAAAAAGTTAATTTTTAGGAAGATTATTGAATTTTGATGACAAAAAAGTAAATTTTGTACCAAAAAGTTGAATTTTCAACCCAGAAAAAATTAGAACTTTTAACCAAAATAATTTAATTTTTTGAACAAAAATGACGGATTTTAAACAAAATAAACAAATTTTAAATAAAAAAATGTACATTTCGAACCAGAAATAAAATCAATGAATTTTCAATTAAAAAATAAATTTTCGACTAAAAAAACGACTTTTAAACAAAATAGATAATTCCCAACCCAGAAATAAATTTTCGATTTGGAATTGTTAAATTTTCAGTTCAAAAAAAATAATGTTCAACCTAATAAAATAAATATTTAACAAAATAGTTGAATTTCCAACAAAACTGATGAATTTCCAACCAAAGAGATCAAATTTGTACCAAAAAAGACGAATTTACAATTCAAAAATATAAAAATTTAACAATAAATGGATAGTTCAATTTTTAGTAAAAAAGTTAACAAATTGATTCAATTTTCAACCACAGAAATGAATTTTCAATTTAAAAATATATACATTTTTAACCAAATAAAATATGTATTTAATAAAATAGTTCAATTTAAAACTAAACAGATGAATTTTCGAATAAAAAGTTTAAATTTCTACCAAAAAAGACGAATTCACGAATAAAAAGATTTTACATTAAATGAAGATAAAAAATTTCACCAAAAATGTCGAATCTTCAAGCCAAAAGGACGAGTTTTCTATAAAACAGTTGAGTTTTTAACCTGAAAATACAAATGTTAAAAAAAAGGTATTTTTCAACAAAACGATTGCATTTTTAACCAAGAAAAATATGAATTTTCTATTAAAATAAATGAATTTTCGTTTATAAAAATTAATTTTAAACAAAAAATAGAGTAGATGAATTTGCAGGTAAAAAAAATTTTGTTGACAAAAAAAAACGAATTTTCAACAAAATAGTTGAACTTTTAACCAAGGAAATGAATACAACCAAAAAGATAACGTTTCAACTAATTAATATAAATTTTCGATTTAAAATTGTATAGTTAAATTTTAGATGAAAAATATCTCATTGTTAACTAAATAAAATAAACAATTAACAAACTAGTTGAATTTTCAACCAAAAAGAGTTAATTAATCGAATTTTCTGCTGAGTTAAATAAATATTAAGCAAAGTAGTTGAATGTACAACTAAACAAATGAATTTTCAAACCAAAAGTTTAAATTTCTACCAAAAAATACAAATTTACAACTAAAAAAATATAATTTTTAACAAAAAAGTGAATAGTTCAACTGTTGGTAAAACAATTTTTGATCGAAGAAATCAATTTTCAACCAAAAGGATAAAATTTCAACTAAAAAAGGTACATTTTCAACTTAAAATAGTATAGTTTATATTGAGGTTAAAAAATAATTTTCAACCAAATAAAATAAATTTTCGACAAAACAGATGAATTTGAAACCAAACAGATTATTTTCCAGTACATAAAGTCGAGTTTTGAAGAATATAGTTGAAGTTTCAACTAAAGAAATAAATTTTTAACTAAAAAGATCAGTTTTCAACCAAAAAGATTAATTTTCAACTAAAAAAGATTAATTCTCCTCGAAAAATTTTAATAGCTGATATGTTAACCCTAAAAAGATTTTAATTTAAAACCAAAAACAGTTGCATCTTCAACAAAAACAGATTTTTCAGTCAATAACGAAAAAGTAAGGTATCCAAAATCTTGAATTTTTATGTTAAAAAGAAGAATTTTCTACAAAACAAAAACATGAAACAAGATAAAATAATTATAATTTTATCAAGGTTTCTCGTTTATTTAATTAACACAATTTTTATTAGTTTTCATCCCCCAAGTTTCGAAAATCATAGTAAGATTTCCTGGGGGAGGGGCAAATCTTGCGGTATCTTACATGGTGAAGAGGGGTAAGAATTTCAGAAAAACGCCCTAGGTAATTTCTGGATGAACCCTAAATTTTACCGGAAATCCCCTCACTCTTTCAGATTTTTTCAGACATCTTTTGGTCTTACCTGACCAATTTTAAGGCCCCTGGTTTTGCCTAGTTTTTTGTATGAATAATCTAAAGAGTAGAAAGACTCTTGGCAAAGGCCCCTTTTTTATGATAAAATTCATTTTTTTAGGTAATAATCAAAAGAAAACACATGCACAATATAAGAGGCAGAACGATAAGACCACTATTGCAGTAGTGAATTATTCTATTTATCTAAAAAGAGAGTGGTACTAAAATGAGAACACTGGTGGGATCCCAGAATTGTTTGTTTTGCATTAAAAATAACAATATGAAGTTATCCTATTCAAAAATAGGTCACGAAAAAATGATGCCTTAAAAAAAGAGATCTTTAGTTTTTATAGAGTTGCTTTCGTGACTTACTATTCTATGAGAGTTGCGTATGCAGGGTTGTCACAGATCAGGGAATTCTGGAATGTCAAGGAACTTAAGGCCCTCGGAAAGCATTGGTAAATCGGATTTCGTAAACTGAGGGCATAGGGGAATATCATTTTATTTCGTTTTTTGTATAAAGAATCTTAAGAGTAGAAAAACTTCTGATAAAGGTCGTTTTTCATGAAAAAATTATATTTTTTATGTAATAATCGAAAGAAAAAATTTTCTATATTGTCTACATCGGTTTTTTGATTTTGTGACTTACCATGTTTGTAACCGGACAAGCAGGAGAAAGAGGATCTGCTCCGTTCTGCTTTTGGGCGAACCTAACGACAAAAAGAGAAACTACCATGAACTTGGTTCCCGAAGGATAGTAGTTTTTCGTTTTGTCGTTAGGTTCGACCGAAAGCAGAACCGAGCATATCCTCTTTCTTCTCCTTGTCCGGTAACAAACATTATGAGGCAAAAAATCAAAAATTGATGCAGACAATATAGCAAATTTTTTATTTCGATTATTACATAAAAAATATAATTTTTTCATAAAAAAAGACCTTTATCCGAAGTTTTTCTACTCTTAAGATTCTTTATACAAAAAAAACGAGATAAAATGATTTCCCACTATGCCCTTAGTTTACGAAATCCGATTTACCAATGCTTTCCGAGGGCCTTAAGTTCCCTGACATTCCAGAATTCCCTGACCTGTATCAACCCTGCATACGCAACTCTCATGTTGAACTAATTGAATTCCAAGAAATATGTTTCCTAATGTCCATTATTTATTTATTAGGAAGTCGTGTAATGTCTAAGTGATGCAATTGCAATAATGGAAGTAACATTAAGCCTTTTATTGTGTCAAATTTTTTTCTGAATTCCTACTCAATAGTTATATGATTCTTACGC
Source organism: Belonocnema kinseyi (assembly GCF_010883055.1). Taxonomy (NCBI): domain Eukaryota; kingdom Metazoa; phylum Arthropoda; class Insecta; order Hymenoptera; family Cynipidae; genus Belonocnema; species Belonocnema kinseyi. Next base: position 38,861,516 of record NC_046662.1, on the reverse strand, counting down.
AATTATTTTACAAAGATCAAGTCGAATCGAATAATCATAGACTTTGCGTAAACAATTATAGTTATTTTCCGGATTGCGGTGTTTGGTTTCAAATTAATTTCTATTGGAGTAAGATCTCGCCAAGAGTCTGCTACGATGTAACTCACACCATGATAGTAATTCCAACATATAAGTGAAGTAACAATGTAACTGCGCTCGTAAGTACTGCAATGGATGACTTTCAGCTGAGCCTCGCTCGTGTACTTGCACAAGCAGTTTTCAGTCTCGTCACTATAAATCGTTTTCTAATGTGTTCGCAGCTCTGAAGTTCAATAAATTTATAGGAAAACCTGTATAGTTTACAATCAGCAGCGTATAATTAAGTGATTTCAATTTCTACTTCAGGCTCTTAAGAGACTAACGATCACTGCAAATTTCTCAGTGCTAAAACATCTACAACTTTTTTATTTCGGGCATTCTTTGATAGAGTATTCATAACAAAAAATGTGGTCCATTCAAAAATGATCGAAAAATTAAATAAAGCTCTAGACATACAAACACAGAAAAGCTAATGATAACATTTGTTGCGGGTAATTTTCAAGAGGGAGAAAGTTTTATTTAGACATCTTCAGGTTTTTCAAAATACATTTGGTTTCATGGAAAAACAAAAGAAACTTTAACCAAAATTCGGTTAAAGTTTATGCTGTGAAGTTAATTTTTATCTCAGGTAATTTTGACGTCGAAATCAAAGTAATGTTTATCCTTCGTTTTTTCTGTGAACTAATCAAATGGGAATGGAATAGGTATAGCATAATTTTTGACCCATCCAATGAAAGTCGTCTAAAAAAACTTTTTCGAATTTGTTCACAATTTTATTTTAAAAAACCATTTAGTAATTAGAAAGAGAAATAAATAAAAAGAGATAAAAGAAGATGGACTTGTTCAGGGTGGCCACTAGACTGCTAAATGTCAGCGAATTTATTTTTTTACTGAGAATTTTACAATTTTTAGAAGGAAAATCTCTGCAAGTTCGATTTTAACCATTGTTTAAATAATTCATTGAATTTGTATCCTCTTTAATCATGATATCATTCAGTTTATAATGCGTGATTCGAAAATCTTCTACTTAGCAAAATTTTTCATTTAATATTTTTATTTTTAAGCGTCCATTTTCAATTTAAAGGATTTTAAAACGCAGTCTTGGAAGACTTAAACAATTAAAAATTAAAAGCGTTTAAAATTGAAAATTTTGGATGAAAAAAATTTTTACTATATCAACTGTAAATATAAATTAATTAATTATTTAAAAAATTAAACCTTACTCAAAGTATCAAAATGTGAATAATAATTGACTTGTTAAGACGATCCTAAATCCTTTTAAAATTGAAGAATTTCCAAAGTTTAGCGTTACAAATGAAACTGGTTTAAGTCAAAAGTCTCAATCGTAAAAAATAAAAATAAATTACAACTGAACTGTTTAAAATACAAAGCCTTGAATCCTAAAAATTATTCCAGGAGTTTGAAAATGTAAACACAACGACTTTACTGGTTCTATATTTTCGATGCTTTTGAACAAAAAATGCAATAGCTTTTAAGAATTGTTAAATGCTTCAAAAGGATAAAAACTTTTTCTCAAGATTGCTAGGAAAATTGAAAATTATATTTGTTTTGAAAAATTATTTGAAATTTAAATCATTTTAGAAGATATTTAGAAGTTGTAGAAAACTTTGAAAACATATAAAACAACACGTATTCTTTTCAAGACTTTGAAATGAATTTTGAAGTTCTTTAAGGATATCTTAACTATTTGAAATAAAAAAAAATTCAACTTCTATTGTAAAAATTATTTCAGTTTAAAAAATGTAATAGATCAAGATTTATTATTATTATTATTATTATTATTATTATTATTACACCATTAGGCCATTTATCTTTTGGGGTAGGCGTGACATTATTAATTTTCTAATTGTCAGGTTGTTCTTAGAATTTGAAGAAAAATCAATATCGATCAGGGAAAATAAAAAATTGGTAAGGGAAAACTCAAGGAAAATCAGGGAATTTTGAAATTAGGATTTTGTAGCAACCCTGTCATTATTATTTTGATAGATTTTGATAGAGTTAAATTCCGAATTTTTCTAAGAAATGTTTGAATTAGTGTTAACAAAAATCAAGCTAAGAGTTTCAATTTGAAGCTTCTAGGAATCTCTGTGAAATAATAGAAGTCTTTGTGAAATCTTTGAAATCTACCTGAAATCTCTATGGTTTATTAAAAATCATTGTAGAATCTTTGAAATATTTAGAAAATTATTTAAATCTTTGTGAAATCTTTGTAAAATCATTGCGTATTCTTTAATAATCTTTGCGAAATATTTGAAATCATTGAAAAATCTTTGGATAATCATTGAAATCTTTGTGAAACCATTTAAATCTATCCGAAATCTTTGCGAATGATAATAAATAACTTCAAAGTGAATGATAATTTTTGAAAACCTATTGAAGCCTTTTCGAAATCTTTGGAAAATTATTGAATTCTTTGTAAAATCGTTGTGAATTCTCTAAAAATCTTTGCGAAATATTTGAAATCATTGTAAAATCTTTGTGAAATTTTTGAAAAATCATTGTGGATTCTCTAAAAAATCTTTGCGAAATATTTGAAATCATTGAGAAATCTTTGGAATATCATTGAAATCTTTATGAAACCTTTTAAATCTATCCGAAATCTTTGCGAAATATTCGAAATGTTGGAAATCCTTAGAAAATAATTGAAACCTTTGTGAAATATTTATGATATCTTTGAAAATCTTTTCAACATTTTTAAGTATTTGGAAATCTTTAAGAATCCTCTAAAAGTCTTTGCAAAATATTTGAAATCTTTGTAAAATCATTGCGGGTTCTCTAAAAATCTTTGCGAAATATTTGAAATTATTGAGAAATCCTTGGAATATCATTGAAATCTTTGTGAAACCATTTGAATCTTTCTGAAATCTTTACGAAATATTTGAAATCTTGGAAATCCTTAGAAAATAATTGAAATCTTTATGAAATATTTATGATATCTTTAGGAAATCTTTTCAATATTTTTAAATCTTTTGAAATCTTTGCGAATTATAATAAATATTTTTGAAATGCCTGATAATATTTGAAAAATTATTTAAAGCTTTTAAAAATATTTGTAAAATTATTGAAATCTTGAAAATCCTTAGAAAATAATTGAAATCTTTGTAAAATATTTCTGATATCTTTGGGAATCTTTTCAGTATTTTTAAATCTTTGCAAAATATAAGAAATTTTTTTTGAAGTGAATGATAATATTTAATAAATTATGGAAGTCTTTTTTAAATCTTTGGACAATTATTTAAATCTCTTTTCAATCTTTGAAATATATCTGAAATCTTTGCGATTCATTTGAAATCATTGTGAAATCTGTGGGAAATCATTGAAATCTTTGTCAAATCTAAGCGAATTCTCTAAAAACGTTCACGAAATATTGTTAATCTTTGGGAAATCCCGTGTAAGAATCCAATCAGGGATCCGGCCTGGACCCAGCCGGATAGCCCCGCTTTAAGCCGGACGCTGGTCAGGGAATCCGGCCGGGATTCGGCTAAAAACGTCACGGTAAACTGGTCGGATCCCGGCTTCAATACCGGCCGGGATCCGGTCGGGTAATCCGGCAAAAAAGCGGTTAAGAAATGTTGCTTCAGGCGAAAAATTGGTAACTTGTTTTGTCTTTTAAGGCTCATCGTAAAGATTACAGTGAACTTTAAAAGTTAAATCAAGTGAACCAATTCTGGCAAGAAAATTGGAGTAAAAATTTATTCCCTGATGATAGAATCTCATAGCAATTTGGAAGCCACGTGAGGATTTAAGGAAAGGAAGGAAGAAAGTAAAAACTGTGTGCACAAGACTATATTTTAATTTAAAATAATAATTATTCGCGCACTAAGTGGGGGATTCAAACTAATTACTAAAATAAGGTTGATTTTAACTACGAGTCTCGATTTTATTTGCTAACTTCGAAGAGGCGACGCGACGTGAGTGCAAAGAGCATTCTCGTTCCAGGTGCGAAATTGAAAATTACTGAGTGTCTATGGAGACGACAGACACAGCAGGCGCTATATATGGCGGTAAATTTGAAATTGTACAGGCTAGACATTGTCTGAATATAGAGGAGTTTATAAAAATTGTATCATTTCTGTTGTTGCACATAGCAGAATCGATAACAGTTTAATTTAAAATGTTAAATTATTCGAAATAATTTAATATTTTTTTACAAAAAATTTAAAAAAGCTAATTTTTGTTTCACTGATCTAATAAATCTTTGAATTATAATTTTCAAATAATAATTCATCTAGCAACCATAATTACGTCTTTGATGATACCACATCTCTTAAAAAATGTGTAATTTCTACAAAAACATTAACCTGAACAGTGCCCAGCTGGCTCCCGACCATGGGATATAACCAGGGTTGGCCCGGCCGGTAATCGGCCGGCTCCAGACTACGTGAATCGAGAAAAATGTAGCCCGACTGGCTCTCGCCCGGTTCCTGTTCATGAAACCCAGCCAGGAGTAGCCCGGCCGGCATCCGACCAGAAACCTTGTTGTATTAGGGCCAACCGGGGATATTTCTACACGAGATGTTCTGAATCTTTAAGAAATCTTTGTAAAATCTTTAAAAATCTTTGCAAAATATTTGAAATCATTGTGAACTCTTTGTGAAATCTTTGTAAAATCTAGGCAAAATATTTTAAATCATTGTATAATCTTTGCGAAATATTTGAAATATTTGTGAAATAATATAAGTACTTGTGAAGTCTTTCAAATATATCTGAAATCTTTAAAATCTTTGTAAAATCATTGAAATCTTTGTGAAATCTTTTAAATCTACCTGAAATCTTTATCAAATAGTAAAAGTCTTTGTCAAATCATTAAGGAATCATTGAAATGTTTGTGAAGTCATTAAGAAATCATCGAAATATTTTTTCAATCTTTGAAATCTATCTAAAATCTCTGTGAAATAATAGAAGTCTTTGTGAAATCTTTGAAATCTACCTGAAATCTCTATGGCTCATTAAAAATCATTGTAGAATCTTTGAAATATTTGGAAAATTATTTAAATCTTTGTGAAATCTTTGTAAAATCATTGCGTATTCTTTAATAATCTTTGCGAAATATTCGAAATCATTGAGAAATCTTTGGATAATCATTGAAATCGTTGTGAGACCATTTAAATCTATCCGAAATATTTGCGAATTATAATAAATAATTTCAAAGTCAATGATAATTTTTGAAAATCTATTGAAGCCTTTTTGAAATCTTTGGAAAATTATTGAATTCTTTGTAAAATCGTTGCGAACTCTTTAAAAATCTTTGCGAAATATTTAAAATCATTGTAAAATCTTTGTGATATATTTGAAATCTTTGTGAAATAATATAAGTCCTCGTGAAGTCTTTTCAATATATCTGAAATCTTAAAAATCTTTGTGGAATCATTGAAATCTCTATGAAGACTTTGAAATCTACCTGAAATCTTTATAAAATAAGAAAAGCCTTTTTTTAAATCATTAAGAAATCATTGAAATGTTTGTGAAATCATTGGGAAACCATTGAAATCTTTTTTCAATCTTTGAAATCTATCTGAAATCTCTGTGAAATAATAGAAGTCTTTGTGAAATTTTGGAAATCCTTAGAAAATAATTGAAATCTTTGTGAAATATTTTTGACATCTTTGGGAATCTTTTATATATTTTTAAATCTTTGCGAAAAATTAGAAAATTTGTTTAAGCGAATTATAATATTTAAAAAATTATCAAAGTCTTTTTGAAATTTATGGGAAACTATTGAAATCTTTTTTCAATATTTAAAGTCTATCTGAAATCTTTGCGATTTATTTGAAATCATTGCGAAATTTTTGTAAAATCTTTGTGAATTCTCTAAAAATATTTGCAAAATATTTTAAATCTTTGGGAAATCTTCGAAATATTTATAAAATCTTTATGAATTCTCTAAAAATCTTTGCGAAATATTTAAAATATTTGTGACATTATTTGGAAATCATTGAAATCTTGGTTAAATCTTTGAAATCTATCTGAAAACTTTGTAAAATCTTTGGCCATATGAATTTCAAACCTCAATTTATTATTTTTTGGTTGTTTATTATTTTTGTAAAATTTTCAAATAGTATAATATTATTATACTATGTACCAATTGTACCATTCAATCACAGATAAAACTGTAGTTAAATTTCGTTGCATGTAAAATTTCCCGCTGTTAAAGTTTACATGCTATTTGCCGAAAGTTTATCCTGCGATGGAATAAAAGCTGTCGTCTGCTACGGCGTCCTTAACAGCAATGGGAAACGGGCAATGTATGAGTTAATTCGAGTTATAAATCTGGACACCAGATTTAAAACGACACAGAAAAAAAAAGTTAAAATGTGTTGCAGGTAAGACTTGAAACTGTTAAAAATTAAAAATATTTCGGCAAAAGTTTCACCGAGGTTAGGAGAATAATTCTGATCTCGTCTACTGCGTGACGCGGAAGTGAGCGAATTTCGGTCAAACATGTAGAATCAGTAAGAGAAAATACGAAAAAATGTGTACTTACTGATATATTTCCTCTGAAATAAATTAGACTATTATAGATGACTTAAAACTTACTTTATACCATTTAGCAAAAATCACAAAAAGGTGGGAATCCCTGGTTCTCTCCAATTTAATGAAGTTAAAAGGCGATAGATAGCGCTGGCGTCGCAATCCTCGCTACATCTCAAATAAAAATGGAGCGATTAAAAGGCGAAAGAATATCCAGGCAAGGTTAAAAACCGAAAATTATCTTCGATTCATGTAAAGTTTATCCGGCAAGGTTAATATTTGTTGCAGTGAATCTTTCACCTAAAATCGATGTAAACTTTATCTTTCGTTTTTTCGGTGATATTATAAGTCTACCATATGCCCCTGACCCCCTCTATAAAAAAAGATGTTAACCTGAAATATCTAGATCTTTAGGGTAAACATCCATTATTCTCCTTGTGTATCCCATACACGAAATAATAATAGTAATTAATAATAATTAAAAAAAATGATTATTATATTGCTTTCTCAATATTCACATAATAAGTGACTATTTATGTCGGTGTTTTTATGGGTAGGAAGGGTCCTAATTCCGTTTGAATGGGCTACACTCCACTCAGAGCAGGTAAATAAATAAACACATTTGTACGTAGGTACGGCCGGAGATCACTTTATGCACTTATATGTTGGCTGGATCGGTGATCGGAGACCCCGACTGTATTCGGAGCACCGGGATCTGCGACACCCGGTTTGCCTACTTACGCCTACTTTACATGAAACGAACGGTCGATCCAGCTCATGAACATTCTCACGAGAAAAGAAAAAAGAAAGAGAAAAGAGAGAAAGAGCAGGAAGATGTAGTTTTTAAAAATCCATCCGATCATCGGATGCAGGAATGCGCTTTGTACAGCCATTTCTATCCTGAACACTGTACAGTGTACTGTAGTATGTACCAACAGTAGATGCGAACCTGATCTGCTAAATCTTGTTGCTTTAATTTTAATTCAGGTTAAATTTAATCCTAATGTCTATTTTACTCCCTTTCCGCAAATGCAAATCTTAGTTTGTTTTTATCCTCTACCTGCGCTCAATTATTAAATTTAGGTTTAGATGACTATACAGATTGAAATATGCAGGCCTCTAACTTAGGACGCTATTGACACTTTTTGACACTTTTTTCAACGAGGCAACTATTTTACTACTAATAAAAAGTGTAGTAAGTATAATGATATACCCTGAGAAAAATGTTTGTTTGAATCAAAAAAATGTTTGATTCAAATAATTTTTGGCTTGTACTTATTTGTTTGGTTCAAATAATATTTTGGTAATAAATCTCTTGTTTAAATTAAGTAAAGTTCTTGTCATTGAATATATATTTTAAACATTATTTATAGATTTTGTTCATGTGAAGTAAATCTTTTTTTTTTACACTTAAGGGCATGTGACACACTCAGATCTCTATATTACCGACCTCAGTTTTTCAGTTCACTGAACATTTTTTTGAACTTAACGCCATGTGATGAGTGGGTCACGTGATCAGATTCCTACCTTACGGCCACTTTTTTTATTGCCCAACTTATTTTCACACGAAGCGCCACATCGAGTTGAAAATTTGGGATGATAAATAAGAAGCACTTAGAAAGGTTGGCGTGGTCCTAAATTTCAATAATTGTGAAAGCAGTTTTTTGTTGTAAATATTTTTTTTTGTTGCTTTTTTCATCATTATTGAAATTTAAGAAGAGATCCACCATTCTTCCTTCTTCTTGTTCAGTATCCCAAATTTTCAACTCGATTTGGCGTTTCGTGTGATAATAAGTTAGGAGATAAAAAAAGTGACGGTAATGTGGGAATCTGGTCACGTGACCCACTCATCACATGGTCTTGAAAACTTTTTTTGTAAATAAAATATCGCACTGAAATTATGGAAATCGTATTAGAAGACCATAAAGTACGTTTATGTACTATATTTGAATAGGAATTTTGATAAAAATTATTTTCAAAGAAATTAACTGAAACGAGTGAAACCATTTTTGACATAACCTCGAAATTGTTTGAACCTAAGAACTTGTCTTATATTTAAAATATCTTTGAGTTGTAAAGAAACGTACATAAGCTTAATATGCTGTCGGCCCTTGCATTTCTCGAAGTTTGAAGCCGATATTTTGTACATAAAAAAAGTTCTGAGGTTCAAAAAATTTCAAGGTAAACTGAAAAAGTGAGGTCGGTAATATAGGTATTTGAGTGTATCATGTTCCCTTAAACTCAAAATTGAGCATTCTTGATATAAATAATTTATAAGCTACGTAATATGTTTATTGTTGATTATAATTATCGTTGTATATGTAAAAGCAGAAACACTTAATGAATCCGAATGCTCAATTTTGTTTAATGTTTAACTCTGTGCTTCTCATTTCTGAATTAAACAATCATATATCAGAACAAGAAATTGATTTCATAAATCATATTTATAAAGAAAGCAGGTTATAGTATTGAAAAAGACTCTCGTCCGAAATTTTTAATTATATTCAAGGTAATAGCCGCAAAATACAAGTACAGTGAAACACTTCAATTAGCTCTCCCTTCTATAGCCCTTACAAGAATTGTCGCCGCGCCGCAGGTAGGTATAACAGAAGCTGCGCGAGGTGTAAGGGGTCTGCGTTGGTCACTCAGGCGTGAACATACAAACGCGCCGCGGGCTATAATGAGTTAGTTCCCACCCAACGTCAGCCCCGAAATCGGCGCTATAGAAGAGTTTCACTTTAGTTCCTAAACTATATAGATATTGCGTCCCTTTTTCAACTAATTCGACATTTTGCTGTAAATCAGAACCTTTATAATAATACAACACTGAAAAAAGGCCAATGCCATTAAATCAATCACAGGATTAACAAATTAAGATTTTAGGTTAGTTACACCCAGAAAAAAGTTTTGTTGAATCAAAGAAACTTTCTTTAAATCAAAGAAATTCTAATATTGATACAGGTAAAAGAAACATTTGTTTGATTTAAAGAAATTTTTTGTTAATTTTTCTTATTAGATTCAAAGAAATATTTCGTTAATTTGAACGGAAAATTTCTTTGAATCAAACAAATATTTCGTTCCTTCAAACCAAATATTTCTCTGAATTGAAGAAATATTTGATTGCTTCAAGTGGAAAATTTCTTCAAATCAAAGAAATATAATTTTTTATTTGACCTTTACATTTCTTTCAATGAAATAACTGCTCTGGTTGAAAAAAGAGAACAGGTTAGTTAAAAATGAATATAGATTTTCTTTGAATTCAATAATGAATCAGAAATAAATTAGCTTTCTCGCGAAGCAAGTAGTTCTATTCAATTTAAAACTGTAATAATTCTAATTAAATACAAGCAAAACTTTTTTTTTTCTTCGCATCAGAATAGTTTTTCAATAATCGGATTCGACAACTCGAGTTTCACGAAACTTGTATGGTCTATTTGTTTACCGGAGGAAAAAAGTTTATTTTAATATATCTTGTGTGTAAATGAATTTTATTCTTTCCTAGTTTACAATGGCTCGCGCAAATTTAAGGTAAAAAGATAAAATGTGACGAAATTGTGCACAGAAGTAACAAAAATTTAGATAAAAGTGAGGTTAGGTCGTGCTGTATAAAAGTATCTAGTTACACGGTAAAAAGCTTCTATGCTTTCTGCAAATCCCTACCATGCACGGATGTCGCGCACTTCTTTATCACACATTTCAGATATTTCAATTATTACCAAGAGCCATCCGCTTTCGCGTTTTCGCAAAAATTTGACACAACACGTGTTCCGAAAGACGCGATAACGTAAAATAATCAAAGTAATTTGTTCTGCGCAATCTCATGGCGCATTGGTAATGTGGATTAAGAAAATATTTCTTTGATTCAAAGAAATAATTTCTTTATTTCAAATTACTGACTCTAAAGTAATGATTTCTTTCATTGTTCATAGTAATTTTTTTGAATCACACAAATTTGGTTAAAATCTAACAAATCATTTAAACAAATAATTTCCTCAAATTAAAGAAATTCCGTGATGTCATTTATTAAAATCAAATACATTTTCTTTTAATATAAAAATATTTTTATTTTGAATCAAAAGAAACTAGTCAAAAGATTTTTGTTTTTTTTTTTTAATTTAATAAGAACTTTTTTCTGGATGTACTTAGGAACCGCCGACAGCGCCTTAGCGCGCCTAGCTACACTTTGTAGAACTGCTTTATATTGTATTTTTTGTTTGAATCAAATAAATATGTTTATGAATTTGAATAAACAGATTTCAAACAAATTCATTGTTTAATAAAAGTTACTTTTTTGCTTAAATAAACAAAATTGTACTAAAAAATATTTGTTTCAATCAACTGGGTGTACTTCAGACTAGAAAAAAATGTTGATGATGTTAACAAGATCCTTTATTGTCGACCTTTCGAGAAATAAATGGTCTTCCCATCAGGAAGCAAAAATCCAAAGTCAAAAATAAATCCTTAGTCAAATTAAAGAAACCTTGGGATCTGCTGCGCTGCAATATGCCATTTATTTTTTCAATGCGGCCAAAATGTGAACTCGCGAAACCAGGTAGGATTCTTGAGAGGTATTTTAATTTATGCCTAAAAACAATTTTTGTATTCTTTTGCATAGTATAAAATATTTAAACTACATTTAAAGGAAAATTTATTTAGAGATTAAAATACATGTATGACAATTTTATATTAAATTCATTTGCAACTTTACAATACGGTACTTGAAATTTTACATTGAAATTTGTACAGTAACAGTTTCCAAGGGATTTCAGAGCATTTTAAAGATTTTAAGAGATTTCAAGAAGTGTCATCTGATTTCAGAGGATTTCCAAGTGTTCCAAATTTTTGAACATACCCCAAATACGCAAGACAATGTATGGGTATTGCAAGTATTTGAAAGCATATTGGTAAGAATTTTACTAAACCTACGCGATTTTAACGGATTTCCAAGGTCTTTAAACATTAAGAAAATTTCAAGTGATTTGAAATATTTTAGGATATTTTTCAAGATTCCAAAAATTGTCAAGGTACTTTAAGGGTTTTTCAAGATATTTTTGGGAACATTTAGGAAACAAATGAAATTGAATAACATTTTAACTGACTTTTAGGGAGGGATTTCAAGAGATTTCTGAAGATTTAAAGAGATTTTACAGATTTGAAAAGATTGACGAGTTTTTCAGGAATCTCAGAGGATTTTAACAGATTTTAGGGATTTTTTAAAGGATTTCAACGGATCTCAATACTTTTATGGTATTTTAAAAGATTCGGAAGACTATTTCCATACTATTGTTTCAGAATTTTTGATAATATTACTGTTAAAATTATTTCTTGAAAAAATGATCCTACTCCATCTTCACTCCATTGGGAATCGAACCACAAAACTTCTGATTTCCGGTCAGGTGCTTTTCCAATTAAGCTATTAGAGGGATCAGAATAAGAACTCGTAATTCAAGAACATAACGCTAATGTTTAGCTACATGTTAATGGTACAAGTAATTATTTTCAAAATTTTAAATTTATCTGCTATATCATCAGAGATTGTACCTTACCGACAGTAGATCAACCCTCCAAACCATGAAGGCAGAAGAATCTACACAATATCGATCAAATTAAGAATCTTAAATAACAGAAAATGCTTAACGTCTTAATAAGACTAGATGGAAAATAATATTTTTAAATTAAAATTAAAATTATTTTTTGAAAAAAAGATCCTACTCCATCTTCACTCCATTGGGAATCGCACCACAAAACTTCTGATTGTTAAATTTAAAAATTTGAAAATAATTGCTTGTACCATTAACACCTAGCTAAAAATTAGCGTTATGTTCTTGATTTAAGAGTTCTTATTCTGATCCCTCTAATAGCTTAATTGGAAAAGCACCTGACCGGAAATCAGAAGTTTCGTGGTTTGATTCCCAATGGAGTGAAGATGAAGTAGGATCTTTTTTTCAAGAAATAATTTTAATTTTAACTTAAAAATATTATTTTCCATCTAGTCTTATCAAGACGTTAAGCATTTTCTGTTATTAAAGAATCTTAACTTGATCTATATTGTGTAGATTCTTCTGCCTTCATGGTTTGGAGGGTTGATCTACTGTCGGTAAGGTACAATCTCTGATGATATAGCAGATAAATTTAAAATTTTGAAAATAATATTACTGTATTCATTTTCAATTTACCAGACAATTGCAATTGCTATATTAATTAAAATCACTGTTTGCAAGACGATTTAACTGAATTAGTCTAACCAGATAATCATTAATCAGTCAAGCAAATTATCTCGCTCTTTTCAAGTTTTTCGAGCATTGTTAATTATTTAATAGAGCGACGGGCTTAAATTAAACTGTAACTATTATAATTATGTAGACAGAAAATATAATTTTTCTCCATTTCTTTAATTTTTTTCTCATTTCCCTCTTTTTAAAGCAATTTTAACAAATTTTAATAAATTTGAGCCTTTTTTGTCCTGTCCAAGTAATAATATTTCATAAAGAAAGAATAATAATAATTAAACAAAAAACACAAAAAAACGTAAATTCTACAAATATATGGGTAGGTGCACCACTATCGTAAGATTTGAACAAGTCGTATAATATGCTTAGTTTACGTCACTCCTAATCGCGCTTGAACTTTACTTGCATTTTTTCCATTATAGTCATAACTAACCTTCGTACACACGTCCCACTCTTGTTTCGCTTTTCAAATAAATTTCCAAGAAACAATGTAACCAATAAATATTTATTTGCAGAAATATTCTTAGCTATATTTTTTCACTTCATTGTACAAAAAATTGAAAAAATTGTGGAGGGGGGGCCGCTTAAGACTAACGTTTCTTATATTTGGAATATTGAATTATTCTGACGAAAATGCAACTATATTGTTAAAAAGTCATCATTTTGATCGAAAATTCAACTATTTTGTTGAGAATTCATTTTTTTTAGTTGATGGTTCATATTTTTGGTTGAAAATATAACTATTTTGTTGAAGACTTGTTTCATATTTGGTAAAAATGATTTTTTTTAAAGATACTTTTAATAAAAAATCATTGGATGTCAAAGATGATTTGAAATATTTGTACAACTTTAGGTTAGATCTTGGTGTTTTTCGTCGAAAATTAGTCTTTTTAATGAAAACATTGTTAGGTTTGAAAAAAATTTACAATTTTGAACGAGTTTAATTTGAAGTTAAAATATCAATGTTCATCAGTCATAAACAATGTTGTCCTTGATCTTTCTTTTCTATTATTTCAATTAATAGATACAATGAAATACAAAAATTTTGCATTGTTTTTAATTTTAATTGAAAATTTGCTCGCGATTAAAATAAAATAATCGCGGGAAATTCGCGTGTTTTTTTATTCTAGTAATGTAAATTGTAGATGAAACAAGAACTTAGAAAGTCTCGTCTCTCTAAATTTCAATCGGCGAGATTTTATTGCTTTTCAGTGAAAATCCTTATTGATTACAATCATGACTCAAACCTAGCTATTAGAATCAGTGAGATTGCAATGTAAATTAGTAAAAAAAAATCACTGAGAAAAAGATTCGGCTGAACTAGCCATGACGTTTGGTAGGTACAACAAAAATGTTGTGTAGATTGAGCAAACTTATTTGGTTAAATTAATCAAATATTTGTTAGCTCAACACAATGATTATTTAGACTCGACAAAAATATTGTAGAACTTACGAAATGGTTTTGCTGGACGAACTAAATATTTGTAATTACAACCAAATTATTTTTGTCGAGTGAATTAAATTTTGGTAGACTTAACAAAATAGTTTTGTTGGAGAAATACAATTTTTTTCAAGCAACAATTATTTTTTTATGGGAAAAAATGAAAAAAGGTGATTTTTGCTCGAATCCACCATATTGAAAAAGTGGTCAGCTGCTTGTCATGAGTCGAAAGAGAGCGCATGCGCGGCTGCGTGTTTGGCACTCTCAACAAAATTCTTCGGTACACTCAATAAAAAGTACTTAACAAACTTTTTTGCTTGAGACAAATAAACTATTTTGTAACTCCAACTACTTTTCTTGGAGTCGCAACCAAATTTTGTTGAAAACAACCAAAACTGAACAACAACATTATTTTGTTGCTGGAACAATATTTTTTTCTCAGTGATTACTGATTAGATTCAGTGACCCAAATATATATTTCTCACTCATTTATATTTAGAGAGATCTAGAAGGCAAATTTGTCACATCTATATTTTGTAAGCAACCTATCCAACTGCCCTCTATTATAATCTTTTAATAACACGCTTCCAAATTTTGATCCGGACCATCTCAAGGATGGAATGAAATTTTGAAATCGATTTCGGTCTCAGGTCATTTTGGAAGTGACGAGAGAGATAGATGTTCAGATATTGCGTGAAGATAAGAGCGGAAGGTAGACAGTTTGGGCCATTCGTATTTCGTACCTGGACGGCATGTTACAGGTCGACCGGGAGGCAGATGCCGATGACTCCGAACTTATATTGGAAAGTCGTATCAGCTCCTCTTTACCCCGGATAGATATTTTACGTATTTTACGATTCTGCAAAGCACTTTGGAAGGTTACCCCGAGACCTAGGAGCTAAAGCTAAAATTCTCAAATTCTGGATTTTGGACCGCATTCGTGAATTTATCCATCCTGATTTATTATCCGAATCAGGCGACAAACTTTAAACGGTCGAAACACTCGAAACTAAAAACAAAGTGAAAAAAAGGGAAAAACTGGAATACGGGCAATGATCGACGAATGAATTAGTTACAAAGGTGAAGAGCTGCTGAACCGGTTTGGCTAAACAAACAAAACGAAGATAGATATTAATGAGGGGAGTAAAATTTTTTATTGCTCCATTCAGACGCTCTTTCGTCATGATAAACAAACCTTTTGCATTTAGGGACGGTTTCTTCAATCTTTAAATGGATTCCTCTTGATAAGCGAACTAACTGATTGAATTTTGGGATTCTTTAGAATGTCTCGAATTGCAGAAAAGAATTTCAACCTAATTACTTCAATCTGCCCAGATGTAATGATGAGAGCACAGAAAAAAGTGGGATTGATATAGGAATTAACTTTTGTTTCCTAAAGAGATCCCATCCTGTGATTTTTAAAAGAAACAATTTTTAATATAGACTTTTTCAAAAGAACCTATTTTTCGGTTTGATGAAACTGATTTTTGGTTCCAAAGGAGCTGCAACAAAAGAGAACCTCTCTTGCTACAAAGGAAACTAGGATGATAAATGTTTTCTAAGGGATGCCACGGTTTGGATTCAAACCGTTCTGATAAAGTCTTTTCGTCACTTCTTCCTTGACTTATTTCGAAGATTTTTCAATGTTAAATATATGCGCATTTTACTTTATAATCCGGATTAAACAATATTCCAACAGGAAAAATTTAATAAATACACTAGAATTATATACATTAGTCATTCTTGCGTCACATGAGCATTTCAAAACGTCGAAACCCGCCAATGGCCATCTATCGGATATCGAGGAACTAAAAAGGAATCCTAAGAAAGAGTTCCTTTAGAACCTTAGTTCTAAAGAAAGCCAAATTTTACTTAGACCGCAACCTAACCGAATCCCCAGTTTTTTTGTGTGTACAAAATATTATCGCTATTAGAATAGATATAATGACTTGATAAATATAATTTGCAGGTTATGTCGCAAACTTGTAAACATAAAGGCGTATTCATATGCAATATCTGAGAGGAACTAGGGTTACTATTGGAATCAATTTTTGGTTCCAAAGGAGCTGCACCAAAAAAAAAAAACTTTGCTTATATAGAAGCAACAAAAAATGATAAATAGTTTCTGAAGGCATCCAAATATGGATTTAAACCGTCCTAATAGATACTTTTTGTCTCTTCTTCCTTGAACCATTTCGAAGATTTTACAAGTTAATGATGCATATTTTACTTTATAATTGGAAATAAATAATATTTGTACTGAAAAAAATTTAATAATGAAACTTAAGAGATTACAATGGATATCAAAATATTTCGAAGAATTCGAAACATTTAAAGGTACTTTAAAACTCCATGATTTTTGAATCGATCTCAATCATTTAAGGGTATTTTTAAGGATTCAGAAGATTTCATTTTATTTCAAAATGTTCCAAGTAATTTGAAAAAGATTTGAAAGATTTCGAGGGATACCATAGATTAAAAAGAATTAAAAATATTTGACGATATTTTAAGAAGACTCCAAGGATTTTAATATATTTCAATAAATTCAAGGATTTTAAAGGATTTCAAAGATTTTGAGGCACTTTTAAAGATTCCGAGGAATTTCAAAGACATTTGTAAGATTTTAAGGTATATCAAAATAAATTTTAAGGAATTGGAAATATTTGAGGGTATTTTAAAACTCCAAGATTTTTGAATCGATTTCAATAAATTAAAGGGGGTTTAAAGCAATTCAAAAGTTTTATGATATTCTTAAAGATTCTGAGGAATTTTAAAAAGATTTCAAGCGATATCGAAAGGTTTTTAAGAATTTGAAATATTTAAGGGTATTCTACACTACAAGATTTTTGAATTGATTTCAATAAATTCAAGGGATTCTAAAGTATTCCAAGATTTAATGGTATTTTTAAAGATTCCGAGAAATTTTTAAGAGATTTCAAGAGAATTTAAAAGATTTCAAAGAATTTGAAATATTTTAGGGGTATTTTAAAACTCGATTTCAAATCTAAGGCATTTTGAAGGTTTTAAAAGGTTGTATGGTATTTTTAAAGCTTACGAGAAATTTTAAAGAGACTTTAAAAGTTTTAAAAAATTTGAAATATTTAAGGGCATTTTCAAAACTCCTAAGATTTTGAATCGATTTTAAATTAAAGGCATTTTGAAGGTTTTCAAAGATTTTGTGGTATTTTTGAAGGTTGCGAGGAATTTTAAAGAGATTTAAGAGCTTTGAAGGGATATTAAAAGGTTCCAAAGAATTTGAAATATTTGAGGGCATTTTAAAACTCCAAGATTTTTCAATCGATTTTAAATTAAAGGTTTTTTCAAAGATTTTATGATATTTTTAAATATTGCGAGGGATTTGAAAGAGATTTTAAAGAAATTTTAAGGGATATTCAAAGATTTCGAATAATTTGACATTTTTTAGGGTGTGTTGAAAGCCAAGAAAATTTTAATCAATTTTAATAATTTGGATGTGTTTTAAAGGATTTTAAAGATGTTATGGTACTTTTAAAGATTCCAAGAAATTGTAAAGCGATATCAAAGATTTTAAAGGATCTCAATGTATTTAAAAGAATTTGATATATTCGAGGATATTTTAAAACTCTCAGATTTTTAAATTGATATTAATAATTTACAGTTATATTTAAAGATTTAAAAGATTTCATGGAAAAACAAAAGAATTAAAAGAATTTGCAATATTCAAGGGTATTTTAAAACTCCAAGATTTTCAATATTTTACTTTATAATTTGGATTAAATAATATTGGCATTGGAAAAAGTTAATAAAGAAACTGAGATTATAGACATGCCATTTCTGGAAAGGAAGATAGTACACATTAAATGTGACAGTTTTTAAGGTAATGTTGCGAGTTACTATTTGTAATTATTCAATTTATATTGTTATAAAAAGAATAAAAAACGTTTGTCAACATTCATTTGTATGATTATTTATAAACAGTATTTGTTGATTTCGAATAAGCCCGCGCTTGTTGGCACATGCGCAGTTAAAAACCTCGGCAAAGGTACCTTCAAAAAGAGTTCCTTTAGATACTAAGTTCTAAAGGATGCCAACTTTTACTTGAGCCGCAACATTACTGAATGCCCATTTTTTTCTGTGATAGTTTGCTTTCTCGTTAAATTCTGTAAATAGCTAACTTACTAACCCCACTTTTCTAGCGGTTGGTTTGTGAAGTCAAGTGTTTCCAAAGGAACCCTTAAAAATTTTTTTTTGAAATTTTCGACTAGGGTGGGAGAGGGTTTTATAATCTGCGATAATTTTTGAAGGAGTGTTTGATTAATAATATGTATTTTATAATAATAATAATGTGATTTTTAGTAAATAAAAATAATAAATCGTAAACTTTTTATATAGAGAAGGAATATGTAATTTATTTGAACAATGCGCCATTTTTACGTTGGGAACCATTTTGAAATGCTCCATTGATTCGATTGTGCAGCAGCAACCTGTTATTATTTCCCCTCGTAGCAACTCAGCCTATTATTATGGTTCCCTCCTGCTGGGCACTTAAATTATACTGACAGGGATCTTCTTTCATGGCGCATAATATTTTCATCATCCTGCTACCGGCTTACGCATCCATTCTACAGGTGCTATTATCCCAAATCCATAAAATCAACCACTGCATTTTTTTTTTAATTTCTCACTTTCAAATAAACAATTATTATTCCACATATTTTCATATATAATTGAAGTCTCGGCACACGGAATATTAAGTTTTCTTAACTTTGCTTGACTTTTTAGGACTTTAGGATACGCCACAAATTTCTACAAATTTATAGATAGATAAACGTTTTCTTGATCCTTGTGATAAACTTTTTCGAAATCTTTCAAAAATTTTTCCGAAAAAAATTATGAAAAATATTTGACAACGCATCCTTAATTTCGAGACGATGAGACACAACGATTTTAAAATGAGTTATAAATTTAAATTGCAGAAAGCATTTCGCAGTTGGCGCGGAATTTAAACGTACTATTAGCATTGAGACTAATTTTCTGCTTGAAAGGTACAATGAAAATTTATTATGCATAAAAGACACTTTGCAAGAGACATGATAGAACGCGTACAGTGTTGCGCATTAAAAAATAATTTTAATTTTATACGCGCAAACTCGAGGATTTTCTCTCTTTGGTGTTCTTAAGTACTTGTAATGATCGCAATAAGGGAGTAAAGCCAGCCGGCGTTGAATCATTGGAGGAACACGAAGCGAGAATCGGTGGAGAATCGACGATAGGCGTAATTATAATATAAAACTTGCCGCGCCTTGTCGCCCCTTGTGTCTCTCTGGATTCCTTTCTCTGTCCACTTCCCTGAGGAACAACGTCACTGGACGCCGCCAATCAGTGGTTCTCAAAAGATCTTTTAATTTCCAAGAAAAAATATAAAAAAAGAGACCAATGAAAAAAGTAGATAACAAATCCAAATTAATTCAATTTTATTTATTTTTTCGATTGTTGGATATTTTTAACTTTCGCAAATAGTTTGGTCCCGCACCAATGTTTCCGAGGAGTGGGGTAAGGTCACGCGGGCCGGATTAGAAGTAGAAAGGGTAGCCGATGCATAGACGTAGACAGCGGTGGGCAACTACAGGAACTCAATATCGTCTCTTGTATTGCTTTTTGATTCAAAAGGCTAATTTAAATTCTTTCATTAAAAAACCGTAAAATTACTCATAGTTGATGGTTATTACTTCTAATTAAAAATGTAGAATTTCTTTTGTCAAAATATCCTTATAATGTAAGCTTTTTTGAATATTTTTAAAATAACTCTTTGGATTGAGAGCTGCTGAAATGCATCGGGCCCCGTCTTTTATACTTCCAGGCGCTCGATCAACGCTTACTTACACGACTTTATACGGACAACGTGTTAGCTTTAGCTGAAGTTAGTAACCGGCAAATGGGCATTTCTTTTTCAGCTGACCCGCTGTCGCGAATCTTGTTCCTGGAATGACTGAAATATTATTGCATTCGCACATAATACGATCGTCGACAATCTTAGTCGATTATAAGGATAAACGCAATTTTATAAGCAAGTAAAATTCACACTAAAGAAGGCTATATCGTGATTCAATCAATTTTCACACTTTTATCCCTGTTCCCCCTTTTTTCAAATATCTCTTTTTCCACTCTTTTGAAGAATCTTCCCCCTTTCCCGCTTTTTATCATTTTTTTCGCTTAAATGAAAAATCAATTAATAGAACCTAATCAAAAATCCAACTTTTTTCGTTAAAAGTTAATTCATTTGGTTCATTCAGTAGAAAATTTTTATTAAAAAAATGTTTTGTTGGATGTACATGAAAATTAAATTGAATCAAACATATTTTAATGGATTCAACAAAATATTTGGTCCATATAATAACCATATCCTATGGTTGAGGCGACGAAATTTTTGTTGATAAAACCAAAGCGTTTTAAAATTGTTAAAAAGTCTACTATTATAATTTTGGTGCCAAATTAATCTTTTTTGTTAAAAAAATTGAACTTTTTGGTAGAAGTTTGACACTTTTTGTTTCAAAATTATAGAACATTGGGTTCAAAATTGATTTATTTGGTTGAAAACTTGTATTGAACATTCGTATTTTCGGATCGAAAATCCAACCTTTTCGATTGAAAACTTATCTGTGTTTTAGAAATTCTTTTTTTTGCTTGAAATTTTCTCAGTTAATGCTATTGTACTTTGAGCCCAGATTTTTGTCTGTGGTTCAAAATTCGTCTATTTGGTTGAAAATTGAATTATTTTGTTGAATTTTCACCTCTTTTGGTAGAAAATGTTTTTTTGGTTGAAAGTTGAACTACTTTATGAAATTATTATTTTTTTGTTAAATAATCATTCCTTTTGTTTAATATTTTATTATTTTGTTAAATTTTTTTTTAAATTGATCTCTTTTGGTAGAAATTCCATATTTTGCGCGTTAAAAATGCAACTGACTAAAAACTAATCTGTTTTGGTTGAGGATTTAATAATTCTCGCATGAAGATTCACCGTTTTCGTTGAGTTCAACTATTTTTTATTTAAAATTAAAATTTAGTTCTGTTGAAATATCAACTATTATATTTTTCATGATAATTTTTTTTTCTTCAGAATTCAACTACTTGTTTAAATTTGAACTGCATTGTTCAAAATTCACATGTTTTGTTAAAAATTCGTCTTTTTTGGTTGACATATCAACTATTTTTTTAAGAATTCATCTCTTTTGGCTGTAAATAAACTTTATGTATAATGAAAATTAATCTTTTCGGGGTTTTAAAGTCAATGGTTATTTTCTAAAGCATTCGTCTGTTTAGCTTTCAAACTCAACTGACTTGTTAACAATTAATTTCTTTTGGTAGAAAATCTTTTTCTATTAAAATTAAACTACTTGGTATGAAGAATTTATTTGTTTGGTTCAGGATTCATCTCTTTTGGTGGAAATTTTATCTTTTGTGTTAAAAATGCAACTAGTTGATTAAAGACTAATTTTTTTGGATAAAGATTTAATTATGTTCTTGTAAATTTATTGTCTTTGGTTCAATTCTGCTGTTTTTTATTCTATATTAAAACTGTGTTCGTATGGAATACCAACTATTATATTTTTCGTTGAGAATTTTTTTTTTTTTATTGAAAATTCGACAATTTGTTTAAATTTAAACTACCTTGTTTTTAAAATTAACATATTTAAAAAAATTTAAATTTAAAGTACCTTGCATTTAAAATTTACGTATGTTTTGGTTAAAAATTGGACTATTTGGTATAAAAAATTATTTTTTTTTTGTATAAGGATTAATCTCTTCTAGTAGAAGTTCCATCTATTGGGTTAAAAATGCACTCTGTTTTTCCTTTCTAAACATCATTTTGAAGTCTGCTATGTTACAAATATATCACATTTATAATTTTACACCTCTAGAGATTTATCCCAAATCTTTAAAAAGAATAATCATAAATAAAATCAATAAAGCTTCAATTCAGACTTCATGAAGTCCTATTATTCGTTTTAACAATGATTTTTAATCAGAATGACTTCGATATTATTAACGATCTGCCAACAAAATCATAACGCTGTTTGAAGTCGTTATTTTCTCACCACCTCGCCCAGAGCTCGATAAAACCGATTTATTGCCGATTTTATTCACCCAAGTAGACTTTGCGTATTTTATCTGCGCTCTCTATAAGCTTTATCGACGTCATGCTGCAAATTCGAGATTATAGAAGCTATCGTTAATCTTCATCTGACACTTTCAATCCATTTGAAATTTAGATCTTAAAAATCTTTACTTTCAATTATTTGATTGATAATTATTTGTCATTCCTTAAATGTAAGCAATATCAAACGATCATAAAAACGTGTTAATGATGTGAACGCAAGATAGCTGGATGCATCGTAAAATAACGGATGCAGCAGATTATTCTCCTGAGACCCGAGGTGTAATAAAGTAGCAGAAAACTTGTATTTACAGACTCGACTGATTGCATAAATCATTTGGTCATTCTTCTGTCTTTTGTTCTTCGATATAAATCAATTATTTTGCAAAGATCTTTACTGAAAGAGATTAGAGGTGCGGAAGGAGAACCGGCAGTGGGAAGTCGATATTTTTTTAATTTTGCAAACCAGGTTTGATCTGCTACAACCGGTCAGAAGACCGGATCAAATCACGTTACCATAAATCCTGAAGTAACGGGTAAGACGATTTGCTGCCGGGTTAACTTTAATTTTCTGTTTGTCTTCTAATTAACTTCCAGAGCATACAGACTTAACTAGCCGTATGGGAAAGAAGTATCCATTCATTAATTAAAAAAAAAAGTTCAACAAGAACTTTACTAAAGCAAAAAATAATTACTTATATATAAATGAAGATAAAAGATAGATACATTTTTTTCATCTCTTCTTTATCTATTCTTTATTTATTTTTTAAACATTATTTTCTTACTCAAAGTAGCACAAATAACAAACGAAAAATAAGGTTTCAAATAGTTCCCTCCCACTTTTTGTTGAGTTTTCACATTTTTATTATTTTGGAAAGTTATTTTGAATGCTTTTGTATTGCATTTAGCAGGAACAACAATTTTAAGGTTCAGATGCCTTATGGCACTTTTCTAATTATTTTGTTATTATTTTTAGAAACTTTATTTGTGCAAATTAATATATTTATATAAATAATTAACTTTAATTTAGTTGGTAATACTATAGTATTAGTTGTTACTATAAATATATAATCAAAACTGAAAAAATAATTTTAAAAATGTTCCTATGAAATAAAAACAAATTTTTTGTTTTTCAATAACATACCTATTTCTAGAACTTTTGGATTTGAAAATTCTTATCTTGTGACCACTGGGACAAGTAAAAAATCCATTTAGATGTTTTAGAGCAAATGATGTCAAATCTTTTGCAAAACCTTTTTTTTATTTTAACAGTAAAATATCAGTCAGGGGAGATAAACAAATATTAGTTCATTTGTCAAAAACTACAAAGCTAATTAACAATTTTTTTCGATAACTAATTTTTTTAACTTTTTGGGTTTTCCATAGATATGTAATCGCTTTGTACTCAATTTTATAATTTTTTTTGCAAACAAAATTTTAATCGCGATTTTTCTCGGTGAAAACTATAAAAATTATCGAGACATTTTGTATCACATTCTTTTATAATTGAATTTAAAAGCGAAATAATCACTAAAAAATAATAAATAATAATTTAATAAAAAAACAAATTTGTTTTTGTCAAAAACTGCAAAAATAATTAACAAATTTTTTTGCATCAACCAATTTTTTTAATTTATCGATTTTTGGGTAAAACTATAATCACTTTGTATTCAATTTTATCATTTTTTTAAAACAAAAATTTGTTTATATTTTTTTTTAAACTAAAAATTAATCAAGAAATATTTTATTAAATTTTGTTGAAATTGAATTTTAGAGCGAAAGAATACATGAAGAAATTTATTATATTGAAGGAAATTTAAATAGACGAATGATTTTATTAAGATTAAATATTATTATATTTTAATTATTTTAATGAATTTTAATAAATGTTTAATAATTTTAACATTTTGCTGTTAATTTGAAGTATTAGAATAGTACAAATTAAAAATTGCTCTAATTATTCCTATGTTTCATAAATTTTGTTTTGTTAATAAATTATAAATATTAATAAATTGAAAAAAATTGTAATGGTTATATTTCGAGCTTGAAAAAATACCACTAATTGCTATTTTTAGCAATTTGATAACTATTTTTTCGAAATCACCTTGTAAATATAATTTTGAAAATATTGTCGAGGTTACGTTCGTAATCAGCGCCTCAAAATTCGTTACTGTATGTGGTTTTAACAGAACGAGAATAAAATTATTTATGATTTTTACCGATTTTTTTTGTTTGGGGGGGGGGGGGGGGGGGGGATATTTATCTATTTTGGCTTTCATCGAATTATATTTTTCTTTTGGACAAGAAAGAAGAATTTCCAAAATTTTTTAAACTATTTACTTCAAAATTATAAAAATTCATGAAATTAAACAATTAACAAAATGATTTAATTACTACTTCAATTATAAAACATTTTTATTGTGATTAATTTTCAATTTAAATTTAAGTGCAAATGGTCAAAGTGGTCAAAAAATATCCTGATGAAAGAAATCCTGAAGACATATTTTTTACCTACGCAGATTTAATGAAAAAAAATTTAAATAATCATTTTCTATGAAAAACCTTTAAAGAATTTTTTACATAAAAGAATATTTTCAAACATTACAATTTTTTTATGAAACGAAAATTGTAATAAATCTCCTGTTATCATTGGAAAATATATCTGTGAAAGTAAAATGTTTTTCCCTCAAAATCACACTCTGTATTAAAAATAAGAAATTACCAAAAATATTATAATTAAATAACTATTTAAATATTCTGTAAAAAAATTATTTTATTAAAGAACATTTAATGAAAACATTCACATTGTAGTAAGAATACAAATTGTTAAAAAAAGTTACATGTAGAAAATTTATTTCTTAAATGTTTTGTATAGTGACATGCATTTGATGAAAAGTTTTTCCTTCAATTCCTTGTATAAAAAATTTTCTTCATTAAACATCGTGTTTACAATTTTTCAATTGAAATGTTTTTAGTTTTATGTCATTGTGAAATTGTTAATGTGAGAATTTTTTTTTCAAAAATAAAAAATGCAATAAAAATACAAATTTATCAATAACATTGTGGTTATGAATAATTTTTTAATTATGCTTCAAATAGTAGAAACATTGTAGTTAA
>NC_046662.1:38812274-38835921 GCF_010883055.1 Belonocnema kinseyi | reverse complement strand
TCATTGAAAATTATTTATATTATTTATTATTATATAAAAATACAATTATAAATTTTGATGTCTATAAGATATTATGTAATATTCATAGATTTCACAAAATTCACTAATAAGGGCCACAATCGTGTGCCGAAGCGTTTGAAGCAATTTAATTAATTTAATTCAACTGATTCTAAAGCAAAAAAATCAAAATTCATAAACATCAAAATTCTCTAGGAAATTTTAATTATGATTTAACTCATAAATATTTTACTTGCTTCATAAGACATTTTATTCTCAAGATAAACGAGTTGAAAATAATTATATACTGCTAAGTGCAACATGAACATTTAAAAAAGGGCAGAAATGCCTTGATAAATATTGAAAATATTACAGAAATTATTTATTGAACTCTATTTGCATTTCTAATATAAAATAATTTAGCTTTTTGTAATCCCAACTCAGCTGCTTTCTAATTACTTCTTATTTTGTTTACTGCCTTACTTTCTAATTAATTAGTCCCCCTATTAATTTATCATTATTCTACTTCTCATAAACATAACTCTTTTTCACACTAACTGGTATAGTTTCATATCAAAATTTCTTAACGTCTTTAATACTATATAAAATATTATAGGTGCTAATCTTAAAAAATATCCAAGAAGTCTTTTTATTTATATGATAGAATCGATATAGAATTTAAATTAAAAAAATTATTTAGAAGGTCAGAATTGTAATGAATCGTTGTCTCGGACCTAAAACCGGTCAAGCACCAGATCAAGGAATCATAAATCCTGCGTAACGGGCTTGGCATAGAGATTTGCTGCCGGGTTCGCGCCGAGTCTTATTTTTCTCAGATTTTTATTTTTTCCAGATTAACGATGCAACTCGAGAGAGTGCGCGCTTATACGCGTCCAACGTCTTTCCCTAGGTTTATGTCGTCGCGATTATTTCACACAACTTGCAATAATTCCGGATTCGCTTTCGCGTTAATAATCACCCTTACGGTGATTTTCTATTAGCGTACATTATCCTGTTAACACGTTTGCACGTGAAAGATACAAGTGAGACTTTGTAATCGTGGATCATCCCTAACCGTGGGAATAATTTTCACATAAATTAACAATAAAGTAATCAATTTGCCAATATTATTGCTTTCTCCCGTGTGGAAATTGCTCGGCTTGGCCTCTTTTGAATAATGGCCCTCTAGATGCCCCACAAAGGCGGCCCACACAGTGCTCCCAATTTTGGGAACTTTTTGAACTGCGCTTGCGTCGCGCTAGCAACCCGATTGGATACTGTTAGCGCGCGTATTTTAAATTATATACATATTCAAATTTATTATTTATGATGAATAATGATTGGGAAAGGCATCAAAAGTAATTTTTTAATCATAAAATCGAATTTTGAAGTGACAGATGAAAAAATTATGTAATTTTATTGCAAAAAACGTTATTAATTCTGACTTCAGAAAAAGCAAAATTCTCAATTTATTTTTATTAGTTTTAGTCATTTCATTTCAAGCCACATTGCAGGGAAGAGAAAAAAAGTAATTGAGAAAATCGACAGAGACAAGATTAATCATTGTAATGAAAAAAAGGTTTCTTTCTTTGAACTCAGAATTCATAACGTCTTCATCTTCAAAATCGAATTATTTTTTATGTGTCACTTCAAAATCTTATTCTGGAATTAAAAATTACCGTTTATGCAATTCCTAATCCTTATTTATGATAAATATTATATTTCAATATTGATACTATTGACCCAGTGGGCACAAAGTTTGGCGACGTCTTTGCGACATCGTTACGACATATTTACGATAATTTTACGACATCCTATGTCCATGTAGTTAAGGTGTCTTTACGATATCGTAAATAAGTCGTATGATCTGACGATGTCTTTACGATATCGCAAAGGCACCGAAACGACATGGACATAGGATGTCGTAAAGATGTCGTAAAGACGTCGCCAAATTTTGTGCCCACTGGGCAGTTTTATTTAGTTCAAAAAGTTCCTAAAATTGGGAGCACTGGGCCCACCGTGAGAGTAAATGCACTTTTTTCGTTCGAAAATTTCTGTCTTCAATTTTAGTCGGATTCGGAATCATTTTTTCTTTAACAAAGTTAATTAAATTATAAAAAGCTTGACGTTCCGAGCTCTCTTCTATTTGTTTATTCATAATTCATTCACTCTTGTTTTTTACGCTTTAATAACTGATTAGGTCAACTTTATATTATCTGAAATTAATGTTTAGGGACTCATAGAATACAAATAATTGGTTATTATTCCATTTATTTGTTATAAACCAATTTTATGACAAAATTAGCAAATAGTCTTATAATCGGTAAAAAAAATGTGTTTGATAAAAGTGCTTCATAATAACGTAGGAATGACATTTAGTTACAAAACTATTTGAAAAGCTTATAATAACCATTGTGACAAACAATTCTTATGGCAAAATATTAAAATTTGAGATTTTTCAGATTATGTTTTCCTTTAATCGCCGGAACGACTTCAGGTATTTCTTAGCATAATAAATATTTATTAATATTTTATAAAATACAACAAATTAAATTTTTATAAACAAATTATGTAAACAAATTCAAAATGTTAGCTCTTTCGCATAGAACAAAATAAACAATTTTTGCACTTGAAATGTTTTAAGCTCTTGAACGAATGACTGCTAGTGACAAAAAGATTATAAAAGTGACAAGTAACTACTTTTTAAAACAATTCTTGTAGAAAAATATTCAAACTTAAGGATCTATCAAATAAAAGTTTTTTTGCTAACCAGAACGGGTACAGATATTCCTGAAAATATTATATCTTCAATAGTATTTGGTAAAATGTAACAGTATGAATATTTATAAACAAATAAGATTTGTTTATATAAATTGTTTACAAACATTCAACTTGTTATATTTTACTAAATATTATCAAAGATATATTTTTTAGGAATATCCGTAGCCATTCTAGCGTTTAAAGAAAATTAAAATTTAATAAAACCTTAAATGTGAATATTTTGTCACGAGAATTATTTAACAATGATTATTATTAACTTCTCCCAATTGTTTATGACTAGCAGTCCTTCGCCCAACAGATTGAAACATTTCAGTGCAAAAAAATTTCTATGCGATAAGGCTAAAATTTTGAATTTGTTTATAAAAATTAAAATTTTTTATGTTTTATTAAAAATTAATCAATATTTATGATGATAAGGAATACCTAAAGTCGTAATGGCGGTTGAAGGAAATTATAATTTTAAAAAATCTCAAATTTTATTATTTTGCCACAAGAATTGTTTGCAAATTTGTTCATAAAATTTGTTCATAACAAATAAATGCAATAATGAACAAGCTATTTGTATTCTATGAGTCCCTAAACATTTATTTAAGTCAATATAAGGTTTACCTAATCAGTTATTGGAGCGTCAAAAATTGTTATGAACAAAATTTCACTTTTTCCATACTTTGAGTGAAAAAATTATTAATAAACAAATAGAGGAGACAAAAGTGCCTTGCAGGGGACTATGTATTTTTCCCATTATTTTTTTATACCAAAAACACCCAGTCCGATCACCAAGTTAAACAACAGCAATAAAAATTACTTTAAAAACAAAGATGAAATTTTTATTAAAAAAATCAAAAAAACATTTTTATTATAATCTCTTGTATCGTGTTTGGAAAATAATATGATTTTTTTTACTTTTTTCATAAGAACTAAATAAACCAAAGAATTTAGTGCTTTACATTTGTAAAAACATTTAAAAAATTAGGAATTTAATGTATGAACAATTTACATTCTGAAAAATGCACTAGTTTATTTTTGAGAGTTTTACAAGCAGACCCTGCCACGCGTTGCTGTAACTCAGTTATAATAAGTATTATTATACTATCATTCAGTTTAAATTGCGTAATTCAAAAAATCTTTTACTTAAAAAATTTTCCATTTTTATTTTTAAGCGTACGTTTTTAATTTCAGGAATTTCAACATGCAGTCTTGAAGACATAAACAATTAGAAATTAAAAGAATCTTAAGTTGAAAATTTTTTTTATTTAATCAACTGTAAATATAAATCAATCATGTTTTTAAATTTATCTATACTTTAAGTATTGAAAAGTAAACAATAATTGATTTTCAAAATGATTCTAAAATCGTTCAAAATTTAAGAATTTTCAGATTTTAACGTTAAAAATGAAACGATTTCAGTTTGAAATACTTAGTTATTAAAAAACGTAAATGCCTGATTTGAAAAATGTTTAATTTGTAAGTGAAGTTGTTAAACTTTTATGTATAAATAATAATTAAACAAGTATTATTAATGTATTAATTATTTGTTTAAAAATTATTTTAATAGAATATTTAAAAAGGTTTTAAAAAATGTATAAAATTGTCAAAAAATTATCTGAAATGTTTTAATGACATTTTGTTAAATTTACAAGATCTAGCAAAAATTGTAATAAAAATTCGATTAATGTATTTTAAAAATCTTTTACGTTTTTTATTTGAAATCAGCAAAAATCTACCTTTCGTTTTAATTAATATTGTGGCTATTTGCACATAGATTTTTGGTACGAATAGCGGAATTTTTTTGGTATACACACATTTATTTTGAATCTTTTCAAAACTTCTAAATATCTTTTAAAATTAAATAATAAGTCTTCAATTGTTATTTCTACGTCAAAATTTTAAGGAATTTTTTTTTTTTAATTGCAGGATTTTCTAAAAATTGTAGGAAAAATTGAATTTATTTTAAAAGATATTTAGACGTTCTACGAAAATTTCAAACATAATTTGAAAAAATTTAAAACAAATTCTAGATTTTTCAAGATTTGGTGATAAAATTTGGAAGCTTTTCAAAGATGTTTAAATTATTTAAAATAAAAATAATTTAACTTGTAATTTATGAAAAGTTCACTTTAAAAATTTCAATTTTAAAGATTGATTTTTTACTTTAGTGCACTGAAAATGATAACGCGGATTTATATTTTTTACATTGAATCTTAATCTATGAATTCTATAAGTTATAAAAGTTATACATTTGGCATTTTATATGCATTTCATTTGAAATTCTTCATTTAAAAAATTTTTTAATCTTATTGACCGTGAACAATGTTTCCGAACCGGGAAAACCGGGAACTTATTGCTTTGATTAAAACGGCCATCCTAGTTTGAGTTTTGTGACAAATATGAATATTTTACTTTTAATTGACCGAGAAAATTGAAAAACTACACCGGTAAATGACCGACAATTTGAAATCGTAACCTAGAGTGCAAATTAGTATGGGTGCGTGGACGTGCGGTCTTTTAGACCGCACGACCATTCATAAGGGTTAAGATTAATTTAGTTGAAACATTAACTCGAAATATATTGTTATTGATATTTTATCGACTACTTAAGAATAATTTCCAAAAAATGTTTGCCCCATTAAATCCTGAGTTGAATCGCGTGTTGAAATTTGACTTTTTGCCTGTAATCGGCTTGTGAGATTAGACAGGAGTTGCACCTTTTATTTCCGTTGGTTCAGCTCGCGTGTCTCGGTCAAGAAAAGGGGGAGCAGATGAAAATAAGGTAATTAATTCTTCACCTTTTGATAGGGTCTACTTTAGCACCAAAGTCGAAAATTAAAAAATTACACATGTAATCTTTTTACAACTATAAGATACGTTTATATCTACAAGTATATTATTATAGTATATAATTATAGTAATTATTATAACATATTATTATAGTAATTAATTTTAATTGTTTAAAAATAAAATATAATAATTATTTTCACTCATTTTACATTAAATAATAAATGCTCCAGTTTAATGTTCACTACCCGGATGTTAATTAACACTTAGGGATTATTCATAAGCTACGTTACGAATTTTTGACCCCTCGTTGACAACCAAATCAAAAATATGAAATTTTGATAAAAAAGTTAGTTTTATACCAAAAAAGACTAATTTCCAACAAAATATAAAAACTCTCAACCCGAAAGTTAAATTTGCAACTAAACTAGATTAATTTAAAAAATCTACTTCTTAAAACAATGGTTTAATTTTAACAAAAAGTTGAATTTTGCTTTAAAAAGAACCGTTTTCGATCAAAAATGGAATGGGTAAATTTTCAATTACCAAAGCAATTTTTCAAGAATAAAAAACGAAATTTTCAACAAAACAGTTCTATTTCCAACCAATGAGATGAATTTTTAACTAAAATTTTGAATCGTTGATCAAAAATGCAGTTTTAAGAAAGTAGTTCAACCTTAAACCTTAGTTGTTAAATTTCTAACCGAAAATATGAATTTTTAAACAAGAAGATTAATTTTATACCTAAGAAAACGAATTTTCTAACTAAATTGAATAATTATTAACCCAAAAGTTAAATTTGTAAACGAAAAGATTAATTTACTACCAGAAAAGACGAATTTTCAATCAAATTCAAGAACTCTCAACCGAAAAGTTGAATTTGTCAGAAAGAAAGCAATTTTTGTCTAATTTTTAAGAAGGTAGTTCAACTTTAAAATCTAGTTGTTACATTTTGAGCATAAAAAAAATTAAAGTTTAAACCAAAATATTATTTTTGTACAGAAAAAAACGAATTTTGAACAAAATTCAATAATTCTTAAACAAATAGATTAAGAAGAATTTTTATAAAGTTCAAGAATTCTCAACAAAGAAGTTGAATTTTTAAAAAAGAAAGGAAAAATTTTCTTTTACTTTTTAAGAAGGTAGTTCAACTTTAAAACCCAGCGGTGACTTTTTTAACCAAAAAGATAAATGTTTTAATCAAAAGATTAATTTTCTACCGATAAAACGAGTATTTAACAAAATTCAAGAACTCTCAACCAAAAAGTTGAATTTTTGAATTAAAAAGATTAATTAACTATAAAAAAAACAGAATTTACAATAAAACTCAAGAATCCTGAACCAAAAAGTTGCATTTTTAACTAACAAGTGATGAATTTTTAAACAAAAACATTAATTTACTACCAAAAAAAGAGGAATTTTTAACAAAATTCAAGAATTCTTAACCAAAATGTTGAAATTTTAACTGAAAAATATGAATTTCTAAACAAAAAGATTAAATTACTGCCAGAAACAACGAATTTTCAATAAAATTCAAGAATTCTCAACGAAAAAGTTGAGTTTTTAAGAAAGAAAGTAAAAACTTTCTTTTACTTTTCAAGAAGGTAGTTGAAATTAAAAAACCTAGCTGTCAATTTTTTAACCAAATAGATAAATGTTTTAATCAAAAGATTAATTTTCTAGCGATAAAACGAGAATTTAACAAAATTCAAGAATTTTCAACCATAAAGTTGGATTTTTAACTAAAAAAGATGAATTTTTAAACAAGAAGATAATTTACTACCAAAAAAGAAGAATTTGTTATAAAATTCAAAAATTATAAACCAAAAAGTTTAATGGTTAAGAAAGAAAGATTTTTTTTATTTTTAAGAAAGTCGTTTAACTTTAAAACCTAATTATTAAATTTTTAGACAAAAAGATTAATTTTCTACTGAAAAAAAATGTTGAATAAGATCCAAGAACTCTCAACCAAAAAGTTGAATTTTAAATTAAAAAGATTGATTAATTACAAAAAATACAGAATTTACAACAAAACTCAAGAATTCTAAAACAAAAAGTTGAATTTTTAACTAAAAAAAATGCATTTTTAAACCAAAATAATAATTCACTACCAAAAAAGGGTAATTTTTAACAAAATTAAAGAATTCTGAACCAAAAAGTTGAATTTTCAATTAAAAAAGATAAATTTTTGAACAAAAATATCAATTTTCTACTAAAGAGACGAATTTTTAATAAAATTCAAGAAGTCCCCATCAAGAAGTTGAAATTTTCAACTAAAAAAAGAGAATTTTTAAACAATAAGTATAATTTACTACCAAAAAGATGAATTTGCTATCAAATTTAAGAATTCTTAACCAAAAAATGAATTTTCAATTAAAAACGTAAATTTTTAAACAAAAAGGTTAATTTCCTACCAAAAACATCTTTGATATGTTGAACAAATGTGAAAAAAAATTTGATTAAAACACTCCATTTTTGACTCTTAATAAATATAAAGCAACAAATCTTTGATAGACAAGTGTTGGATTCGAACAAACATTTAGTGTTTTACAGATCCAAAAATAAAATAATAATTTTTTCTAAGACTGAAAGTGTTATTGTTATCAGTTTCTCGAGAGGAATTGTTGCTACTATCAGATTAGCGTATACGCTAATCTCTGATCTGCAATTGACCTACAATTAGTATCTAGATACATCTCTAAACAATGATATGCTTTTTTTTCTCATCTACATGAAAATTTCAATTATTATTGTTGCAAGAAAAATATTCAATTATGAATTTCTCATTTGACCATATTATATTTTTTAATAAAATTTATAAATTTGTTTCTAATTAAAGTCATAGAACAATTTCTTAAATACAATTGTAGTTTCTAAAATTGAAAAAATTGTGATATTGCAAATCCACAAAGTCATTTATTATGGAAAATAATGTATCTGGAGAAAAATTCATAAAAATGAAAATTCTAGAGCGTCACTTTTTCCGTTATCATACGAGTTTTTGTTTGTTTTCCTGAAGATACAGTTTTTCATAAAATCGATCTACCAGCATAAATTGTTGGAAAACATGTGGAGTATAAGAATTGATTAATATATTACAATATAACTGTCTTCAGTGTTCTTGAGCTCATTTTAAATATAAATTTCCTTTGAATTTTTCAAGTTTATGACAAAAATTGTGAAAAAGTTTGCTTAGTTTTTCCTTGAGGTGGAACTTGAAATAACAAAATTGCAAAAATTAAAGAATACATGATCATTTATATGGAAATTTTACAACTCACTAGGCATTATATTTCAAGAACATTTTACGAAATTTATCAGATTATATAAATTTAAAACAATCTCAGAAATGTTTTTTGGTATTTTCGAGAAAAAATTCTATATTATGTAATTTTGAGTTTGGGACACAGAATTTCCGTGAAAAATCATAATTTCTGTTTAAGAAGAGGGAATTTTAGTAAAAATTTATAATTTGACTTTGAGCTGAGACTTTTTTAAATTAAACAGAAAATTCTAAATTAGAAAATGAGAACTTTAAAACATTCCCTGTTTAAAGTCAGAATTCGTCAGAAATTAATACTTCCCTCAAAATTTTGGAAAGAAGTTACTATATTTCTGAAGATAAATAGGAAATTTTATAAATATATGTAATTTTGATTTTGAATAGGAATTTTGAAACTTAATTTAATTGTGACTTGATAGAGGGAAGTTTTTAAAAGCATAATAATTCTGAGTTTAGACGGGGAATAAATAAATAAAAAATATTAAAAAATTCTGTCAAGAATTATATTTTTGTTTTGAAACAGGTAATTTTTAACATAAAATTGGAAATTGCGGCAAATAGTTTTAATTCTGATTTATAAAAATAGAATGTACAGAAAAAAAAACCTGTTACAAGTCAGAATTCGTCAGATTTGTAAAATTCCTTGTTCCAAATCAGAATTTGTTTAAACTTGAAAATCCCTTTTTTTTGATTGCAAATAAAAATATACCAGAATTTAAAACTTCTCTTTTCTGAATTTTATAATTATAATTACAAAGAATTATTATTTTCCAAATTTAAGAAATTGAAATTCGATTGAAATCAAATTCAAAATCCTATTTATCGTAAAATAATCAAGTTAATGTATAGAATTCCTGAAAATGAAACCAAGGATTTTCAATTTCGAAGACGGAATTTTAATAAAAAATTATGATTTTCAGTTTCCAAACAGAGGATTTCCGTATGGAAATATAATTTAGACTTTAGGATAGGGAATTTTCGTGAATGATTATTATTTGATTTGTAGCAGATAATTTTTGACATGAAGCGTCAATTTTTAAACTAATTATGATTTCGATTTAGAGAAAGAGAATTTAAAAAATCGAAAGGAATCTGTATTATCATTCGAGATAGTTACCATCGATCAGTGTAGATACCTTTTTCACCATCGTGAAAATGGAAATCAACATGTCGATCAACTTAACTCTTCAAATAACAGAAAATACTTAAAGTCATTTTTAGACTAGATGGAAAACAATTTTTTTTTTCAATTAAATTAATTTTTTTTAATATCTACTTTCGTCGCACCACTGGGAATCGAACCACAGAACTTCCGATCGTCGGTCGGGTGCTTTCCCATTAAGCTATTAGAGAGATCGAAAGAAGAATCTTTTTTCAGAAATATATGCTATCTCAAGTCAGGTCTTACATTTATGATACGAGCAATTTAAAGGAATCTGTATTATCATCAGAGATAGTTACACTGATCGATGGTAACTATCTCTGATGATAATTCACATTTTTTTAACTTACTCTTATCATAAATGGAACACTTGGCTTGAGATAGCTTATATTTCTAAAAAAAGATTCTTCTTTCGATCTCTCTAATAGCTTAATGGAAAAGCACCCACCTGGCAATCGGAAGTTCGGTGGTTCGATTCCCAGTGGAGCGAATGAGAAGATATTTTTTCAGACAAAATTTAAATTAAAAAAAATTCCTGTTTGGCCAAAATGATCTGATGTTCCAACTCAGAATTATAATTCTTTTCCAAAATTCCCTGCTCCAAATCAGAAATATTCTAAATATTTAAAACAAATTTAGAAATTTCTTTAAATCTTGAAAAGTTTTCCGGTCAATACAATGGCTTCTAAAATCGGTTACTATCAAGATAAATTCTGGAAAAAATAAATCACGTATGCGAATGTATTAATATAGTAAAAGTCCATTAGTGGGACGATGGTCGTGGGGGCTAAAGCGTACGCTTTGGACTCACTCCTTCGGCTTGCGGGTTCGATTCCCGCCTCGCACTCTGAAAGAGTCTCGGTGTTCCATGCGGTGAACACTAGCCTAGCAAGGGAGTTGTTCATCTCCGGAGAGTCGTGGGACCGGTACCTCTAGAGAAAAAGGTTTTCTCTAAGTACTTAAGGCTGTTGCTCTTGGTGGTTCGGAACCCACCTTAAACTGTAGGTGGTCCCCCTTCCACCACCAAGTAAGTGTGTGGAGGGTGTGTGAAGGAATAGAGAAGGTGTAAGAAAAATGTAAACCCTTAGGGGACACATTAGAAGCTTCCATTCCATTGAATAGTAAAAGTCCATTAACACGCGAGCATCTTGTATAGAAAAATGGTAAAAATTCTCAGCGTTTCTTTAATTATTCCTATTTTTTATTTGTTGAATAATGTATAGATCCAGTTTTTGCTTCCTGTATGATATCGGATTCCAAATTGCAGATCGACGAATCAAGCCTCCGCCGATAATGCGTCTGTCGTTACCGACAAATGCACATTGCGCTCATCTGCAGTGCAGCCCGATAGCCTCGGAATGCCGTCTGATAGGAACTTTATCGAATCGTAATTCCTTTCGGTCGGTTCTAGTCGCAATAAATGTACATACGAAGGAACGACCGACCCAAGCCGTGAGGGCACTTCTATTTAACTATACTACTACTCGAGAGCATTTCTATTTAGCTATACTACTTTTCTACTACTTCACTCTCCGTGGAATGGTTCGCAAGGTCGCGAAAATTTAATTAGCATTGCGAAATCGTTTCTGTACTTTTATCAAACTTTATTCACTTGTAATGACTTAATTCAGTATGCAATATGCATAAGAGCGTAATCATACGTTATTATTATAAAGAGGTTTTTATTGCAAGGTTAATTCTCGACATTCAGCTTAAAAAAAATTGAAATCCTTTTAGTATTTCTTTTCTTTTATTTTGTCACAGGTTGCAGGTCAGGGAAAACCTGGAAATCAGGGTAATGTCAGGGAATCTTGTTTGGTTATAGAAAGTCAGGGAATTTAGGAAAAAAATTCAAAAGTCGGGGAATTTCTGCCAGAAGCAGTTTAAGTAATAGACAAAAATATTAAGGGGATGTTAAAGCATTTTTAAAATTTTCAAGGAGTTTTCAAGAGATTTAAAAAGTTTAAAGGTGTTTCAGAATATTTCAAAGGATTTGAAAATTTTTAGGGTATTTAAAAATATTCCAAGGTATTTGCAATAGGATTCGAATATTTTAAGGGATTTTAAATTATTTCAAAGATATTAGGGTACTTTTTAAAATTGTAAAGAAAAAATCAAGATTTCAGTGTATTCAAATTAAGTTCCAAATTTAAATATATTTCGATCATTACAAGGGTTTTTAAATCATTTCACAGATTTAAAGTTACTTTTAAAATCTCTAAGACATTTTCAAGAATTTTCAAAGGATTTTAAATATTTTAGGATCTTTAAAAAAATCCCAAGGAATTTTTAATAAAATTCGATCATTTTAAGTGATTCTTAAGGCGATTAAATATTTTATGGTATTTTTTTACATTTTCAAGGAATTTTCAAGAGCTTTAAAAAGTTTATAAGGATTTCAATAGATTTTAAATATTTTAGTGTCTTTGAAAAGATCCTAAGGAATTTTTAATGAAAATCGATAATTTTGAGTGATTCTGAAGGAGATTAAATATCTTATGGTATTTTTTACATTTTCAAGGAATTTTTAAGAGTTTAAAAAAGTTTCAAGGGATTTCAAAGGATTTAAAATATTTCTGGGTTTTTTAAATGATTCCTAACAATTTTTAATATATTTCGATAATTTTAAAGGATTCCAAAAGATTTTAAAGAGTTAAGGGAATTAAAAATTTGTTCAAGGGGTTTTAAAACATTTGGAACACTTTAGGGTAATTTCTAAGACTTCAATGAATTATTAATATGTTAGAAAAATTTGAAAAAATTCCTGAACATTTTAAAGATTTAAATCTTAGGTTTTTTTTTAAGATTTTCAAGAAATTTTTAAGAGCGTTCAAAGGTTTTAAAGGATTTTAAAATATTTTTAATATTTTAAGGTATTTTGAAAGATTTCAATGAATTATTAATATATTACGAAATTTTGAAGAAATTCCTAAAAATTTTAGAGATTTAAATCTTAAGGGTATTTTAAAAGATTCCAATCAATTATTAATAGATTTTAAAAATTCAAGATATTATAAAGGATTTTAAGGATTGTAGGGTGATTTTTCATTTTCCATGGAGTTTTCAAGAGATTTTAAAAAATTCAAGGGCTTTCGAACGATTTAAAATATTTTAGCTTTTTTAAAAGGACTTCTAGGAATTTCTAATATATTTTAATAATTTTAACGGAATTAAAAATATTTGAAATTTTTTGGATAATTGATAAGACTGCAATGAATTATTATGTATTTTTAATTATTATATATTTAAAAAATGTAAGGGAATTCCAAAAGTTTTTGAAAAGCTTAAAAAAGTTTTAGTGGATTTCAAAGTATTTGAAGTATTTAAGGTGTATTTTTAAAGATTGCAATGAATTATTAATAGAATAAAAAAATTGTAATGTATTTCAAAGGATTTAAAAAATACAAAGGCATTTTTTTAATTTCCATGGAGTTTTTAAGAGTTTTACAAAACTGCAAGGGATTTCAAAAGGTCTAAAATACTTTAGGCTTTTTTTTTTAATTCAAGGAATTTTTAAAAGAGTTTAAAAATTTGTAGGGATTCAGAAGGATTTTAAAGAGATTTTCTTCGAGGATTTAAATGATTTTATGGGACTTTAAAGCTCTGAAGATACTTTAATAAATTTTCCAA
This sequence comes from Belonocnema kinseyi, assembly GCF_010883055.1. Lineage (NCBI taxonomy): Eukaryota > Metazoa > Arthropoda > Insecta > Hymenoptera > Cynipidae > Belonocnema > Belonocnema kinseyi. Next base: position 38,822,293 of record NC_046662.1, on the reverse strand, counting down.
GATATCATAAAAGATAAGATTGCATATGACTTCATAGAATCTTATAGTATTTAATAATTAAAAAAAAAAATTAATTTAAATTTGGAATGGACCTCGAATTCTTATTAATTTATCCTGAATTTCTTTAAATTCCTTGGAATTATTTTTTTTTTAATTTTTCAAATTTTTTATAAATTCACTCAGTTTTAGAAAATTCAATCGATTTTTGAAAGTTTTGTTTTAATTGTTTATCGTTCATTTTTGTTTTCAAATCACTTCCCAATCCATTTTAATTCCTTCGGTTTTAACATAAATTGTCATAAAGTTTCACGTGTTCATTCTGATTCTTTTTTGTTAATTCTCCTTGAATTTGTATAAATTTATGGATTTTCGTGAAATTTTTGTTTTTAGTTTAGTCTATTCTGAAATAATTTTAATCTCTTTTTTTCATCAAACTCTTTTGAGTTCCTGTGAATTTTTTAAAACTTGTTTTAAACTCATTGAATTCAATATTTTAAAAATATTTTTAAATAGTGTTTAGTTACCTAATTTTTTATGAATTTCATCGAATTCTTCTCATTTTATTCAAATTCCTCTAAATTGACTCCTATATTACTGAAATCAATAGAACTTCAAAAAAAAAGTTCTAATTCATTAACATTTTTTTCAATTTAACTTGAAATTTTTGAAGTTTCATGAATTTATTCTGAATTGGTTCAAATTCACATTTCACCTGGAATTCTTGAAAAATTAGGTTGCTGAAGCCCTGAGAATAATAAATTTAAAATATAGGTTTTCCCCATTTACAAGAGATTCTATATTGAAAATGTCACAAAATTAGAAGTCTTTTCTTTAAATCTTAATAGTCAGAGAAAATGAGAAATTAGTCAGAGAGAAATCAGGGAATAGTTAGAAAATTTTTAAACATATAAAATAATTTTCTTCTTAATTTTTGTGTGTAGTATTCATTCATTTGTTTAAACAATTCTTTTGCTGTAAGATGGTACATTTCGAATTTGTTTAAATTGTGATTAATGTAATTTTAATTAAATATCTCAAATACCTTTTAGAAGTAATTACAGTCAAACTTGGATTTAATGTTAATTTTGGGACGGAGCGTGACAGTAAATCCAGATTCTCGGAACTATTTCATCCCTCTCCTGTTTTTTCTCTTTTTTGTTTCTCTTTCTGTTTTGTGACGCTTTAGTGAGCACCACACGTCCTCCCGCTATGCCTCTCATCAATCCAGGAGCACTAAATCCAGGTTTGACTGTATTTTTTAATTATAAGCAAAAAAACTATCCATTTCGTTTAATTTTTTTTTCAATTTCAGTTAATTTTTTATTTGATAGTTTTGCGGTTGAAATTTTGAATTTAGATGGCTAGTTTGAAAATGTTAAACATTTTGATATTTTGAATTTCGAACATTTCACGGAAAAAAAATTATTCAGAATCCTAGCTTTTTCAGGTCGATGTAGGATAACATACATTTTTGGTCTAATTTTCCTCTTTCATTGTGCTCTGATTTACTTTTCTTAAAAAAACATTTACGCTCTAATCAGGTCATTCTTTAGAACATTTGTGAATGAGCCTCAGTCGTTGCAGGTTCTACTTGAAATAGTGTACATGTACTATTTTAATTCCTTTGCAGCACTCTTACTAAGGACGTAAGTAATAAATAAATATTAAAAATTGAATAATTTTTAAAAATTTGCTGATCAAAGAGTATTAAATTTTATAAATGTACTTTTTTCACTGACTTGCATCCTTCTTAATTTACTCTATTCTACTCAATTTAATAGATTTTTTTTAATTTTCATAAGTTTTAATTTGATTAATCCAGATGATCAATTCATAAAATGATGAAAAGATTTTTAAATAATTCAGGTTATTTAAAAAGATTACGAAGAAATTTTCAGTTGATTTCAGTAATATAATAGGATTTAAAAGGATTTGAAGTATTGAAGGGTATTGAAAAATATTCCCAGGCGTTTTCAAAGACATTCAAATTATATAAGAGGATTTAAAATATTTTAAGAAATTCTTATTCCCAGAATTTTTAAATTTAATTCAAAAGTTTGAAGACTTTTCAAAGACTAAAATATTTAAGGGTATCTTTAAAGATTTAGAAACATTTTCAAGAGATTTGAGCATTTTCAAGGTATTCCCAAAGGTTTTAATATTTTCAAAAGTTTTAAATATTTTAATGAATTTCACAAAAAATCACAAGGCGTGAGGGAGTTCGCATGGTTTCAATAATTTGAAGAGATTTTCAAATATTGTTTGCAATTTTTTTAATGAATTTCGTCTAATTCTTCTCATTTGCTTTAAAATTTTCTGTAAATTGACTCAAAATGTATTGCAATCAATCGAATTTTCTTCGATTCTTAAAATAGTTTCAATTCATTTAAACTCTTTCCAATCAAACTTGAGTTGTTCAATAGTCATTAGTCACTTCTTCCGTTAAATATTTGAAGAGATTTGAGTTTTCTTAGAATTCACCCTAAATTCTTTTAAATTCCTTTGAATTCTCTTGAATTTTTTAATTTACTTGAATTCCTCTAAATTCATTCCAATTTTACGGAAATCAATGGAATATTTTTTATTGTTAAAATTGTTTCAAATTCATCTAAATTCTTTTGAGTGTAAGTCGAATTGCTCTAAAATCTTATGAATTTATCTGAATTTGATTACCATTTTAAACTGTGAGGCCCGAAAATTATAACTCAAGAAATTAAACATTCTCAGAAAGGGAAGGGATCAATGTTTATTACATACAAATTTAAATTGTTCGTAATTGAAAAGATTTTAAATTTCGAACAAAGTAGGTCGAGTATTCCACAATTTTAACTTTAAAATGTTTCAAATGAATTTTTTATTTTGAGCATTCAAATTGTAATATAATTGGAATGGTAAAAAACAATTGAATTTCTGAAAAAGTACAAATTTACAAGTCATAAAAAGTTAAATCTTGAAAAATGTTGAATGTGAAATGCAAGTTTAGGATTATAAAATTTAATTCAATTTTTAAAAAAATATATAATTTTCTTCTCATTTTACATTAGATCTGGCTTACGACCTGTTTTCGTAAATACCTTATCGGAATCATGCTCGAAATTGGAATATCTTTGACATTAGGCTGCTTAGGCGTCATAATTTTCCTTCTGTACTATAATTTTACTTCAGCCTATGATATCTGGAAACAGAAAAAAATTCCTGGACCAAAACCTAGTTTCCCAGTTGGAACAATGAAAGAAGTTATTCTATGGAAGGAAGTTCAGGGTGATTATTTAAAGAAACTTTACGACAGCTATAAAAATGAAAAAATGGTGGGAATATTCAGATGGGACAGACCAATATTGATCTTGAATGATCTTGATTTAATTCAAGACATCTTGAGGAAGGACTTCTGTAAATTTCCAACTCGTGGCAGAGCAATTGTAGAGACAGCTGAACCTCTCTCGACAAATATTTTCAGGCTAGATTTTAAAAGGTGGCAGCCAGTTAGATATAAATTATCCCCAAGTTTTACACCTGGAAAATTGAAAAATATGTTTCATCATTTTGTGGAATCTGGGCAACAGATAGAGGGCTACATTGACAAATTGTCATTTGAAAATAAATCCGTTAATTGCAGAGAAATTGTATTAGCATACAGCACCACTGTCATGGGCTCTTCTATTTTTGGATTGAATTTTAAAGGTTTCGATGGCCAGGGTGGTAGTTACCGCCGGTTACAACAAAAATTAATTAGTACTGATTGCAACTGGCGTAATACGACCTTGGAAATAAAGGATAGCTTTCCAAATTTTTACGAAAACTTTATGTCATGGTTAGGTCCTTTTGATGCAACCAATTTTTTTGTAAACACTTTAAAAGAAATATTCAAGTATAGAGAGGAGAGCAATGTCATCAGGCATGACTATATAGATTTTCTTAAATAATTAAAAGATGGTTCGTCAAAATTTGATGACTTTGGTAAGTTTATATTAAAATTTGAGATTTCAGGATGGCTACTTGACCAGGAAATGACCGGGAATTTTATTGACCGTGAAACCCGGGAAATGACCGGGAATTTTGTTGACCGGGAAATTACCGGGAATTTTGTTTGACCGGGAAATTACTGGGAATTTTGTTTGACCGGGAAAACTGGGAAATGACCGGAAATTTACTGTTTTATTTTAGGAAAGGAAATTTCGGCAAAGAAATATAATATCACTTGGAACAGGCAATTTTTTTAATGAATTAAAACTGGGATTCAGAAGAAAGAAATTCAAAAAATTGCCGTTGCAAGTCAAAATTCGTCACAATTTAAAAGTTATTTCTTCCAAATTTTAGAAAAAGAACGTACTTCAAGTATAATATAAATATATTATATATAGATACATATTATAATAATATAAATTTTTTTACATTTTTTATTGAGAATTTATCTTTTTCTTCTTCTTGAAAATACAACTAATGCGTTTAAAAGCTAAAATCTCTTGTTAAAAATCAATTTTTGTTGTTGGAAGATTCATTATTTGAATTGAAAATTCATCTCATTTAAAAATGTAACTACTTTGTAGAAAATCGATTTTTCAACTAAAAATTTAACTATTTCAGTAGAAAATTTAAATATTTTTCTGAAAATCCGATTTTTTTTGGTTAAGAATTACATTTTTTACGGAACTTTATACTATTTTATTTTTGGTTAAAATCTTATCTTTTTTTTTGTATGAAAATTCAAATACTTTATTTAATATTAATGTAATTTGTGGAAAATTCGTCTTGTATGTAGAAAAATAATCTTATTGGTTGAAAATTCATGTTTTTTTTTATGTATAAAATTCAAGTACTCCAGTTAAATATTCATAATATTAGTGGAAAATTAATCTTTTAGGTTAAAAAAAAATTACTTCGTTGAAAAATAAACTCCTTTATTGCAAATTAATTTTCGTATTGAATATTAATCATTTAAATTAAAGATTTATTTCTTTGGTAGAAATATGAGCTATTTGATTGCAAAATTGTTTTTTCTTTGAATGAAAAGGAATTTTTTGCCGAAAATTAAACTATTTTGTTGAGAATTTTTTTCTGTTTTGGACAAAAATGATTTTGTTCTTTAAAATGAAAATGTGACTATTATTCAAGTTGAATATTCCAGAATTTTAGATAAAAATTCGTCTATTTAGTTGAAAATTCCTTTTTTGACTAAAAATATAAATATTTAATTTTTGGTCATAAAATTGTCTTCTTGTTTGAAAATTCATCTTTTTTGTATCTAACTCCAATTGAATATTCCATAGATTTAGTTGGAACTTCTTCTGTTTGGTTGAAGATTAAACAATATATATATATTTTTAAAATTAATTTGTTATTGAAAATTTAACTGTTTCAGTTGAAGATTCATTGTTTTAGATAAAATTTTTAATTTTTTTATAAGTTAATCTTCTTGGTTGAAAATTCATCTTTTTGGTCAAAGCTTCAATTATTCCGATTAAAGATTTATCATTTTATTTAAAAATTCATCTTTCTGGTTTAAAACTTAACTATTCAAGTTGAATATTTACGATTTTATTTAGGAATTTATCACTTTGTGTAAATAAAATGTAATTTTTTAAACTAAAAATTTAACTTATTCCAAATGTATATTGATTAAAAATTCAATTATTTCGTTAAAATTCATGTATTTCGTTTAAAAATATTGTATTTTTCGGTAAGAAATGAACCTTTTTGTTACAAAATTTAACATATTGTTTAAGAATTCTAGTATTTCAGATAAATATTCATAATTTCAGTTGTAAATTTATCTGTTTATTTTTTAATTTAACTATTCCTGTTGAAGATGTATAATTTTATTTGCAAATTCATTTAATTTGCAATGCTTTGCTTTTTTGTGTTAAATGATGATTGAAATGAACGTTGTACTTTAAAATAAATGTTTGCGTTTTTCGACAAATATTAATGTTACTTTAAGTTGACCAGGAAAATTGAAAAACTTGACCAGGTAAAACCGGGAAATGACCGTGATTAAAAAATCGTCCGCCGAATCGCCACCCTGGATTTACTGGAATAAAATTTTTTTTAATATTAATTTTTCTGTGTATAGGAGTCACTGAAGAGCTTTTAGCTGCACAATTATTCGTAATGTTTATAGCGGGTATTGAGACACCTGTAGGTGTAATCATTAACGCTTTGTATGAGCTGGCCCTGAATCAGGATATTCAAAATAAACTTCGTGAAGAAATTAAAAGTGAATGTGAGAAAAATGAAGGGCTTTTGACTTATGAAACTATCAGGAATACGAAATACTTGGATAAAGTTATCAAAGGTATATTGCATTACAAAAAAAGGATAGAATAATCTCAAGGAATCTGTATTATCATCAGAGGATAACAGAAATTCCTAAAGTCTTTCCAGACTAGATAGAGCTCCATCTAGTCTGAAAAGACGTTAAGTATTTTTGTTATTCTCTGATGATAATAAAGATTCCTTGAAAAAGTTAAATACGTAACACCTGGCCAAATAATACGTGCATTTCTGAAAAAGGATTCTTTTTTCGATCTCTCTAGTAGCTTAATGGGAAACGTACCCGACCGGTAATCGGATGTTCTGTGGTTCCATTACCAGTGGAGTTAAGGAGAAGATCTTTTTTCAGAAGAAATTTAATTTAAAGGATGATCTCTTTTAATTTGTTTTGTAATTTAAAGAAATTTTGTATTCCTGTCAAATAGAGGCTCTCAGAAAATATCCACCTCTCATGCATCTGATGAGAGAGTCAGCTGAAGAGTACACTTTCAGTGGCACCAATGTAACTATACCAAAAGGTCAATTGCTTTGGATACCAATTTTTGCTATTCAAAGAGATCCAAATATTTACCCAAATCCAGATGTTTTTGACCCGGAAAAATTTAACAATGACGTCTCTTCATTGAGACATCCAATGTCGTTTTTATCTTACGGCGATGGCCCAAGGAATTGTATTGGTAGGATTTTTTATTTATAATTTAAAAAAAAACCGTATGCAGTGCATATAAATTCGAAAATTTTTTCCTGCGAGTTAGTTCATTTAAATTAATGTAAACTCTTGTTTGCAGGTTTACGCTATGCATATTTTCATATGAGAATTTGTGTCATCAATATTATCCAGAAATTTAGACTGCAAGTTAGCGAGAAAAATTTCACGAAATATGAATGCGCACCTGCTTTTTTCTTTCTTGTACTGAAAGAACATATCTGTTTAGATTTTGAGAAGCTGGATAAATAATTCGTTTTCTTATAAGAGTAAAAATAAGCCTCGATGGATCAATTACATCGAATTTTGAGAACATCCTAACGTGTAATTGTGAAAAATTAACAATAAAAATTTGTATGCATTTTCCAACTTTGAAATATTTTTGATAATTTGGGTAGTGAAAATAATTACAGTTTTGAAATTAAACGTAAAATTTCTATACTTTTCAAAAAAGCGACGAATTTTAATTTTAAATATTTGATAACTCATAAAAATTGTTGTCTAAACTTCTGAATTTATATGTGTGTGTGTGTGTGTGTGTGTGTGTGCATGTGTGCACAATATATAGTAAAAGAACAGTCGCCTTTTTACCAAACCTACTATTTTTTAAGGATATCCAAATAATAAATTCTCCTCAAAATTTAATGATTCTTAAATAAAAATGATAATTTCCCATAAAAAACCATTTGATTCTGCGGTAATGATTTTTTGTTTAAAAATACCTAGTTCAGGTGAAACATACCAACATAACCTAAAATTGTTCAGAAATAAAAATATATTCATTGAAATCTAATAATATTTCATTAAAAATACAAATAATTTGTGATAAAAAAACATAAGATCACCGAAAATTGTTATAAGGTTCTAAATCTTTTGTACAATCTAATTAATACTTTTTTAATAACTGACTGCAAAAATTGCAAATCTAACTATAATGAATCTTGTTTTCAAATACCAATTTTCGGCATATAAGAACAAACATAAGCTTAAATTGTTAAATTTTGAAAACCTTTTCAAAATGAAAAAGAAATCAATTTCCAAAGCAAAACACTGATGTAATTCTAAACCGTTAAAGATTCTAAATCTTGTTCAAGTTGTCATGATTTTTCTTTAAAAAAAAAACGATTTTTGATTTCAAATCGGTGACATAACCTAAAAGTCTTAAATATGTGAGTCATCCTTGAAATGTATATTTAAAAAGATGTTTAAATCCAAGTTTCGATGAAAAAAAGTAACAGAATCTAAACTTTTTCAATCTTTTTTTAATTAAAAAAAAAATGTTTCCAGAGAAAAACACTAATATAATTATAAATTATAATATATATTTATATATATATATATTTATTTCAATTAAAAATCCAATTTCCGACAAAAAACACAATCTGAAATTTTTAAAGATTCTAAATCTTGCTCGAATCGTTATAATATTTTTTGATTTAAAATATCAATTCTTGGTGTCAAACGCCCAAGATAATAAAATTCTTACAGAATTATGAACCATTAACATTTTCATTTAAAATAATCGATTTCCTGCGTATAACGTCAATATATCTTGAAACCCGTCAAGATTCAAAATTTTGTTCAAATTATAATGATTTTCGTTTTGAAAAAGTAGTTTTTAAAATAAAGCGCTAACATAGTCTAAAGTTGTTTAAATATGTACCTTCTTAAAAATATTTTTTCAACATTAAAATTTTCCATTTCCGGTGAAAAACACTAGCATAATTATAAATTCTTAAACATTCTAAATCTTCTTAAAATTATAATCATTTTTGTTTTTAAATACAAATTTGGGGTATAAATAGCCAACACAGCCTAAAATAGTTCTGATTTGGAATTTTTTTTATTCTAATCTTTCTTAAAAATTAATAATATTAATTTCCATAGAAAAAAACTAACATAATCAAAAATTGTTAGAAGATTCTAAATCTTGTTTAAATTATTTTTTGCGTGAAACGCGAACATAACCTGAAATTTATGATTTATGCTGTAAATCCCTAACATAACCTAATATCGTAAAAAAAAACGTAATACACCTATAATATTTACTATAATTTATTCGATAATTTGAAAGTTTTCATTTAACCGCGCATGTGCATTAAGGAGCACAAATGTTTGTAATTTGCAAAGGTTTTCTGTGATTGTTATTAATAAAGAAAAATACTCGTAGATTTAATTTGCAATATTTGAAATTTAAGATTTCGAACAATTTTAAGGAATAAAAAGCAAATCGGATTTTCAACAGCAATGATTTAGGGGTAGAATCATTTGTTTGAGTTTAAATTGTGAAAAAATTTTCTGTAGTTCCGCTGGGATTCGAACCCAGGCCAATTTGCCGGTCTGGTTGCTCTTAGTCTTACTCACTAAGCTACGAGAACGAGACTTATTTTTCAGAACTTCAGACAAGTGAATTTCATCGTAATTTGTTTATTTTTCAAGATAATTAAAAACAGAAAAGTCAATCTTAAAAAAAAAAATACAAAAGGAATAAAATTCATTCTTGTTTTCCAAAATAAAAAACTGAAAATTTTAAGAGTTTCAACATTTTAAAAAAATCACATACTATATTATTCATCGATCTTAATTTGAAAAAAAGTTTTTTAGATTTATATTTTTGACAGAGGTCAACAAATTTTTAAAAAACAAAATCTTGTTTGGCATTTAGAATTGCAGTTTTCTTAAATTTATCGCATCCGATCCTCAATGATGTGACGTTTATAATGGAAAATGTGCACTGTGTTATAAATAAGTTTCTAATCAGAAAATCATCAGGTGAGAAGTAAAAGTCTTCAACTAAAGAGACTTGAGAATATTTTGCAGTCTGAGGAGCTCGTTTCAAGAGATAACACTGATGTCATTTTCGCGAGTTCTTTTTTGCAAAAATTGTATTTATTGGTTTAAAAGTGTCATAAAAAATTGTGCCTAAACAAAAACTCTGAAACATGGAGTTCTAAAGATTGAAGTACCTATTTTTTATGAATCTTAGAAATCATGCAGATCGAATTATTTAAAATAATAGGGGGACTAGGTGTGATAATTTTCC
>NC_046662.1:38809769-38812174 GCF_010883055.1 Belonocnema kinseyi | reverse complement strand
ATGGAGTTCTAAAGATTGAAGTACCTATTTTTTATGAATCTTAGAAATCATGCAGATCGAATTATTTAAAATAATAGGGGGACTAGGTGTGATAATTTTCCTTCTTTATTATTATCTTATCGCATCTTTTGACTTTTGGAAATTTCGAAAAGTTTCTGGACCAAAACCCATTTTTCTCTATGGAACAATGAAAGATGTTATTCTACAAAAACAATCAGAAGGTGATTATGTGAAAAAAATTTACGACACATACAAGAACAAAAAATTAGTTGGAATATTTCGATGGAGAACACCAATCTTGATCCTAAGAGATCTTGACCTAATTAAAGACATCCTGATAAAGGATTTTTCTAAATTTCCAAACCGAGCTCAAAGTGTTGTCAAAAATGTAGAACCTCTTACGCAACATTTATCCCGACTTGAATTCAAAATTTGGCGACCACTTAGGAATAGATTATCACCAGTTTTTTCTTCCGGGAAACTGAAAAAAATGTTTCATTTTGTAACTGAATGTGGCGAAGAGTTGGAAGCTTATATCAATAAATTGATCACCAAAAATAATATAATTGAGTGCTCAGAATTAGCCGCAAAATTTACGACTGATGTGATTGGCACTTGTGCCTTTGGATTACAAATGAATGCCATTTCTGACGAAAATAGCATTTTTCGCAATATCGGGAAAAAGATAATGACGAGAGATTATCTTTGGAGGATACTAACAACAGAAATGAGGGAAAACTTTCCTTGGATTTACGAAAAAGTTTTGTATCCCTTCTACACTTTTGAAAAGGACATTTTTTTTCTCAAGTTGATAAAGGACACTTTTGATCACAGAGACAAAAATAATATTTTTAGGAATGACTTTATTGATTGTCTTCGAGAATTAAGGGACAATTCTTCGAAAATGGAGAACATTGGTAAGCAAATGTAAAATTATTTAATTTTAACAATAAACAATATTTTTTAAAGAAATATTTTGTTACTCTCTAGAAATATCTGACGAGCTTTTGGCTGCTCAAGCCTACATATTCTTTGCCGGAGGGTTTCACACATCTTCAACTACAATTTGCAATTCTTTGTATGAATTGGCCAAAAATCAGGATATTCAAAATAAACTTCGTGAGGAAGTAAAAGAAAAATGTGAAAATAATAAAGAGGGTTTGACGTATGAAATTGTCAAAGAGATGAAGTACTTGGATAACGTTGTCAAAGGTTGGTTTCAGAAAGGCGTAAAAACTTTGTCTTCTTTTTTCTTTGTTTAAAAATCTTTTCTTTTTAAAACTAAAAGGGTAAAATTAAAAGGTTTATTTTAATCACATAGAGACACTCAGGAAATATCCCCCAGTCATGTACCTTATGAGAAAGTCGAATGAAAATTATTCTTTAAATGGAACCGATATAACAATACCAAAGAATCAAATAATCTGGATTCCTATTTTTGGTATTCAAAGAGACCCAGATTTGTTCCCTAATCCAGATAGATTTGATCCGGAAAGATTCAACGAGGATGTCTCTAAAATAAGACATCCAATGGCTTATTTACCTTTTGGAGACGGTCCCAGAAACTGCATTGGTAATACACCAAAGATGTTTTTTTTATAATATAATAAATAGGACACAATATTATTTAAATTGTTAATTCTGAATCAATAACGTTATTTTCTTATCTCAGGATTTCGCTTTGCATTTTTCCAAGTGAGAGTTGGACTCATCAATATTATAAAAAAATATAAAGTGGATGTTTGCAAAAGGACTGTCCTCCCATCGTATACAAGTAAACCTACAACTTTTCTGTATACACCGGCGGAAGATATCTACTTGCAATTTAATAAGTTGGAAAATTAAATTTTTCTGAATAGTGGAAATACGATTTGCAAATGAAAAATCATTTCTGTAATTAAATTTAAAATATAATTAAAACAAAAATAAATAAATAAAATTTAATTGAAAAATTAAAATTTTTTCTTATTTCCGTTACCAGTTCAGTTATTTTTTACTTTTGGTAAATCAAGTGGAAAAATGAAATTTCAGAGCATTTTCACTGATCTTATAAAATAAGTCTCTATGTCAGAAATTACTTCAATGTAACAAAACAATATTTGAAAATTTTACAACCTAAAGTGTTTGGTATTAAATTCAATTAAATTCGTTACTTTTCTTTCCAAGGAATTTTCCAAAACTTGAAAAAGTTTTGAGGTGTTTCAAAAGATTTTAAAGAGCATGCAAAATTTAAGGGTATTTTAAAAGATCCTAAGATATTTTTTTCAAATAAATTACAATAATTTAAGGGTCTTTCAAAATATTTAAAATATTTTAGAGATTCAAAAAAATTACGAGGAATCTTCAAGATCTTTAAAAAGTTTCAAAAGGTATCAAAGGATTTTAATATTTCAGGGTATTTTTAA
>NC_046662.1:38806614-38809669 GCF_010883055.1 Belonocnema kinseyi | reverse complement strand
TAAAATATTTTAGAGATTCAAAAAAATTACGAGGAATCTTCAAGATCTTTAAAAAGTTTCAAAAGGTATCAAAGGATTTTAATATTTCAGGGTATTTTTAAATATTTTAAGGAGTTTTTAATAGATTAAAATAATTGGAAGGTATTTTAAAAAATTTTAAAGATTTAAAGATTTTAGGATATTTTTTTCAAATACAAGAAATTTTCAAGAGCTTTTTAAAAAGTCTTGAGGTATTTCAAAAAATTTCAAAGAATTCAAAATATTTTAGGGCATTAAAAAAATGCCAAGGACTGTTTGGTATATTTCAATATTTTGAAAGTATACCAAAGAATTTGAAATATTTTGAGGCATTTTAAATATTCGAAGCAATTTTCAATTGATTCGAGTTATTTTAAAGATTTTGAGAGGATTGGAAATATTTACGGTATTTTAAAAAAATAACAAGAAATTTTTAAAGATTTTAAAGGGTTTGAAATATTTTAACTCATCTTAAAAGATTCCGAAGAATTTTTAATAGATTACAAATTGTTTAAAGGAATTTCAAAGGATATTAAGGTATTTTTCAAAAATTCAAGGAATTTTCAAGAGGTTTCAAGGGATTTTCAAGATTTGAAGTTTTTCTTTTAAATTTAATGCAATTTTAAAAAGCTTCACAAATTTGTAGGATTTTGAAGCATTCTTGAAGGATAACAAATTTTCAAGGGGTTTACAAGAATTTGAATGACTTTGAGGGTGTCGAAAAAAAAATGTTCTTGCAGCTGTAAGGAATTTTCTAGAATTTCGAAAGATTTTACTAGGTTTTCGAGGATTTCAATGATTTTAAGGGATCTTAAAGCTTTTCAGGTAAATATTTTAATAAATTTTTTAGGATTTCAGCTAATATAATAAAATTGAATAGAATTTTACAGGATTTGATCATATTTTAATAGGTTTCAAAGAATTTATTCACAAATAGTTTCTAGAATTTGGAATTCACCCTGAATTTATATTGATTTATCCTTAATCCTTTGAAATTCTTTGGAGTTTTTTTTACTTTCTCCATTCACTTGAATTTTTCGAAAATCATTTAATTCTACTCAATTCAATGGACCTCTAAACTCACTTCAATTTTACTTAAATTATTGAAATTTGTTTCAATTCATTTTAATTCTTTTGAACACAACTTGAACTATTTTGATCTCTGCTAAGTTTATCCTGATTTTTTTTTGAATTAATATCTAATTCTTATAAATGTCGGTGAATTATTTTTAATTCTTTTAAATTCAAAAGAACATGTTTCACATTAATAATGCACGTTAGCCACTTTTAGTTACTTTTTTGGTTATAAATTAAATGAGTCACTGTTTCACTGGCGTTACTGGGGGGGGGGGGCCTTACAGCCATTGGCAAGATTATGTTTTAATTAAAATTTTTTACATTCTTGTGCAATTTAAAATAATTATTTATTTGAATTATAGAAATTCGAAAGAATATATCAAACATTTTTCAATTATTTGAACAAATATTATTTCTTGAATAATCCTTTTACCAAAAAATATTTTGAAACCTTATTTTACAAATTAAACCTAATATTCTATTATTATAATGAGTAGTATATTCTGCTAAAAGCTTTATGGCAATGTTTACACAATAAATTTTTTTCTTCCACATTTCTTTGAAATTGAGCATGCATTGCTTATGAATAAAAATTGTTAAAATATTGGCACGACTTTTTTAAACAAAATTTACTACTCGAAATCATTCCATATTATGTTTAACTCAGAATTTTTAACAATTTTTTAACAATTTTCAATTTTAAGAGAATACTTAGAACGATTTTAAAACGTCACATAAGATTTCCAAAATTACCAGAAACAAATCTCAAAATTTTGAAGACAATTTTAGGGGTTATTTAAGTAGCAACGTGCAGAACTAATGCAATACTAATTTTTAAGTCAGAACTATGCATAATGTATGATATAAATTGTCTAAAATAAAATATAATTTGTAATATATTAAAAAAAAAACTATGTGAGATATTTAATTTTTTAAAATGTATTTCAGCTATACTTATACGCTGTTTGTGTTTTAATTTTATAAGAGGGGCTTCCTGAAAATTTCTGCGATGGGGCCTACACGATTGTAGTTGTGCCACTGCACTGTTTGCCACATTTTCGATTCAAATAACTCACTTTTTAACTGTTTTCAAGTAGATAATACTGTGGTATCCCTGATAGCAATACATTAAAAATGTAAATAGTGACTAAAAATGGTTCAATTCTATTAATTAAAGATTCTGTATAAAAAATGCCAAAAAATTATAATTTTGACCCTTATGTATGAATGGCCAGCATTAAATTAGAAATTCTGGAAAGATCAGTTTCCTACTGCGCGCTTTTCTATCGCGTTCGAGGTGGGCAAAGCATGGTGGTTGTGGTCATGGGCGGCAATGAACTGAAAAAGATTGTATTGAATTATAACGATACAGTAAACTTTTTTTTGGTTTCTTCTTCTCGTGCCATTCCCGAATCATACAATATCTGAAAAAATAGGTTTACTTCATCGTTATAATTTAACACATTTTGCAGTACATTGACGCCCATGACCACAACCACCATGCTTTATCTGTTTCAAACACCTCACTATATAGGAGTTTTAGAAAGGGGGCCGTTCATTTTTCGGAACTGTAAAAATTAAGAAAGGTAAAATTTCAGAATGGGTTATAATACATAATTGTAAAACTTAGGAATAGTAAAAAGTAGGAAAGAGCAATAAGTAGGAAATCCAAAACTCTGAAAGGTATTTCTTCGGAAACCGAAGAAGTGGAATGGGTGAAAATTCAGAAGCGTTAAAATTAGGAGGGTGAAAAATTAGGAATATGTAAATATACGGAGAGGAAAAATTTGGAAAGTTGAAAAATTCGGAATTATTACTAAATATACCTATTAGCAGGTGTATAATTGTTTATTTATGGTACGGAGAGGAAAAATTCGGAAAGTAGAAAAATTCGGAATTATTACTAAATATACCTATTAGCAGGTGTATAATTGTTTATTTATGGTAGCAAACAAATGCT
>NC_046662.1:38803847-38806514 GCF_010883055.1 Belonocnema kinseyi | reverse complement strand
ATTCACCTGCTAATAGCAACATTTATTTACTATTCCGAATCTTTCTACTTTCCGAATTTTTCCTCTCCGTATTTTTACTTATTCCTAATTGTTCACCCTCCTGATTTTAACGTTTCCGATTTTTTACCCATTCCGCTTCTTTGGTTTCCGAATAAATATTATTCAGAGTTTTGGATTTCTGATTTATTTCTTTTTCCGAATTTTTGGTATTCCTAAGTTTTACCATTATGTATTATAACCCATTCTGAAATTTTACCTTTTTTAAATTTTATCCGTTCCGAAAAATGAACGGGCCCCTTTAGAAAATTATTTGTGAATTTGGAGACGGTTTCTGCATAAAGCTTTAGTGACGCGTCTCTGAAAATTCCTACAGAAATTTCTAACAGTGTACAATATTGCTGCAGAGTGTAATTATTGCGATGAATTTTTCTTCAGTGACCCTGCGACGTGGTTTAATGGCATTTAATTGAGTAAGGACCGATTTCACCAACTCTGATTAAATCGTTAATCATTGATTAACCTTATTTAATTAATACTTTGCGTTCCACCATTCTTTTAATCATGATTAGGAGAAGATAATCACGGTTTGCCTTAACCGCCCAATAATGGCTGGTTATGGAGTTTAATTAGTGATTAAAGTAACATAACCCTGAAATTGAAGTGCAAGTGCAGTGAGTGCAGTATACAGGAAGGAAATATGGCTCTGTATTACAATGATATTTTATCCTCATCTGATGATGATGAAATGCTTAACCACGTTCAGAGAAGACCACGAATATTCAGACACAATTGCCACTTCTCTTCTATTACACTTGCCACTGAAGCCACTCGTAACCTCAAACTTTGGGAATCTTATCATATGCTAATATGGCGCTGAGTGTTTATGAAGAATTTCTTTCTAACCAATCAGAGTCGCCGTTACAACAGAAAGACCTAGAAACTAGACCTTTTTACGAACAAAGTGTATGATTAGCTAACCAGAGGTTGAAAATGCTTGGTAGAACGCATCGCTGGTTAACTCTGATTTAATCCTCGATTAAACAATAATCATGATTAGTTAATCGTGGATTTAATCAGAGTTGGTGAAATTGGCCCTAAGAGGATCTCCTCTTTCAAGCCAAATGTATAATCGCCTTTTCTTTATTTCCCTTCACCCTCTTACTACAAATTCTCTCCTCTCTCTTTCCCCTTTTCTCTCATTTTCTCCCTCCTGGTAGCAATATTCTGGTCGATGGAATACAGTTATATCCTGACATCAGGACGAAGTGGCATAGTGGCATAGACTTATATATATATATATATTTTCTTGGCGAAGGTGTTTGCATTGGCCTAGTGCCTAGGCGTTCGCAGGCAAAATTAATTACCTCGACCATCCGACATAACGGGTCTTTAGCTGCGAGTTGCTCTCGATTGCAGCTTTGCCAAGAAGCTCACCTGCGAATCCAATTGAATCCAATCCAATCCCAACTCGGACGGAGCGATCGATTCCGATTTTGTATTTTGATATCAGATTTTATAGCGGATATACGGCTACCCGCTGCTTTACAATCGATAATCGACTGTAAAGCTGACGTACGATCTTGTCCCATAGGCGGATCGCTGATACGACCCAGCTGCGAAATGTAATTTTATTTCATTCTGGTCTGCGACAAACTTGATCTAAAGCCGGTAAAAGTTTTTTTGATTAATGATTAATCATATCTAGATAAGAAAACGATAACTTTCTGACCTTCTCAATCGTTAAATTGAATCCAGAGTTTTCTGATGATCTTTCTTTTCAGAAGTCTCATTTTAGCAATTGAGCAGTTTGGTGCAATAACTCTGCTTTGAAAAACAAGAAAACCTTCAATTACCGTCAAACGGGGCAAGTTCGGATTTGTGGGGTAAATTGGGACATTCTCAAATTGATAGTTTAAATTACTTAAGGAGGTTTTAACTAGAATCTAGAACCAGTTAAGGTTTTGTTAAAGCTTTAACTGGCTCTAGATATTAATTTTAGTTTATTTTAATTTTCTTGGTTTGAAATGTCAATTGAGTAATGTAAATGTACTTTTTTGCCATTTTTTTCGTAAACCAAAAAGAAAAAAGTGTTTCTTCAAGCAAATAATGAAAATAAATGAAAAATGTATGAGCTTATGTTTAGTTACAGGTTTTTCTTTTTCTGTATTGCCATGGCCATTTTATATTTCTTTTATAAATTGAGTAACAAATGAAAAATAAGGTAATTCTGAAATTTTAAGTACATATAGGAAACGAATTGGTTCAATCAACCAACATTTTTGTTGGTTCTATCATAGAATATGGTTATTATATGGACAACAAAATATTTGGTTGACCAAATTAATTTGTTGGTTATTTCAACCAAATCTTTTGACAGATGGAGTACTTGGTTAGTCCAACAACAAAAAATGTTGTAAGGTCATTCAAATATTTTTTTGAATCAACTAAAATTTCTTTGGTTAAACCACATTTTTATGTATGCATATCCAAAAAAAAGGTCTTTTGGTTCGAGAAATTAGTTTCCTGAGTGTAGGTTGTTATTGCACGCAAAGCAGCGGTTCAATTATTTATTTAAAGTGAATTTAATTGATTGAATGTGGTTTGTTTTTAAAATGGATGCATCAGATTTTCAGTTGAGTTTTTTTACTAAAATAGCTCAGTTTTCAA
>NC_046662.1:38772804-38803837 GCF_010883055.1 Belonocnema kinseyi | reverse complement strand
CCTCCCGAACTAAATTTTCAACAAAAAAGTTAAATTTCAAATCAAAATGGATTAAGTTCTAATTAATTTTTTAATTAATATAATAAAGTTAACAATTTTGTCAAATATATGATTTTTTCGCAAAAATAGTTTAATTTTCAGTCCAAAAAGACGAATGTTTAATAAAACAGTTGAATTCTCAACCAAATAGAATGAGCTTTTATCAAGATTGTTGAATTTTTAATATGGCTCTAAATTTTCAACAAAACAATAAAATTTTTAACTAAAAAATCGAAATCTTCACAAAAATTTAATAATTGATACTTCAACAAAAAACCTTTCATTTAAAACACAAAACAATTGAATTCCGCAAAAAAAACTGAATTTAAAAAAAGGTTGAATCCTCAGACAAAAAAGATTGATTTTCAACCAAAGAGTTGAATTTTTACCCTAAAAATATGCATTTAATTTCAAATAAGAAAGCAGTTAAATTCAACCAAAGAAGGTAAAGTTTCAACAAAATTTCAACATAAAACAGACTAATTCTCATCCGAACAGTTTTAACACAAAAAATGAACGAATTATCAACCAAGAAGGCTGAATTACCGACAAACTTGTTAATCTTTAAACAAATATTGCAATTTTCTATAAAAATAGTTGAATTTTCCACCCAAAAAGACGAATTTTCAACAAAAAAAGTTAAATTTTCGACCAAAAAGGACGAAATTTTATCAAAATTTTCTAGTTTTTAATAAACTTGTACATTTTAAATGAATGAATACAGTTTCTATTCAAAAAAATTAATATCCACAAAGAAGAAGAAATTACAACGAAATAGTTGAATTAAAACAACAACAAAAAACAGATTAAGTTTTAAACAAATAGTTGAATTTTTAAATGAAAAAAAAAATTAAAAAAGAGTTAAATTTTCAACTAACCACAATTTTTGAGTCAGGACAGAATAAAATTCAACTAAATTGTTGAATGTTGAAAACCAAAAAGGATGAATTTATCAAAAAATTGTTCATAATAATAAGGTTAAATGTTTACCAAATATTTGAATTTTTTTATCAAAAGATTTAAATTGTCTACAAAAAAATACCAATTAGCAACAAAATAATTTTTAAAAAAACATTAATTTTCAACTAAACAGTATCATTTTGAACCCGAAAAGATAGTTTTCTAACCTGAAAAATGAATTTGCAACAAAAGAGCTTAGTTCATGACAGCAAAATTTTCAATCAGGAGAGAAAAAAGTTCAATCGAGTTGTTAAATTGTCTAGTCAAAAGGGCGAATTTTTTACAAGGCAGTTTTATTTTCGACATAAAATTGAATATCGCACCAAATGATTGGATTTTCTACCAAAATAGTTGAAATTTAAATGAAAAAAGAAAAATTTTCTACGCCCCTTAATCGAAGAATCGTGTGATTTGAATATTCTTTTAATCACATTAAAACAGAACTAAATAATATCATTTATCTTTTATTTATAATAAGAATTTTTATTTTTCGAAATTAGTTCTAATTTTGAAAACAAATTTTGAGTTAAAAAATAGAACAGAAAATTTTGATTTTTCTACTATGCAAGGACTTTAATTTACAAATAAAAAAGAAAAGATGCTAGTACTTAAAATAGCCGAATAATGCTTCTAGAATTTAAGTTTAGAATTTAAATAAGATTTTTTTTATATATTTAAAATACCTCCATAGAAGGAAAAATTATGAATACAAATGATAACATTTCTTTAGAATATTATTTTGTTACATTTTTGTACGCATGTGCAATACAATTTATGTTAAAAAGAAACTCTTACTCTGTATTCCTAAAGAAATAAATTTTCCTAAATTTCATGCGACTTCTGTACCTTTTTAGAAACATTTAAGTCGATCAGAAGCTCGCCAAATTTATTATTTCGCTAGAATGTTTCTTTTTCGCACATTTTGTGGACAATTTTTAAAAATAAAATGGGTCAAAAAAATGGTCAAATCCGCTTAGTCTTTTAATAACACTATGCTTTTCTATAACTTTTAATTTATAGAAACTTCTAGAATAATGTAGGTTTAAAGTATATTCGAAAAGAAATTCATTCAATTTTATAGAATTCCTTTAAATAAAAATTAGTGCAAAACTAGATATCAGTTTTGAAAATAAAAAAAATTAAAGCATGAAGAATAAAATAAAATAGAAATATACAGAGTGATATCTCATATCGTACAATTTTCATGAACTAAAAAGTACCGTCAATAGGAATGATTTCAGAAAAATGTTTTGCTTCGAAAAATATATCTGACGCGGATAGTAACATGTCTTGTAATTTATTCGCGACCAGCTATTTTTTTTAACCTTCATGTTTGAAACGGTTAATTGGCATTAGATTTCCGCTAGTGAAATCTTAGAAGAAGAAAATCAAGTCTCGAGGGAATGTGTTTAATGAGCGCACTTAGAATTTTAAGCGAGAGAGTCATTAGCGCGGGTAACTGATCAGCACCTTTTACAAATAGTATCTCTCTTGAAGAAGTGTAACTGTCACAGTAGCTACTCTGTAAAATCAGAAGTTTCAATATTTGTGGCAGTCCTATTGAAGACTAATTAGATATACTTTAGTCGACTCGCCTCATGCGTTTATCGCACCAAGTAGCATCTGTCACTGACAAAGTGTAATTATATGCAGGCTCTACCGCTTCTCAACTACTTTACTTGTGTAAATAGTTTTTATTTTCAAGTAGTTACAATCTCAACGTTTTTTGCAGAAAGAGAATTTAGCTACAAGATTTTCAATTTCGAGTAGAGCTTAAGTATAGAAGTGATCGAAAGATTGGTGCGGTCTGATAGACCGCACGGCTACACTTAAAATTTTCTAGGACAGCTGAGTTCCGTACCGTCGTGTAACCGCATGAGGCTTAAATTTGTTTTTGTATGCTATCTTGCGTTTTAAATACCTGGAAACAAATTGAAAAAGAAATATAATTTTGTGACGCAACTGTGGTCGTGCGGTCTTACAGACCGCCAATGAGCTTTTAATTGATATTGCTTACCAATTGAAAGCAGGAAACACTAAGTTAGTAATAATGGAAAACTCAAGGAAGGCCAGGGGGAAAAATCTACCGTGGTGCGGTCTGTGAGACCGCACGGCCACACTTAAAGGTTTACCACGGTGCGGCCGAATCAAGTTTAAATGACGGTTCCAAGTAAATGGTGTTTATTGATTGTTTATGGAAATATGGAATCCCACGAATACCTTAATATAAAAATTAAAATACTCGGTCGGAAAATTTCACAACATTAGGTCATTATTGGTTGACATTTTGTATATATTTTTACATGGAATGTTGATTTTTGTTAACCCACAAACATTTTAAGATGAAAATAAAAATAATCGAAAGGGTGCATTTTTTAAAAACTTGATTTTTTTATTTAATTACTATAGTGTGTCTATCCTACTTGAAAAACTGGAATTGGCAGAGAATTTTTATAGATGTCGAAACCCCTGGAAATGACAGAGAAAATTTTTTTTAAATTCAAAGAATTCTTTCGAAAGCGTGATTAATATTTTCTTTAAATCGCAATAAAAATTAAAGAAGGATGATCTTGTTTTGTGAAAGAAGCTTTACATTACTGCATTTCACTATTTTGTTGAGATTTTTTGGAAATTGACTTTAAAACTGAAAAATCAACTATTCTTTTTATGATTGAAAATTGATCGTTTTTATTTGAAAATACAACTGTTTCGTTGAAAATTATATAAAGTAATTTATGGTAAATGAATACTATTATAATATTTATATAGTAATTACTATAATCAATAAATTAAAATAAAATTTAAATAAATCTCTTGCCTGAAAAATATTTTTTAGTTGGAAATTCAACTGAATTTGAACAGTCGTGTTTTTTGGCTGAATTCAAATGTTTTTTATTAAATTTCAAAATATTTTTTCGTTCAAACATCGACTACTTTAATTTTCGTTTAAAATTTATCTTTTTGGGAATTTAAATTGAATTGTTTTTTCTTTAAATGAAAATTAATTTTTCGAATGAAAATTAAAATATTTCTGTTGAAACTTTAACTGCTTTGTCACAAAATAAATGTTGTTGTTGTTAAAGATTAAATTTTTTAACAAGAAAATTTATCTTACTCCATTTAAATATTCCATCATTTTACTTTTTGCTACAAATTACTATTCATGGTTAAAAATTGATGTTTTTAGTTAAAAATTCAATTATTCTATTTAAAGATTCATAGTTTCATTTAAAAAAATTTATTTTGGTTTGAAATTTAATTATTCAAGTTGAAGATTTATCATTTCAGTTGAAAATCCATCACTTTGCTGGAAAACGTAAATATTTTTTTGAAAAAAAAAAGTTTTTAGTAAAAATAATTTTTTTTTCTTTGTAAACTGAAAAAGTAACTATTTTAATGTGTATTTCATAGCATCATTTAAACATTTATATCTTTTGTTGAAAATCAATTTTTTGTTGGTAATTTATTTTTTTGAAGTTAAAAATTTGAGCTTTTTGTTGAAAATTCGTCTTTTATGATAGCAAACAAATCTTTTTGGTTAAAAATTAAACTGTGAAAATTGATCTTGCTTGATAATTCCTCTTTTTGGTTAAAAAATAAAGTATTTCACTTTTACATTCATCATTTTAGTGGAAAATCAATCTTTTTGTTCAAAATTCTTCTTTTTGGTTTATAAGTCATCCATTCTAGTTGAAAATTCATCACTTTAGTTGCAAATTTTATTTTTATACCGAATTAATTTTTTTAACGGAAAAACCAATTATTTCATTTGTGGCTTTTTTCATTTGAAAATTTAACTTCAAAAATGCTTAGCACTTGAAAAGTTTTTCGTAGATGTCGGAAAATTTGAAAGGATTTTAAAAAGTTGACCACGATATTAATGATATTTACATGGCATCAAAGGATTGCAACGGATTTCTGGCAAACTTCGGGGGCAAAAGAAATGAAATTTAATGTCAAGGGCCTTTGAAGAATTTCTAAGGATTACAGAGATTTCAGAAATTTCACAATATTTAAGGTTTTCAAAGGATTTTCAAAGAAATTATAGGATTTTAAGGGATTTTATGGGATTTTGAAGATTATAATCAATTTAAAAGGACAGGGATTTGGCTTATTTTAATTTAGAATTGATTAAAGCGACTAGATATGCCCCTCTCAGGCAAAAAGGTACTTACGTAAAAAGGTAAATAAATTTTTATAGTATAATATTAGTGAGGTAATAGAAATATTGACGAATTTTCCAGGAATTTTTAGAGGATCCCAATATATTTTTGATTCTGGATTTCGACGAATTTCAGAGCTTTTAGGGTATTTTAAAAGATTTTAAAAAGATCTTAAGGGAGTTGTATATTGCATAATAGATTTAAACAAATATTTAACAACTCGATTTAGTATTTACGAAAGTTCACGACACTATTTTGATACTAATTTCCAAAACTTATGCTACTTTTTAAACTATTTTGAATTTCTTAAAAAAGTCCGATGATAAAATATTGAACAATATAATGTTGTTTCACATTATCTTAACTTTTACTAATTGAACGTGGTTTTATGATAGGGATCTTTTTACTTTGGATCGTTTTGCTACCCCGGCACTTACCCTACCATACTTCTTCAACTCCATACCACACTTCTTTAACTTCATACCACACTTCTTCAACTCCCTACAAAATTTTTTCAGCCCTATACCACACTTTTTCAATACATTACCACACTTCTTTAACTCGCTACTACACTTTTTTAACCCCATACCACACTTCTTCAACCCCATACCAAAAACAAAAATTCTGGACGACACTTCTAAAAATGAAAAATAAATTTAATTTCCGACGTAAATCTATGGAAAATATTTTAAAAGAAGGTTTGTTTAGAACAAAGAATATTCGTTATAATGTACTGAAACACAATTGAACCATGAGTTGTTCAAGTTGATCAATACAAATATTGAAA
The DNA here is from genome assembly GCF_010883055.1 of Belonocnema kinseyi. Lineage (NCBI taxonomy): Eukaryota > Metazoa > Arthropoda > Insecta > Hymenoptera > Cynipidae > Belonocnema > Belonocnema kinseyi. Next base: position 38,797,888 of record NC_046662.1, on the reverse strand, counting down.
GCAATCCAATTCTTTTATAGCTTTTATATTAATCAAGGAAGTGACAGAAATAAAGTTCAAAATAAGTTTATAAGAAAATGACATCAAACAAAATTGAATCCTTTTTTTCTCTCTACTCAAACCATACTTTGATTTTTAGAGGATCTCAATATATTTAAGGGGTTCTGGATTTAAAAGCTTTCAGGGTATTTAAAAATATTTTAAAATAGTTTTAAAAGATCATAAAGGAGATGTATATTGTATAAAAGATTTTAAAAAATATTTGACAACTCGATTTGGTATTTGAGAAAGTGCACGACACTATTTTGATATTAATTTCCAAAATTTATGTTACTTTTGACACCATTTTGAATGTCTCAAATAAGGCCGATGTCAAAATATTGAACTATATAATGTTGTTCCACATTATCTTAACTTTCACTAATTTAACGTGGTTTTATGACAGGGAGCTTTCTACTTTGGGTCGTTTTACTATCCCGGAACTTACCCTACTACACTTCTTCAACTCCATACTGCACTTCTTCAACTCACTACCACACTTCTTGAACTTCATACCACACTTGTTCAACTCCCTACAACACTTCTTCAGCCCTATACCACACTTCTTCAATACCATACCACACTTCTTTAACTCCCTATCACACTTTTTTAACCCTATACCACACTTCTTCAGTCACATACCAAAAACGAAAATTCCGAACGAGACACTTCTAAATCTCAAAAATAAATTTAATTTCAGACTTAAATCTTTGGAAAATATTAAAGAAAGTTTTTTTTAGAACAAAGAATATTCGCCATAATATACTGAAATCAAATTGAAACATGATGCATTCAAGTTGATGAATATAAATATTGAGAGCAATCCAATTCTTTTTCAGTTTTTATATTAATCAAGGAAGTGACCGAAATGAAGTTCAAAATAAGTTTATAAGAAAATGGCATCAAACAAAATTGAATCCAATTTTTTTCTCTCTATTCAAACCATATCTGTATCCCTTAAAATTTAAAGACGATTTTGTCTATCCCCTTTACATTAAAAAAAGTTTCAATATAGAATCGACCGGGAAAAATAAAAATGATTGTAGATTAATTTGAAATTCAAAGTCCGGGCTTAGAAAATATGTAGTACATCAACTTTAGATCTATGATTCAATGCACTTATTTTATTTTTATCAAATTTTTAACAAATCTGTCTAGATACGCATTCGCGGTGGGCAGATAGTTGGTACCTAAGAACGTGGGCGCATCTCGGCTCCTATGGAATACGAAGGTGTTGATATAATTTACGATTATGCGTACACGCAAGAGAAATCGTATTCAACGAGCACTTACAGGACAAGCGGCTTTAGTGTTCGTTTTAATGCAACTTAGTTTGTTTGTCCCTTGATGATTTATAAGTATTGCGGGGGCTGGGTGAGAATCGCTAAAAAGACCATTGGCGATAATTCTCGCGTAATGCCGATCGATTAATCGGGTCGTTGTATAATTTCGGATACTTTCATTTTCTAAATAAGCTCACTTTCAACATAAGATCTTGGAAAATTTGTATACTAAGAGTAATTAAGATTTATTGCAATTTTTAATTCAACTTTTGATAATCTCAGTATTTAGTATGCAGTGGCATTTGGATTTTAATCTTGGAAATAAGCAATTAATTGGATTTTTCAAATCGTATTTAATTATTTATTTTATACGAGATTGAAGTTTGCAACGCTCACTATGCAAGATAAATTATTTTTATAAAATACGTATTTATGCTCAAATATTTTGATTTAGAGACAAGGTTTAGTTTTTCTTTTCTCGGCTAGGGTACCGAAAGCCTCAAAATAATAATTTTTTTCAGAGATAAAAATTAGTTATTTTCAATTTTTAGGGGACGTATCTTAAAAAAAATGTGGCATCTAGTACTACAATTATGAGCAACCAAATTCATAAACACTGTAAACCTCAGCTTCATCATTTCAGATTCTCTGAAGTAAATATAAAAACAGTTTTTCTAACTGACCGGGAAATCGGAAAAACTGGAAAACAACGGAGATTTTTTACTCGAGAAATAACCGAAAACATCCGGGAATGTAATTTAGTTCCCGGAATTTTTCTTTTGAATATACGAACATGCAAATTAAAAGTGGTGTCATGTATTATATTATTTTAATTCAGAGTTGGAAAAGGGAATTTGTGAAAAAAATCATCATTCTCACTTGGAATTGGGAATTTTGTAAAAGAGTTATAATTGTTAGTTAAGATGGGGGATTTTAGTAAAGAAACATATTTTTGAATTTGGGACAGGGAATTTTCTAAAAGATTTATAATTCTAAATTGGGGCAAGAAATAAATAAGAAAAATATTTTTAAAGAATTACGTAAATAATAACAATTTTGACTTTTAAACAGAGAATTTTGTACAGAATTATATATTTTATTTTAGCTTTACTCGAAAACAGGAAATTTCGTTAAAAATCATTATTTTTATTTCAGGTCTGGGAATCTTCTTAAGAAATTATTATTTGACTCGCAATATAGAATATTTAACATGGAACAGGGATTTTGCAAAATTATTTTAATTCTAACGTAGATGTAAGGAATTTATAGAATTTCTGGTTTAAAGTCAGCTCTCATCACAATTTGAAAATTCCCTCTTCCAAATATTGGAAAAAGAAAGTTATTTAATTTAATTTATTTGTGACTTGATATAGGGAATTTTTTTAAACAATGATAATTCTGATTTCAGACGGGAAATTAATAAATAAAAGCTAAAACAAAAGTTCCGTAAAGAAGTCTAATTTTGTTTTGAAACAGGTAATTTTTAATTAGGAATCGAAAAATTGGAATAATAATCTTAATTTTGATTTATAAAAAGGTGATTTACAAAAACAGTCCCTGTTCCAAGTCGGAATTTATCAGATTTTGAAAATTTCTTTTTTTCTCTTTTCTCTTCCAATGTTAAAAAGAAGAGCGTCTATATTTCTGAATTATAATTCAAACTTTTGTAAAAAAAATAATTCTTCACTTGGAATAGGGAATTTCCATAAAGAATTTTAATTAGGCTTTAGCACAGGAAAATTTCTGAAAGAATAATTATTTGACTTGGAACGTAGAATTTTTTAAATGGAACGAGAATTTTGGAAAATAATTTTAATTTCGATTTAGAAGAAGGAAATTAAAAAAGAACCCTTTTAAAATTTCAATCTATATTTTTTGTTACAAAATTCTCTTTTCCCAATCAGAATTTTATTTCTTATGACAAAGAATTATCATATTTTCAAATTCAGAATTATAATTTTTTTTCCAAAATTGCCTGTTACGAATCAGAAATCTTTGAACTCTTTAAAAATGTTAAGAAATCTTTTAAAATATTCTAAAATCGTATGAAACAATTTCAATCTTTTGAACTCTTTTAAACTGATCGTAGAAAATTAATAATGCACCGAGAGGGAACTGGGAATTTTAAATCATTCATCCACTAGATATAAATTCGTATTCTTATTTGATTAATAAAAAAAGTTGTAAGCCGCGTTCGTGGGAGCCTTAGCAGCCAAAAAAATGCCATAATGATCAATTAGTGTTAATTTTTGTGAAAATAATAAGTGTTTTGCAGAAAATACAACTGATGGTACAAGACGCGAAAAAAATGTATCCGATTAGGATAAAAATATTAGCCAAAAGCTTGAAAAATTGTCTTTTACAGGAGTTGAAATATTAAATTGTTCATTTTTAAAATATTATTTTTCCAATGGGAGGGGAGTTAGCCTAACGGATTTTACCACTTACTCTGCCCAACTTTACACCGCATTGCATACGGCTTTACCGCGTACCCGGTAGCCTAACCGAAATTAACTTATACTCTGGCCAACTTTACTCCGTAGTCCTAGCGATCACATAGTGAGTGGTATGAAGTTGAAAAAATGTGGTATGTGGTTGAAGATGTGTAGTAAAGGGTTAAAGAAGTGTAGTACAGGCTTGAAGAAGTGTAGTATGAAATTGAAGAAGTGTGGCAGTAGTTGAAGAAGTGTTGTATGGGGTCAAAGAAGCGTGGTAGGGGTCGAATAAGTCTGGTATGGCGTGCAAAAATTGTGGCATAGGGTTGAAATAGTGTGGTATAGGGTTGAAGAAGTGTGATATGGGGTTGAAAAATGATATCAGGGGGTTATAGAAGTGTGGTATGGTGTGGCAGGAGTGTGGTATGGGGTTAAAGAAGTTTGGTAAAGTAATTGTTAGGATAGTAGGAGGAGTGGGCAGAAGAAAACTTGACTAATGTCCCCTTTTTGTAGGCACATCGCAATTGCTTTGCTCAACTTTTTATGTCTAAGGATATATATTCAAACAGGTAGTTCGCTTCCAATGGATATAAAATTTTCCAGTAAAATACGCCCTTGGGAGGTATAGAGTATTTCATAAACGGTCTTTCCTGTGTGTTATTGGGTTGAAGAAGTGTGGTAGAAGACTTAAAAAGTCTGGTATGTGGTTGAAGAAGTTTGGTAGGGGGCTAAAGAAGTGTGATATTGTGTTCAAGAAGTGTGGTATGGGTTTGGAAAAGTGTGGTATGGGGCTGAAGAAGTGTGGGATTGGATTGGAGGAGTGTGGTATGGGATTCAAGAAGTGTGGTATGGAGCTGAAGAAGTGTGGTATAGGGTTGAAAAAGTGTGGTATGGGGCTGAAAATGTTTGGTAGTAGTTTGAAGAAGTGTGGTAGAGTAAGGGCTGAGAGAGTAAAAGGAGTGGACAGAAGGCAACTTAATTAATATCCCCCTTTTTTGTAAGCGCATCGCACTTACTTTCAGCAACTTTTTATGTGTTAGGATACATATTCAAATAGGTAGCTCGTTTCCACTGGAGATAAAATGTATGAGTAAAAGACGCCTTTGGGAGGTATAGAGTTTTTCAGAAACGGTCTTTGCTGAACGTATATAAAGTGGTCATAGGTGCAAGTAAATGCATAATTTCTGCGTTAACATGCTCGTAGAGTAGGGTGTATATCGGGCCTCGGGGTGCTTACTGCTTACCTGTCTGCATTGATAATCGAGAGGTACTGGCTCGTACGTAACGCACTGATCGCATTCTGGTTGAAGCTAACGGCGCGTGTCTGAAAAGTGCGATGGCTTTCATTTTTTTTTTTTTTTGCAGAACGAGCAAATCGGAAAACATATGCAGACAGTTATAACGCGCTGAGCCATTTGCAGGATCGTTTAGGTGAGCATCTGTAAATAACGACCACTGCTCGAAAGAAAGCGCTAACGCATAATCGTTGCAATCAATTCGCGCTCGATGTATACAGATTTCATGCGAATTGCGGATTATGGTTTTCGACTCACCTCAAACCTCAGAGTTTAAGTCCTCTCAAAATTTTATCACATTCTTATATTCACTTTTTATAATAATAAAAGTGCGTTAATTCTAATTTGCTGAGGTACGGAAGAAATCGCAGATGATTTTAAGCGAGTGCAAGTCAAGTGTTGCTTGTTCGCAAATCTTTTTATTATAAGTTAATAACTTGAAAAATATATTCTATTTCGAAATTAACGCAAGGTATTTAGATACTTCTCTTTCCCATATTACCTTATTGTTTTCTACCTTTTTAAAAATAATTAATTTTTTCCCGTGTTGTCGCGAAACTTTTTTTCCAGGGGATTTCGCTCACGTACAAAATGAATTAACAGAACTTATTAGGAAATTCCAAATCTTTATTGGTTGAAAATCTGCTATTATTTTTTTTTGTTCGAAAATCATGTCTTTTAGTTAAAAGTTAACGATTTTGTCAAACATTTAATTAATTTGTTTAAAATTCAATTATATTGTTGAAGAACCATCTTTTTAGTCAAAAATTCAACTGTTTTGTGGAACATTCGTCTTTTTGAAAATAAAAAAAGTCTTCCTTTTGAATTAAAAATGCACCTTTTTCAATAAAAAAATCTAAAAAAATACTCTTTTTGGCTTAAAGAATTAAGCTTCCTTGGTCGAAAATTCAAATATTTTTTGGAACACTCATCTTTTTTATGGTCAATTTGAAATAATATTTTTAAGTAGAAAAGTCGTCTGTCTTGGTTAAAAATGAACTTCTCGTGTGAACGATTCAGTTATTTTAATTTAGAGTTTTCATCTGGAAATTCGAAAATTTGGATGAAAATTTATCTTCCTAAATGTAAAATTCAACTATTTGGTTAAGAATTCAACTTTTTTATGGAAAATTTATCTTTTTGGTTTTAAAATTTAACTTTTGGGCTATAAGTACAAGTTTTTAGTCACAAATTAATTTATTCCGGTTAAAAATTCCACTATTTTGTTGAAAATTCATCTTTATTTTTTAAAAATAAACTTTTCTTTGAAAATTCATTTTTTTCAGTTTAAAAATCTACTGTTTTCTAAAACACTTGACATTTTAGCTTGGAAACCTAATTTTTTTGGGAAAATTGACCTCTCTTTCTTCAAATTTAAAGTATTAGGTTATAAATACAACTGTTTTGTTCAAAATTAAATTTTTCTTGTCCAAAATTCGACTATATGGTTAAAAATTCACCTCCCTCGGTTAAAAGTTAACTTTTCTTTGAATTTCACCTTTTTCATTTTAAAAGTTAACTGTTTTCTAAAACATGCGACTTTTTATCATGAAAAATGAACTCTTTTCTGGAAATTTCATATCTTTCTTCAAATTTAAATTTTTTTACTACAAATACAACCGTTTCGTTAAAAATTAATTTTTTCTTGTTCTAAATTCGACTATTTTGTTGAAAATTCATCTTTGTAAAAAACTATATTTTCTTAAAAAATTTGTCTTTTTCAGTTTAAAAATTCAGTGTTTTCTGAAACGCTCTACTTCTTAGCTTAAAAAATGAACTTTTTTTGGAAAATTTATCTCTTTTTCTTCAGATTTCAATTATTTAGTTATAAATACAACTATATTTTGTTGAAAATGAATTTTTGTTTGTTTAAAATTTTGCTATTTGATTGAAAATTTATCTTTCTTTGTTGACAATCATATCTTTTTTATTTATTTTTTGTAGATTAAAATCCTAATTTTTTCTAAAACATTCGACTGCTTAGCTTGGGAACTCAACTCTTTTGATTAAAATTTATCTCCTTTTTTACCAAATTAATATATCTTCTGTTCCAAAATTTAACTGTTTTGTAAAATATTTTTTGTTTTGTATTCAATATTCTTTTTTTTTAAGATAAGCCATCTTTAATTGGAAATGATTCTGGGTTGAAGTTTAATATTTTTTGTCTTTAAATTCGACTATTTGATTAAAAATCAAATGAAATCATTTTTCAGGTAGAAAATTTAACTATTTGCTGTAAAAATTCAACTATTTTGTTAAAAACTTAAATACTTTGTTGAAAATTCAATAATGTTATTAAAAATTTTATATTTATTCGTACAATTATTTAATTTTAAATTTAGCTTTCATAGTTGAAAATTATTATTTTTTAAACATCTTCCACGGTGTAAAAGTCAACTCTTTTCTAAAACATTCAACTAAAACATTTGACTAAATTAATTAGATTGTAAACATATTAATTAAATTGAACCACTAGATGAAAATAAAATAAATTGCTTACAACCCAATCACACTGTGTTCGTTATTTGAGCAATACGTTCGTTCCGCAACACCGCTCCGACGCAGGTCGCTGATCAATCTCCTTAGCAATCACCCCAGGCGAAGAGCTTCTCAAATTCAAACTCTCCATAAAAATGTACAAATTGTTAAAAATAGGTAATGAAATAATTGACAATTTCTATCACATGACTGGATTTTTATAAGATTATAAGAAATTGATTGAGATAAAATAAATATCCGTTCGACCACTGATACGTGCCGAGCGACCGGTACACGTACCTTACTAAGAAGTATATATATTTATGTTGCTCGAGTTCATGACTGCATTTTACAAAAAAGAAAAGAAAAGAAAAGAAAAGAATAAGTAAAAGAAAAGTTGCGGCAGTAGCAAAGTAGAACGACCTCGTACCATGAATCAGTAGTATGTACAATATCTTACAATCAGAGGCGTAAACGTGTTTCGCCACAGGAGCAGAGTAGTTAGAGATATTTTAACGTGCCGCTTGACCATTAAGCGAAAACCATATTTTAATCGACAATAACACCGCCAGCCAGGAAGATTACAAGATGAGCACGCTGACTTTCCTAAGAAACGAGTAAATTAACGAGCTATTAAATGTTTACACTAGGCGAACCTATCTTGCTCATAAAGTTCACTTTTTCACCTTCATTAAGCTAACTTTGTTTGCTACTTTTGCAATATATAAATTTATCATCATTTTATCCAAAAAATTTATTTAAATTAAGATTAAATTTTTGATTGATTTAAATCAATTAAATGCCCAATTACTGTACAAAATAATTTAAATGAAAAAAAAAATTGAACAAAATTCCGGCAGCAGGAATTGATCTCAAACTTTCTGGTTACAAATTCCAGCAATACGGCCTGATCTGATTGGGAGTTAAAGACTCACATCGCGGTTCATGTAACGTGTGTCAATTTTTTAAATCTCGTTTTTTTAGAATATCTCAAAAGTTAATCTTTTTACTTTTTTGTATATATATATATATATAAATTTAATTAAATCAAATTTTGGCTGATTCAAACAAAAATTTAATCCAGCCAACAGTTTAAACATTTTTACATTGAAAATTGGAGTGTTTCAATTCGAAATTTTGGGTTTTTATTATTTTCTTTTTCTAAACATTTCTGAAGACTTTAAGGATAGAAATTCTTATTTTCAATTTTCGTCGCTTCCAACTCTATAAAATTCTTAAGAAATGGCCTTTTCCAATTCAGAAAAAAATGAGAAAAAAATTTTGTCGCTTCTAAATCTTCAAGAATCATAAAAATAACAAATTTCTCCCTTCCAAATAAAAGAAAATTTGGTATTCAATTTGTCTTTTAATGTGAAGAGAGAAATTTTGTTATTTGTAAGATTTTGATAGAGTTTGAAACCACGAAATTTTGTTTCTTGATTTTTTTGCTGAATTGGAAAAGGCCATTTTTTAGAAGTTTTAGTGAGTTGAAAAGCAGCACTTTTTATTTTTAATATTTCTTCTGAATTGGAACAGGCCCTTTTTGGGTTTCATCATCTTTAATAAGTTGAAAAAAAGAAACTTTTGGTTATTTTTTTTTCTGTATTGGAAGATACCAGTTTTCTCTTTCTAATCTTTTTTTTACATTCTGAAGTGGAAGAGACGAATTTAGAAAAAATTGAAAATAAAAAATTATACCCTTGAATTCGATAAAAATGTTAAGAAGAAAAAAATTCTTTTTAACTTTTTTATCAAGTTCAATTAGAAAAGAGAAATTCTTTTATTTGAAAGATTTATATTGAGCTGGAAGCCACAAAATTTGGTTTCTTGATTTTTTTTCTGAATTGGAACAGGCCATTTTTATTCAGTTGAGGGGCAGAACTTTTTATTTTTAATCTTTTTTCCGAATTGGAACAGGCCCTTTTTTGGTTTTTTATTATTTTCATTGAATTGAAAAGGATAATATTTGGGTTATTTTTTTCTTTCTGAATTGGACGAGGCCATTTTTACTTTTTAATCCTTTTTTTTTTAGTTTTTTTCTTTTTATCATTTTTTACTACGTGAAGGCTACAATATTTTATTACAATTTTTTCCTTTTCTCATTTAATAAAAAAAACGACAAAAACATATCGTCACTTCCGACTCCATAAAATTCTTAAGAATACAACAATTTTCCTCCTCCACTTACAACAAAAATTGAAAATAAACATTTTCTCCCTTCCAACTCAATGAAAATATTAAGAAATCGCCTTTTCCAATTCAGAGAAAAAATGAAGAAACAAATTGTGTCGCTTCTAACTCTACAAAAAGCTTAACCACGAAATTTTGTTTCTTATTTTTTTGCTGAATTGGATAAGACCAATTGTTGTTTTTAGCATTTTTATTAAGTTGAAAAGCGGCACTTTTTATTTTCAATATTTTTTTCGGAATTGAAATAAACCCTTTTTAGTCTTTATCATTTTTAATCAATTGAAAGAAATAAAGATTGAATTATTTTTCTCTTCTGAATTTGAAGATACCATTTTCTCTTTTTGATATTCTTTTTACTTGCTGAAGTGGAAGAGGCCAATGAAGAAAACAAACAAAAAATGAAAATAAAAAATGATACCCTTGAATTCGATAAAAATGTTAAAAAGAAACAAATTCTTTTTAACTTTCTTATCGAGTTCAAAGGTAGAATTTTTTATTTTCAATTTTTTTCTGAACCGGAAGATTTAATAAAATTGCTGAAAATGAAAAATGGGCGTTTCAAAACCAGAAAAAAAAAACGATAAAACAAAATTTCGCCGCTTCCAACTCTATAAAAATCTTAAAAATTGCTCGTTTCCAATTTTTAAAAAATGTTGTATTTAACTTCTTTGTTAATTGAAAGAGGTAAATTTTTTTTATATGGTTTGGAAACCACGACTTTTTTCTTTTCATTCGAAGAGGCCCTATTTTGAGTTTTATCATTTTTCTTGTTTTGTTTGTTTTTTGATCATTTTTGTTTGTTCCAACTCTAAAAATATTTAAATTCTATATAAAATTTCTCTTATTAACTTCAGAAGAAATTGTGAACCAAAATATTCTCCCTTTCAACTCAATGAAAATCGTAAATAGATGGCCTTTTCTAATTCAGAAAAAAATGATGAAAGAAAATTTCATCTTTTCCAACTGTAAAAAGTTTTTAAAAATAAATTTAAGCTTCGATTGTTCCTCAGAAAAATGGGTTGCTTACGTCAAAATGTGTATAATTTTTTTTCTAAATTTACAGAAAGCGTTATTGATTAAAAAAATTAAATGTGGTAATAACCTTTAGGTTATTGTACAGGATTCAATGTCTTAAGAGTTTGTTTTGTCTAGGTTTTTTTGAATAAAACATATTTTTGTAGCGATCCTAATATAAATTAATGAAGCAATTGATTAATAAATTCGTGCAAAAATAAAGAAAAAACTTAATAAATGAATCGGGATTTTCAACACTTCTCTTTGTCAAAAGAATCTACCTTCTGGAAATTAATGTCCTTCATTTACAAACCAAATGGTGTTACAAGGGAAGCAGTGTATCTGGTCGGGCGATTATTAGAAGGGGAAAAAATAGCGAAGCGATGACGCTACAACCTCTTCTTTCTTTTACCAATGATTTCAGATCTGACAGAATTCGACCTTATTTTTTTAATTTTATACTTTATCTATGAAATCGAATTAATACAAAAATATTATACTTTTTATATTTCACTATATAAAATTTAGCTAATTAATTACTCAGGAAATGTTCTCAAATATTTATTGGACCGACAGAACTCGCAAGGTGGTTTTCTGCAGATTTCCTCTCCCCTCGCCAAACCTCCTGGTAAATTTAAGTAAACAGAGCAGCTCAAATGGGCCATCCTAAGAAGACAATAATAATAAATAAAGGTAGCAATACTACAAAAGCTTCTATAACTAAATTTTTATCATCCTAATGATTTATTTCTTATTTTTTAGGCTTTCTAAAAATAGACGAATCGCTTATGGTGATGGCTGGTTGTCTTGTGTTAACATTTATTTTGGCTTTGTTATTTTGTTGAATGAAAATCTTATAAGGTGCTCATATAATTTTACGAGGTTGATTCTCAAAATCCAAGCTTCCCCAGTCACTTCCAGAAATAAAACGAGCAACCACCTAACATTTTTATCAGGTGACTAAAAAAATAAAGCTCTTGTTATACGATACGATTAAAATAGACATAAAGTAGATGTGAAATGCTATAACTGTCAGAAACAACTACCAAAGCCTGCACACTGAGGCATTTGATATCATTGGTACAGATGCCGGCTTTTATTTTCATTAGCATAAATCCTTAATTATGGAATCGCACGTGTACTATGGTCGCGCGAAGTACGCACGAGGCATTTTAGAACGCATTTAAATACATTTTCGTTCGAATTTGAATAAATTATCGTACCTCGACATTTCTCTCTAGCTGTAATAACTTCTTGTTAAACTTAGTCTATAAACATACCGCTTTTATATTTTTGTTGAAAACTTTAAAGTATATAGGTTATTCTCTATTAAGGTCAGTTCTCTCTCAAATTGAACCAGTGGAATCGTCACTAATTGAATCATTATTTTGAATTGTCACGGGTTGAATCAGTATTTGGAATTATCACGGGTTAAATCAGTAATTTGAATTATCACTGATTGAATCAGTGATTTGAATTATCACTAGACGAACCAGTATTTTGAATTATCACAGGTTCAATAAGTAGTATGAATCATCACTGGTTGAATAAGTATTATTTTGAGTGACCACTGGTTGAATCTGTATTTTGAATGATCACTGGTTAAATCAGTAGTTTGAATTATCACTGGTTGAATCAGTGATTTGAATTATCACTATATGAACCAGTATTTTCAATCATCATAGACTCAATAATTAGTTTGAATCATCACTGGTTGAATAAGTATTATTTTGATTGATCACTGGTTGAATCTGTATTTTTAATTATCACTGGTTGAATCAGTATTTCGAATGATTCCTTGGTTGGATCATGACTTTAAATTATCACTGGTTGAATCGGTTTTTTGAATGTTCACTGGTTGAATCTGTATTTTTAACAGGTCTTGGTTTAATAAGTAGTTTGAATTATCACTGGTTGTATAAAAAATTTGAACTATCACTGGTTCCATAATTGATTTGAATTATCCCCAGTTAAAACAGTATTTTCAATTATCATAGGTTGAATAAGTCATTTGAATTATCACTGGTTGAGGCATTATTTTTAATGCTCACGAGTTGAATCAGTATTTTTAATTATTACTGGTTGAATTAGTGATTTGAATCATCAATTCTTGGTTCATTAGTTTAAAGTATCATTGGTTGAATCAGTATTTTGAATGTTCACCTTGTTGAATCTGCATTTTTAAGGTGTACTGGTTGAATAAGTAGTTTGAACTATCGCTGGTTGAATAAGCAGTTTGAATTATCACTAGTTGAATCAGTATTTTAAATTATGCCTGGTTGAATCAGTATTGTTTTATTTTCACTGGTTAACCAGTGATTTTCCAATTTTGACTGGGTTAATTAGTATGTGACTCAACTGAAATCAGAAGGCTAATGGTACTGACTGACCATCAAACTTATCTCTGATTAAACCAGTAACAGAATTCTAGTGAGTAAACCAGTGAAATCTCACTGGTTGAAACAGCCAGTACAACCAGTGATATTTCACTGGTAAATTTTTAAGAGAGTATTGATAGGAACAACTTCTTTTCAAAAGTATATTTTGAAATATCTTTTCTTAAAAATGTTTCTTTCCTGGGTTTCAAAACAATTTTTTTGAAAGTAAAATTCTATAATATTTTTGGATTTAATGAATCCGAATTCGATCAGAGAAATTCAAAATTAAAGTGTTTCTTGTTTTGGTTTCCTAATTATCAAAGTAAAATATATGCCTAAATTTAAAGTACTGTACAATATAATTAAAAAACTGAAATCAAAATGAAGATTAATATAACTACATCGGCTTTCACACAATTTTAATTTAATTTTGATTTTAATCGGCTTTCAGTAATCTGTAACTTTAGATCCTTGATCAGTTATCGACTGGAAAGGTCATTTAAATTAAACCTAGAAAATTTTATTAAACGTTTCGGTCCTTAGCTTGGACCCTCTTCAATAAAAAAATTTGTAACTTTCATTTAAATGTTAAATTTGATCCTAGTAGGAATTATAAGAAAAGACATACAGAAATGAGTAAGTTAATTTAAGATTTTATATTGTGATGAAATGTTCTTGAAATATTAAAAATTAAAATTTATTCAGTTATGTAGATTCTTAATTGAAAATACTTCAATTAAAAAGATTTACTATTAAAATTCATATCATTTTGAACGGGTTTTTGTCTAATACTTGAAAATCTGAAGATTAAACATTGAAAATTATTCCATTTTCAGGATTAAAAAATTAAAAGTCATTCAATTTTATAGATTTTCGATTGAAAATGCTTCAATTTAAAAGATTTATAGTTCAAAATTAAATAAAATTAAATTCAGAAAATTTAAATTCATAGAATTTTGTAGATTTTCTATTGTAAATTTTTTAATTTTAATCCGCTAAAATGATAAATTTTGCAATTTTGAAAAATTTCAATTGAAGACTATTCAACTTTTATCGGCATAATAAATCACGATGTAATTTTAAATATTTTTTGGGGAATAATTCAATTTTGAAGATTTAAATGTGAAAACTATTCAATTTAATAAATAAAAAATTGTAATTTATTTAAGTTTATAGATTTTCTATTGTAAATTCTTAAATTTTAATGGTTAAACTGGATAATTATTAAATTTTGAAAATAACGAGTTACAAATTATTCAATTCTCAAGATTTACAATGGAAAATTGTTTCATTTTTATTATTTTAAATTGAAGGCTCTTCAGTATTTAATTCATATAATATAAAATGATGCAATTTAAATTTTTTGGCAATATTTTAATATTGAAGATTTAAATTTGAGAATCATTTAATTTAGAAAATTTGGATTTATTCAATTTTGTGAATTATCTTTGGTAAATTAATTTTTTTTCTTTAATATTTAATTAATTAAATATGATTAACAAATTTACTTATTTATTTAATTCTTTAGTTTTGAATATTTTCAATTGAAAATTTTTTGACATAATTGCAAATAATGGAATTTTGAATATTTAAGTGATTCAATTAATTAAACCTAGATAACTAAAAAATCAGTTACTTCTACTTACAAATCAGTTGTTTTAAAATACGAATCTATCAATAAAACAGAGAAAACTTTCTGCTATAATCCAATAATATACTATTTTGTAAATCAAAATTCTTGATTAAATTTCTACATTTCAATAAATGGCCAAAATTAACCACAAATTACTGTTTAAGATATTGAAAGTTACAGATTAAACCAATCAAAATTACTGATTTGGCCAGTAAACGTTATGATTAAATCAGGTCATCCTTCGTAGAGAAAAAAATCTTGTTTGTTCGAAATTCATTTTATTGTTGAATTCAATTGTTCTTTATTTAATATTACAATATTTTTTGGTTAAAATATCATCAAATACATTTTTTGTTGACAATTCTTCTTTTTTATTAAAAGTTTCATGGCGTGGTTAAATGTTTAACTACTTTGTTCAAAATTATTTTTTTTAAAGATTTATATCCTTTTTGAAAATTTAATTATTTTTTTGAAAACTCATTGGTTTTTGTTGTTGAAAATTTGTCTTTTTTGCAGAAAATTAATCTTCTTAGTTCAACATTCATTTTTCTTTTGGTTCAAAATTCCACTTGTGGGTTCAAACTTGAACTGCTTTGTTAAAAATGTATTCTTCTGGTAATTGGTTTATAATATTCTTTGAAAATTTCGTCTGTTCAATTAAAAATTAAACGATGTAAAAAAATTCTTGTCGTCTGTTACAAATTTAGCTTTACTGGTGGAAAATTAATTTCATTTGTTGAAAATTTACCTTTTTTGGATGGAAATTCAACTACTTGGTTGAAAATTGAACTACTTTGTTAAAAATGATCTGTTTTGGTTAGAAATTCATTATTCATTCTTTTAACATTAATTTTGGTAATTGAAAATTTAACTATTCTATTTTCGGTTGAAAATTAATGTTATTTAGATGCAAAATTAACTATTGAGTGCAATATTCATTTCTGTGATTGAAAATTCGCTTTGCTGGATAACAAAAATAATCTTCTTGTCTCCAAATCATTTTTGTTTTTTTTCAAAATTTAATTACATAGTTGAAAGTTGAGCTACTTTATTAAAAATGCATTTCTCTGCTTAAAGATGCATCCGTGTATTTAAAAGTTCAATTATTCTGGTTGAAGTTGAACTACTATGTTCAAAACTAACCATTTTTGGTTGAACTTTTATCATTGTTGACAATTTATCTTATGTTACAAATTGGACTATTTTGTTAGAAATTCGTTTTTCTAAATCAAATTTTGTTTTTGAAAATGTACTTATGCCAGTTTAGGTTAAAAATGGACTTTTTTTAGCTGGAACTTCAACAGATTAAATTGTCTAAAATGACTGATTTCATCAGTGAGTCCAATTGACTGGTTAGAAAAGTCACTTTCGACTGATTTGTCAATCATAATCGGCATTTTTAGAATCAGTTAAAATTGACTTTAAATCAGTCACCTTTGACTGATTCAAATTTAGAGTTTATACACAATTTAGCGGAAATTCCAGTATAATTTTATTATATGAATCTAAATTAGAATCTAAATCTGAATCTAAATCTAAAACTAAAATAAAGTGATGCTGCCTGGGTGCTTCTAAAAAACTAGCAAGCCTAAGTAGCCGCCGTTGGTTGGCCTCGGGAGATTCGTCGTGTCGTAGAAAAAAAACTGACGAAGACGCCTACGCGATCGATGTTCGATGGCCATCGATTGAGTTGCTCCTTCCGAGATAACCATCTCGATTCTCTCATCTTCATCCTCCCTTTTCTTTGGATCTTGGATCCGACCGAAAGTCCAACCACTGGACCGACGATGTTTCCCCCGAAGGGATCTTTATATCCTGCTGCTTATTCTAACCGGACACCTAATAGAGGCTATTCATTTTCTGGGAAAAATTACACCACATTTCCGGAAACATCCAGCGATTTCGAAAAATTCTCTAAATAATACAAAAAATACTTAAAATGGGGATGTTTCATGTAATGAGATAAAAAGATATTTTTATTCTACAGTACCTCATTAACATATTCCAAGAAGAAAGAATTTTTTATTGAATAATAAACATGTTTTTTTCTTAGTAAAGTTTGAATATGGCGCCCGTTCGCGGCATTTTTTGCCAAACGCATTGATGGGCTACATCTGTCTGACGTCATTCTTCGCGGGGAAATTCAAACTACCTAAATTATGCAAATTTTAGAAAAGAATAATTGGTTTCTAAAAATGCATTTTAATGTATAATTCTTTCTAAACGTCTTTCATGTGTTATTATCAAATGATAATTAATAATAATTACGAAGGCATTTATAGGTTAGTATAAACAAGCATCTGTCAAGTAGAAAGCCGCGACGGCCGCGAAACCTGATTTGTCACATTTTTAAAAAGTAACATGGCGGCTAAAGTGGTCTGATTGGTGCTTAGTTGTATTTTTTAGTGGCATCGAATCTGTTTGATTGTACCCAAATAGACAAAAACAAAAATTTCTTTTTTTAAGTATGAGAAACCTTAAAAAAATTACTTTTCTGAAATCCAGCATAGAAAAAAATGGAAATGGCCTCCAGTTGGATCTCCAAAGGAACCCAATTTAATAAAGACTTTTTTCAAAGAAGCTATTTTTCCCTTTTTGCACTTCGACATTTCATCCAGTTAATAAGAAAACTTTTAGGTTAAAACACATATTTAATAGAACTCTGACCTACATAATTTAATGAAGAGAATTAAAGTATAAAATATTATCGCATTTAGAATAGATATAATGATTTGATAAATATAATTTTCAGGTTATGTAGCAAATTTATAAACATAAAGGCCTATTCATATGTGAGAAACTTAATTTCCTAACTTGCAATCCCCACTTTGCTAGAGGTTTGCTTGTGAATGCGCCTTCATGTTGGTCTGTTCAAGTGTTTTCCAAAGGAACCCTTTTGGGCCTCTAAAGGATTCTATTGGAGTTCCAGTTCTAAAAGCTACCAACTTTTATTTACGCTGCGACCAGACAAATCTTGCTGAATTTAATCCAAAAAATTTTATGATTAAGGGTATTTTTTCTAAACAAATTAAGTTTTCGCCTTTGTTCATACAAACGAGAGATTCGAAAAAATTCTTCAAAAAAGTTTGATCACTTTAAGGAGTTCTGGAAAAATACTTCTATTATTGTATCTTGCATTGTTGTGAGAAAAAATTAAAAATTGCATTTTTCGCAAATAAATTCTCGTGATTATAAAAATTGTTTGAACTGCATACAACTTTTAGAATTTTGTCTTCATATATGCCTCAATAAAAACAATATTGAATTTAAAAAATGGGTTTTTTTATCAAATTCAGATTCCACATTTTTTAAATTCAGCCGGGAAGATAAAGTCGAATATAATAGAAAACCTGAATTTCTTTTTTTTTGGTCTTTTAAAAAAATCGTGCTTATATAAAGAAGATATCCTGTACGTTTCCCGTGTGGAAATAACCCCATTTGGCCCTATTACAAGTCGGGCACTAATCGGGGGCTAGTCGGGTTATTAATTTTGACAAAGTACCCAGTCGCGGACTAATCGGGGACTAATTGGGCTTTTTGTTGTCAAAATTTCAGTCGAGGCCTGATCGGTGGTTGGTCAAGGGCTAGTCGGGCCTTTTTGTTCACTAATTTCCGTGCGGGAAATCTTCAGGCTCTGGTCGGGAGCTAGTGGGGCTCTGGTCGGGTTATTCTTATGTTTGAGTTTTCGGCGCGGTTTTATCAAATGAGGTAATATCTAAAAAAGGGTAATGATTTTTTTATTCTAGAACACTAAAAATATATTTAACAATAATTTTACACCGTTTTTTGGAGAAAAGATTTATTAACGTTAAATTCATCTCAAATATACTTAATAAATAATTATGAAGTTAATAATTTTGTACGAAAATCAAATTTTTATAAAAACAACGATCAAAATATTTAAAAGACGTAATCTTATTTTTTTCTAGTGTTTTTTAGAAAATTGCGAATTTCTAGGTACATTTATAAATTACCTTTATATGGAATTTTAAGAAAATCCATATTGGAAAAAATACATATAGATGTAGGTGAAAAATCTGCCGAAAGTCATAAGACTCTGCCACCTTTCGCTACCACCTTCATTTGCGTCTTGCAGTTCTGGACTGCTGGCTTTAAAGAAAATCCGCAAGGGCTCGACGTGCCGCCTCTCGCGCAAAAGAAATGACGCGTCGAGTGTTTATGGAGATTTCCGTAAATAATAAGTATTTTGACAAACTTTTAGGGGATGTTCCATAAATTTTGGGGAGTTTGGTTAATATTCCACGCGGATTTATTATCATATGACCCCTACTAGTACCCCATCAGGCCCCGACTAGGATAGGTCGGGTCACCTGATTAGCCCCCCACTAATCTACCGTGACGCTACTGGTCGGGGGCTAATCAAATGACCCGACTAGCGCCCGACTTTAAGTGGGGTCGAATGGTCGGTAACTACACTAGTTTCCCATTTGAATTTCTACACGGGTTTATGCAAGCCGTATCATTTTTGTGGCGATACGAATTTTTTCTTCTAAAAAATTTAATTCTTTAATCTTACGAGCAAATGATGAAGGATATTAGAAAAGAGTCGGAGGTATTTTTTTGTAGAATTGTTAAAAATGAGCAAAATTTTGCATAGAAAATTTCCCCCCTTTCTCGATTTTTGGTAAAAAAAGGTTGCTTTGTTAGTACTTCTACTATTTTGTTGAAAACGCAACTCTTTTGATAAAAACTCATCTTTTTTTTAAATTCAACAAATTGGTTAAAAGCTAAGATATTTTATTAACAATTTATCTTTTTGGTTGAAGATTCATCTCTGGTTAAACATCTAACTGAATCGTTGAAACTTAACTTCATCATTTTTGTTGAAAAATCACCCCACAGTATTTGTTAAACTGCGAATATGGAAATATTCCATTTTTGATCGAAATATATTTATAGTTTTAATTAACAATTGATCTTTTATATTAAAAAATTCAAATACTTAGTTGAAAGTTTGTATTCTTTGATTGAAATCAATTATTTTCTTATTGCAAATTACAATAGTTTTTGGTTTAAATATACAGGTTTATTTGATACTCCATCTTTTCGGTTTGAAAATTCAACATTTTGGTAGAAAATTAAATTATAAAGTTGAAAATCTTCTTCTTGATTGAAAATTCATTTTGGTAGAAAATTAAACTATTTGGTTCAAAATTAAACTATTTATTTAAAAAAAAGAAACTGCTTGGTAGAAAATTAAATATTTTGGTAAAATTCATATTGTTGGGTAAAAAATCCGACTGTTTCATAGAAAATTGATCTATTTTGTTCAAAATTCGTCTTCATGGGTTGAAAGTTTATATTATTTTTTGAAAATTCATCTTTTTGGCTTTGGATTGAATTATTTTGTTAAGAATTCGCTTTTCTCAGTTCAATTTAACTCACAGAAAATTATGTTTTTTCTTTTATTTAAAAATTTATTGTTTTGAACTGAAAATGTATTTATTCCATTTTTGGTTCAAAAATCAAGTATTTTGGTTTGGGTAAAAAATTTAACTTTTTGTGGAATCTTATGTATTCTTTTGAAAATTTGTCTTTTTGGGTAGGAAATTAATATTGTTTTTTTTAATATCCATCTTATTGGCTGCGGATTAACTTACTTTGTTTCAAATCATCTATTTTGGATTAATCTAACTGGCATACAAGTTTTTTCCTTTTGTTGAAAATTAATTTTTAAACTAAAAATGTAACTCTATTGCATTTTTAGTTGAAACCTTTATTTGGTGTTGAAAATTCGATTATTTGGGTAAAAAATTCATCTATTTGTTTAATAAATAAACTATTTATTTAAAAAATGAAATTAATGTTAGAAAATTAATTTTTTTTAATTCACCTTTTTGGCCGTGGATTCCACTGTTTGTTAAAAATTAATCTTTTTTTAGTTTAATTTTACTGGAAGAAAATTATTTGATTGTGTTTTGAAAATCTATTTTTAAAACTAAAAATATAATTACTTAAAAATTTAACTATTGGATTTAAAATTAAACTATTTTGGCACAAAATTCAAATATTTGGTTTTGGGTAGAAAATTCAACTGTTTTGTGGAAATTCATCTTTTTGTGTAGAAAATTAATTTTCTTTTTTTTTAAATTCATCATTTTGATTAAGGTTTTAACTATTTTGTCAAAAAATGGTGTGTTTTAGTTGAATTCAACATGTTGAAAATTGTTTTTCATTGATTCAAAATTAATTAACTGAACTGAAAATGTAACTTTTTTATTTTTGTAAAAAACTTATCTTTATTTTTGTTTGAAAACTTATCTTTTTTCTTGTTTGTTGAAAATTCAACTATTTGGGAGAAAGTTCATCTCTTTTGATGAAAAATTACATTATTGTTGAAAAATTGTCTTTTTCAGTTTACAATTAATCTATTTTTTTGAGTCGTCTATTCTAGTCCAAAATGTAACTGTTTTGTTAAAAATGTAATTATTTTATTGTTATTATTATTATTGTGTTATTGTTATGGTAGAAAATTCTATTCCCTATAGAACAACTTATTAGAAACGCGAAAAACGCAGAACAAACGTGAAATCTGTGTATAGGCATCGGTTCCCTGAATTTCGGTTGCGGGTGGGGGGGGGGGGGGGGAAAAAATGCTTTTTTTAAAGTAAGGGGCCTGGGGGATGGGTCAAAAGTATCCCAAAATTGTTAACGTAGTTTATGAATGACCTCTTATAGAGATTTAAATGAAGGGTTGGTTTTTTAAAACAAAGCACAAAATTCGAATACTCAAAACTGCGCAGAAACTTTTTTTCTCACATCAGAAAAACATACATTGCTTAATTTACGCTACAAAAAAAACAACATATTTTTGTCAGGAAATTCTACGACTCAAATTGCAATTGATATAAGGTAAAGAATATGTGGATCTCGGGACAATGAAGGTACGTGGGTTAGCGTTCGCAGCTGATAAGTTTCTTCTCTCTTGCTCACCGAGTGAGTATTGCTTACTCCAAAAGGGAAATGTCTAAATGGCATAATAACAAGAATTATAAAATAAATGTAAACATTTATATTATCTATGGTATTTAAAGTTTGTACTTCAATAAATCCTTATTTAATACTCGTTAAACATTAAGTATAGTGAGAAGGAAAAAATATTCTTTATTAATAAGATCCTTTTGCTTTAAAAATCGCCGAAATGTCAAGAAATACAATTTTCATCAAACCACAAGAAAAAGTCTTGTTTGCGGAAAGAGGAACAAATTTCTTGAATACGCAACTTCCTTTAATTAGCATCGATCATAAATGACTAAATGAAAACCATTCCGAAATCCCGTTCTCTATCATCACAATCGTAACTTTTCATTCTACACGACATTCGACCAATTAAATCCCAATTTTGAAGAAACGAAGCACCTGACAATAAAATAAACTCAAAACGACATTCATTCCTTAAAAAAGTAGTGCGTCACATTTACGAGCTGTCTTTTCTAACGATGACCCTCGAAACGTCCTTTCGAACCATCAAATTGTACCTAACATAAATTATTCTAGCCGTTGCTCTTAATGAACCTGAAACGGAAGTGTCGGTCTCGACTGAATCAATGGAGAGGAATTTTTTCCTCTCTGTCTCTCTCTTCCTACTTGTCGATATTCCATCCTTTGTCTCTCTTTTTCAAGTCCATTCACCGCAAACTCAACTTAGGCTTAGTTTTAGGTCCTAGTTGTTTAGGTTCCGAATTCTCTCATTTATACCGAACAACGGCCAAACCAGTTTTGTCAGCCTTTGCGGAGGTCCTGATCTCTATCTTCGATTCTGTCATCGTTTTTTTCGGAAAAGAGACAGAAAACCGTAACAGATACGGACGAAAGATGCGAGATAAAAAGTCCGGAAAACGATCTCGGATCGAAGAAACTGAAGGAATAAGTGAAAATAGTTTTAATTTATGAGTAGTTTTCAAACTGTAATGGAATGATGATCTTGATACTTTCTAGGAGAGTAAAATTTAGAAAGTTTTTTAACCTTTTAGTATTTTTTATTAATACAGGGATCACAGTCCGTCCAATTTTTCTCATTAAAATTTTAAAATCCCCTAAGATATCTCAAATTTAGAATATTAATAAATATTATAAATAAATAAAAGGCATAAATAAAAGGCATAAATAAAAGGGATAAATAAAAGGCATTATAAAACAGGACGATTTAAAAGAGATTCGTTTTGATGATAATAGAAGAAATAAGGAAACTTTTCTCGAAAATAGGGAAATAAATTTTTTCAAATAAATATGGAAATGAAATTTAAGTGTTTCAAATTTCTAATATTTCAAGTAAAAATATTGAATTTCTTTAAAAGTAGGTGAATTATTAAGCCATAGTGGAATTATCAACTAAAATGATGAATCTTTAACCAAAACCTAAATATATGATTTTTTAAACCAAAAATTTAATTTTCAAACAAAAAGGAAAAATTTTCAACGAAATAGGTACATTTTACACCAACGAAATATGAATTTTTTGACAAGGAAAGATAAATTCTTGAGAAAAAATGTATTAGTTGATATTTCAACTAAAAAAGATGAAAATTTTGCAATAAAAACCGTTTAATTTGTCCAAAAAAACATGACTTTTAAACAAAAAAGTTGATTTTTGACCAAACGACTGAATTTTCAAGAAGACCGCAATACGCAAATACTCTGTCGACTATATTGCACAACATTATGCATTCCGATTGGAAACGGCTCAGAGGAACCTTACTGTTTGTTTTTTTATTCCAACAAGTAGTTCCTAAAAGATTTGTAATTTTCGGAAAGTTTCAGGTTAAATTAAAGTTTTTTGTGGGAAATCGGTTATTTTTAACAAACTCATTAGATTTCGAAAAAGATTTACAACTTTGAAAAATTTTCTATTACATTATGTTATAGTGTTTTTTGACGTAGGTTTGTATATTTTCGAATACAAAATTATTTTACTTTAAAGAATATTGAAAAGTTTTCAACAATTTTTGGTTATGTTGCAGTGCTTATCCTGAAATTTATACTCGAACTTAGCTTTTTTACCAAGAATCTATAGATTTAAATACAATCAATTTTTTCAGAAAAATAAAATGTATAGGCTTGATAAATTTTTATTAAAAAATCATTAGATTTCAAAGAAGATTCATGATTTTTCAACAATTTTACGTAAAGTTGTTGTTTTACATCGAAAATTGGTATTTTAAAATAAAAATTATTTTGATTTGAAGGTAATTTGGGATATTTTAGTCATTCTGAATTTCATTAGTATTTTTACTCGGGAATTGGCATTTTTTAACAGAAAAAAATTATATTTAAAAAATTTCAAAGAAATTTTGAAAATCGAAAAAAAAATATTTTAAGAAGTAGCGTCTATTAGTACTTTAATAATGTACAATTAATAAATTATACCCTCAAAATTCTTAGAGAAACTCAGAATTTCTCATTGAAAATAATATGCTAGAAAAAAATTGATGAGTACAATAAAATATTTTTAAAAAATTGAAACATGAGCATTTTTCAATTCTGTTTATTTATTTTTAATTTATCTTTTTGAATTTTTACTAATGCATTTTATCAGTAAAAAATTCTTAAGTTTTCAGAAAATTTTTTAAAGAATAAGAAAAATAGCTTTAGAAATTTTGCTAAACAAAACTGATACGACATAGCAAGTTTTTAATAATAAATGAAATCCCCGTCTAATCTTTTTTTTTTTAGAAATAGTCTTTTATTACCTGAAATTAAACTGCTTTACTACTGTAATCCCTCTCAACATAATTTTCCCAAATTTAAATTAAATTAAATTTATTATTATATTTTCATTATATTTATATTATACTTTATTATATTTATTTATTTGTTAATTATTTAAATTAGATTCAATTACCCAATTTGAACGTGCCTTTATTTTTTATCAAAACTCTTTTAAAAATAAACTCAAGGTTGGAGCGATTCAAATTTAAAAAAAAGTTATACAGATGACAGAAGCAAAGTACTATCAGTATCACTATCGCATGGACTATATTATCACATTTGCTCTACTACAACACTTTACTTTAATTCTAATATGTGCTCTTTATGAACTTAAGTACTGCTTTAAATTGAGCTTGAAAGTACTAAGTTGGACAGTGAATAATAATAATTCCTTATCAAATTAATAGTTTTTTATCTTTTAACCCTTAAACGGCCAAAACGCCACTACCGGCACACTGCTTTTCAACGGCCAATAACTAAGACTATTCGACACTAGAAAAAATTGAGCCACATATATTTTTATTGCTTAAGATCTCCTCTTTCCGACGGTGCAAATGAAATTCCTCAAAAAATTTACTTATTATCCCAAAATGCAGTTTAAACAAAAAAA
>NC_046662.1:38770781-38772704 GCF_010883055.1 Belonocnema kinseyi | reverse complement strand
GCATAGTAAGAGACTGCAGAGAGAGAGAGAGAGAGAGAGAGAGAGAGAGAGCACAGAGCTTTTCTTAGTGTGGCAGTAGTGGGGATATTGAAGAGGAGTCTTTGAGGTAATTGCAAATCGCTGCACAAAAGAGAGACGCGGATAGAGAGAGAGAGAGAACGTATAAAAGGATGATAAAATTCTATCGTGACATTTCGCAATTTAATTGACCTAAGTTCTATTATAATGTATATTTTCCAACAAAAGTTGTGTTTAGAAATTTAAAAAAATTAAGTTATTATTATAAGACCCTTTAACCACGGATGGGGGCTGAAATTTAATTCAATAGGCATCAATTTTATTTTTATTTTTAATTGAACAATAATGAATGCTGTTCCAGCCACAGATAGGGGCCGAAACTTAAATTAACCCTTAAACGGCCAAAACGCCACTACCGGTAGACTGCTTTTCAACGGCCAATAACTAAGACTATTCGACACTAGAAAAAATTGAGACACATATATTTTTATTGCTTAAGATCTCCTCTTTCCGACGGTGCCAATGAAATTCCTCAAAAATTTATTTATTATCCCAAACATTCATGAATTTTTTTTACAATAAGCGATGCGCTTTCCGGAAAAATCATCAAGAATAAAAAGTTCTTGTAATCAGCCAAGGAATACGCCTGAATTATTTCGAATCGTTTTGAGCAAAATTTTGGATTTTGCATATGAACAATTTTTGCAAAATTCAAAATTTTGCATCAAAACGCTCCGAAAAAATTCAGGCGTATTCCTCGGCTGATTTCAAGAACTTTTTATTCTTGACAAATTTTCCGAATAGCGCATAGTTTTTCAATAAAAATTTCCAACGACTCCGTAACCTTTATTGCACTCTGACATCAAACCACACCTTCACCGCATTGTCATCCTGGGAATTTTCGAGTACACCCAGCAAAAAAAAAATGACAAAGCGTAAAGCCTAAAAAATTGCAACAAACTCCGAATCGGAATGGGATTCCGATAAAAATGATGAACGTATCATCATGCCTAATCCAAATTACTCTGGCTCTGATGGAGATGATTCATCAGATGACGAGAATTCGAGATCGGAATTTCCCAGACCGAATTTTAAAATTTTTTCACGAATAATAGAATCATCAATTACAAATGCCACCGTAATTTGGAAAATTTGCAACAAAAATAATATAGCTAAATTGAAAACGAAAGATTTCTGTAAAGAAATCAGCAGGAAATATTGGTCGCAATCAAAACTAGGTGATTTCGAAACTCACAGATACGAATCACGAAGAAGAGCATTATGTAATAATGAACAATGTCGCCAGAGGACTACTAGATTTTGCATTGATTGCAACATGTATTGCTGCTTACATTGTTTCTCAAAATTAAATTCTGAAACAGCAGGATCAAAATGATTTCAACGGATTGAAATCTGAAATGAAAAAAATTCTCCATAAAAAAAAATTAAAAAATGTAAAAAAAATAAAAATAAAATCCCTTAAAAAAAAAGAGACTCGATATTCGTCGACCTCCACGTTGATGATAGTTGGGCAACGTAAACTTTGTTTGCGGCAGACGGACGATAGATATTCGTGAATCATTTTACTCTTACACGATGCTTAGAATTATGAAAATTTTTTATTGAAGAACTATGGGCTTTTCGGAAAAGTTATCAAGAATAAAAAGTTCTTGTAATCAGCCGAGGAATACGCCTGGATTTTTCCGGAGCGTTTTGAGCAAAATTTTGAATTTTCCAAAAATTGTTCATATGCAAAATCCAAAATTTTGCTCAAAACGATTCGAAATAATTCAGGCGTATTCGTTGGCTGATTACAAGAACTTTTTATTCTTGTTGATTTTTCCGAAAAGCGCATCGTTTATTGTAAAAAAATTCATGAATGTTTTCACAAAAATTTTGCCATTA